>NW_027100324.1:0-300000 GCF_031753505.1 Anomalospiza imberbis | reverse complement strand
CCCCCGCTGACAGCCCGCTGCCCTCACTCACCCTCACAGATGAGCTGGAGCTCTTCCTTCTTCCCCCTGAGGTGCTGCCCGGCCATCCCTGTGAACACAGAGCCTGTCACGGCCCAGCGGCACAGCTCCCTGCCAGCGGCGCTGCCAGCCCTGTGGCCACACGGCCTCCTGGCCCGGCAGGGCTCAGCCCGGGCCCTTGCCGCACGCTGCCGGCCCAGGGCACGGCTGCGAGAGGGCGGCAGCAGCGCCGAGGCCAGGCGGGGCTCCACGGCGCCGGGCCCGGATGGCGCTGCCGGGGCAGCAGCCGGGGCTGGGGCCGAGCTGCGGCGGGGCGGGGAGGGAAGGGGAGCCCGGGCTCACGGCTCACCGATGAACCTGATGGCCTCCTCTCGCAGGGACTGCTGCGGGCTGTCCAGGTACTGCAGGGCCCGGCGCAGGTGCTCGGCCGCTCGGCTCCTGTCGTCGGCCAGCTGCAGAGAGCGGCAGGAGGGAAGGGTTGGCGCGGGCTCAGCCCCTGTGCCGGGCGCTCCCTGCGCCCAGCCCCGGCCTCCCCTGCCCGCACAGCCCTGAGGCGCGGCCAGCAGCCGCGGGCGCCGGGCTCTGGAGGGGGCAGAGGGGCGGCTGCTGCCCCGGGAGCCGCGGCGCCGCCCCGCCCCGCGGCCCCGCCGGGCCGGGGCTCCATCGGCCCCGGCTCGGGCCCACGGGAGCCTGGAGAAGAGCCCGCGCAGCCTCTGGGTGCAGCAGCGGGCAGGGGCACAGCTGCCAGCCCACACACTGAGCACCGCGCTCAGGGGGCTTCTCCAGCCTGAGGCTGGCACTTCCAGGCCGTCCTTACCAGGCACTCGGTGAACTTCCACAGCTTCTTGTTCTTCACCAGTTTTTGAAGATCCCTCCTCTTCAGGAACTCAGCCACACAAAGCAGCGTTTCCTGAGAAACCTGGAGAGCAGCAGAGATGCGGAGATGGCCCCACAGCCCAGGGCGCAGGACCTGTGTCCCTGTGTCCCTGTGCCAAGGCCTGGAGGATGCTGCAGCCCACGAGGCGCTAGGGCAGGAGGCAGCTGAGCCCCCTCCCAGGGGGACAGCAGCAGCCCATGAGTCCTCACCTGTGCCACATGCTGATTCTCATCATGGCAGTGGAAGAAGAGTGGCAGCAGGCTCTGGCGCACGTGTGTCTTCAGGGCCTTCTCTTCCTTTTCCAGTGGAAGAGACACCAATGTTTGGAAGAGCAGTATGGAGAGCAGCTGCACATGGCTATTGTCCTGTATGAAAGGAAGAAAAAAAGACCTCAGCATCGGCTGCACGGGGCTCAGCTTGGCTCAGGCCTGCAAATCCACAGGGCACAAAGTGTCCAGGCAGCAGTCAGTGGCCGTGGCTGGGGGCAGCGAGCCTTACGTGGTCCAAGAGTGGCAGGAGCGCCTCAACCAGCTGCAGTGCGATGGGGCTGGGTATCAGCATGGCCTTGTCCCAGAAGATAAAGCTGAGGAGCCTGACTGTCATGCTGACTATCTCTCCATCTGCGTCCCACAGGAGCTCCACAAGACTTTCAGTCAGGCTCCACATTTTTTCGCTCTGTGCGGAACACAAGTTTGTGAAACGCCATCCTGCTGCCGCAGGGCCTAGGGGCCAAAGGGCTGTTCCGAAGCACTTGGGCAGTTGAACCAGGAGGCAGGAGAGCTGGGAGCAGCTGCCCCAGCGCCCAAAGCCCAGCCAAGCCCAAGCGACTGCATTCCCAAGCGCAGCCTCAGCCGCTGCCCTCTTCTCACCATCAAGGGATCATCGATGAGCACAAGAAGGGCCCTGAGCGCCAGGCGACGCCTCTCCCTGCACTCGCTCCGCAGGTGCCTTGACAAGATTTGCAGGATTCTCTTAGCACCGCGTTCACTCAAGTTCAGGCACTCAAGAACCTGAAAGGCACAGGGCAGTGACAGGGGACCTGGCCGGCAAGAGCCCGGAACAGCACAGGGCTGGGCCCAGGCAGCAGCGCAGGGCGCGGGCACCGTCCCAGGCAGTTGCGGCTACGAGAGGGCAGAGAGCTGGGAGGCAGCTGAGCGAGGCAGCGCTGGCCATCAGGCTCACCTCCACAAGGAACGCCAGGGCGGGCAGTTCCCAGCGTGGCTCCTGTGTGCTGAGCAGCCGGAGCAGGTCGCGAGCGATCCTTGAGCACAAGGGGATGGAGACACAGGACATCTCCCTGGCAGGAGAAAAAGAAACCAAGACTTTGGGCCGGGGGACAAACCTCTCCCAGGACTGACTCACAGAGGTCTGGCCTTTCCCCAGCATCCTGTAAGGGCCCTGGGCTATTTGGGAGGTGGCTCCTTGTGGGCCCCCTCCTCTCCCAGCCTTTTCCAGTCGGCTTGGCTGTTCCTTGGTGACAAGGCCCTCTGGCCCACGACCACGGGGACTGTGTGGGGCACCCTGGGCACTGAGCACAAATGTCAGAGGCAGTGGGGAGAAGGGGGTCTCACCTGGCCAGCAGACCCACGGCATAGTGGTGGGTGTCAGCACACAGCAGCGTGTCCCAGCCACACTTGTGTTCTATTGCCACCACCACATCCTCGTGCTGCATTTGGCAGAGCAGGGACTTCAGGGTCCGCACTGCAAACCTGCATGCAGAGCAAAGGCCAGGTCACGCTGGGAGCACTGGCTCCTGCCCTGGGCACCTGGCAGGGACAGGAGGACTGGCATGGAGCACCTGTTGGGGTTGGTGGCAAGGCCGTATTGCTGCTGGCATCCCTTCCAGAAGGTATCGACCTCCGCTGGCACATCCAACGTGCTGAAGAACACTTGGAAGAGCAGATGCACAAAGAGGCGGGGGAAATACACGGTCACTACATGTGGGACACAGGGCATCTGGAGGATCTTCCACATCACCACAGTTGCCTGCAAAGGACAGAGCAGCCCGAGACAGTGCTCAGTGCCGAGGTGTCCGTGTGGCAGGGCCCGAGCATGGGAGGGAGAGGCCCGGAGAGACACAGGGGGAGCACCGGGCCTGGTGGTCCTGAAGCTGCCCCGAGGCCAGGTTTCAGCCCAGCGCCTGAGGCAGGGAGATGCAGTGGGGGAAGGAGGATGCAGAGCTGCTGGACAGGTGGCCTTGGGGCCAGCAAAGGCCAGTGTCAGAAACTCACAGCCAGGACAAAGACACCCGTTTTGTCCCCATCGGAGGTGCACGTGCTGTGCTCTGGCCAGCTCCCCAGCACATCGAGGAGTATCAGCTGCGCCGGCTCCGCAGTCCTGGGCGAGCACATGATGCTCTTCCACATGGTCAAAGCAGCTCTGTGGGGTCAGAGCTCTGTCTCAGAGGAGTCTGGGACACAGCACCGTGGCCTGGGCGGCAGCGGGGAGCTGAGCTGGCTGCCAGCCCTGCCTCTGCCCACTGCCCCTCGCCAGCAGCACCCAGACAGCCCAGCCCTGTGGGGACAGGTCCCTGAGGGCCAGCGAGGAAGCATGGCAGAAGGCTCGGGGGCTGACGTGCCAGGGCTGGCAAAGGGAGCAGCCAGAGGGCCCTGGAACTCTCTGTTGGTCAGACACCTGGGACAGGCTGTATAGGCTGATGGGCTGGGGAGCCCTGAGCCCTCTGGGCAGGTGGGCCCCATACCTGTCACAGGATGGGGCCACACGCAGGAGCGTCATTACTACGTCAGCAGGCTGCTCTTTGGTGAGATCCAGCAGGGCCCTGTTCAGCCTGTGCTCAGCAAACTGATTGGCCATGAGCCACTGGTGGATGTACCTCACCATGGCAGGCACCTGGAGAAGGCACGGGGAGACTTGGAAAGCTGCCAGAGGGAGGAATGTCCCCAGCTTCCCCAGAGAAGTGCTTCCCTTGCCACCCCACTGCCATGGCCCTCAAAGCCAGGGATGTTCCACAGAATGCTCCAAGCGCGGTGCTCGACTGAGCAGTGACAGCAGGCCCAGCCCAGGTGGGGATGGCTGCAGGTACCTGCGCTGTTCTGCGGAAGAGGCCACGGGTGCGTTCCTGCTCTTGTGTGCGCTGCACGGCTGCATCTGGCAAAGAGCGAGCGCAGCCTGAGCTGAGGGGCTGCGGGCGAGGCCGGAGAACACAGCCCAGCCCTGCGCTCCCCAGGTAGGAACAGCCCCGGGATGTCCCAAGGGATGGAGCACGGCTCTGGGGTGTCTGTCCTGGCCCCTATTCCGTCCTGTCCATGGGCATGTCCCCAGGGGATGGGATGGGATGGGATGGGATGGGATGGGATGGGATGGGATGGGATGGGATGGGATGGGATGCAATGGGATGCAATGGGATGCAATAGGATGCAATGGGATGCAATAGGATGCAATGGGATGGGATGTGGCCAAGCTGGCTGCAGCCACCAGCCCTGCAGCCCAGCAGCCCAGCTCTGCCACTCACCCTCCTGCAGAGGCTTGAACCGCACCACCTCTTCAGTCTCCTGTGCTGGGCCAGCTCCAGGGCCTTCTTCCTCTTCCTCCACCCAGGCCAGCTTGGGCACTCTCGGGGATCTCTGCTCCATGTCAGTGACTGGATTTGTGACGACTCACAGGAGAGATGTCTCAGAAATCTCCGAGTCAGCAAGGCCTGCAGTCGTGCCTGGAAGGCACCTTCAAGAGAGAAGCCTCAGGAAGGCTACAGGACAGCAAGTCCTGCACTCTGGTCTCGAGGGCTCCTTGCCACAAGGACAGGAGACTCCTGTCAAGGATTGTGGTCTGGCCTCGAGGGCACTGGTGGCAGGGATGGGAGATGCCTCTGGGGCACCAAGTCCCACGGTCTGCCCTCGAGGACACCTGCAGAAGAGAAGCCTTGGGAAGGCCACGGGTCACCAAGTCCTGTGGTCTGGCCTCGAGGTCAGCTGCAGGAATAGCACCTCGGAAAAGCTCTGGGTCAGACACGAACAAGTGTGCTGTGCGGGGGCTCCTCACGGCACCGCTCTGTCCCGTCCTGTCCCGTCGCGTGCTCCGAGCACTGTGGTGTGGCCTTGTCACCACCAGCTCCTATGTCACCCCGTGTCACAAAGGGCCCTTGGACACGCTGTCCCGTTCCATGCCACGGTGACCATGCTGCACCATGTCACAAAGGGCCCCTGCACACACTGCCCCCTGCCCTGGGACCACCCCCAGCCCACCCAAAGTGGCTCAGGTTGGAAGGAATCCCTCACCCCAAGTGTCTAAGACACCCCGACAGGATCTTTAGGAACGGCTCAAACCATCAGCAAACGCTGCCCTGCTCTGCGGGCTCAGGGCAGCAGAAGGAGGCCCCAGGGCTGCCGACGCAGCTGCGCTGGGAAGGGCATGGGGCCTTCCACAGAAGCTGGCACGGCCTCCTTGGGACACGTCCTGGCTGGTGGCCATCCTAAGCGTGGCCGTGTGACACAGACGAGGAACGTGTGGGCCAGGGCAGGAATGCTGCTCTGACCCCTTGCGCCCGGGGAGCGCTGACATCAGCAGATGTGGCAGGGTCCCTGCCCAAGCAGACCTGCCACCCCCGAGCCCTGGCAGCACCAGTGCCCGTCTCCTGCCCCAGAGACCTGTGCCCGTGGGGGGCTTCTGTGCCAGAGGGAGCCAAAGCCCACGTGCATTGGGGGCTGCACTCCTGCCTGCAGGGGCTGTCGGCAGGAGCACCTGGAGCAACTGCTGGCAACACTTGGGTCTCTGTCAGAAGCTCTTACTCCATGCTGAAATTATCTTCTCATTGAAGTTATTGCCTTCAGCACAAAACCACCTCAGCGGCGAAGGCACAGAAGAATCTGGCAAGTAAGAATCCTCAGTTCAGGAATGCTTTACTTCCCATTGCTCGACTCAAGTAGTTCCAAAAAGTTGCAAACTTCCCAAATTAATTGGGATGGCCTGAGGAGGTGAAGATTTGTAATTTTGCTTCCCATCTCAAAGCAGCAACTCATTTGCCTTAACTTCATCCACTGAGGGTCACTTTACAGAACATAACACTACACAAAAAAAGGGCAAAAAACAAGGGCCATGCTTTGGTTTTCTAGGAAGGGATGATAATATCCTAATTCTCTTAAGGAATAAAAGCTCTCAAGAAATGAGAGTCCACTCAGTGGTACAAAAGTAGCCCAAAGAAATGAGTAGATTACAAAAGGGCTAATCCTCCCCCTGGTACAGATTTCTAAGTGGCCAGTAAAGTACAGCTCTCCCCTCTTGTTCCCTGCAGGAGAATCAGGACCATGAAGAGGAAAAGTCACAGATATTCTTTCTGCCCTCCATAACCAAAACTGTGCCAAAGCACAGATGCTGCCTTCAAACTGACTCAAATTCCAGCCTAGACCTCTCACCTTCCAGACAACTCCTTCTCCCCCCGCAACACCAACCCCCCCAGACTCCCACACAGAAGCCCTCAACACCCCGCCAGGAGCCCCAGCTGTCCCCATCCCTCCGCAGAGCTTTCCCACCCTCCAGCAAACGCCCTGGTTCCCTGCAGGTGCCGTGGGATGGCACTCAGGAGGATCTGCTCCAAGGCCTTCCCCTGGAGCACGCTCAGGCTGCCAGGCCTATGGATCCTGGATCATCCTTCCCACCGAGCCTTCCCGTGCACGGCTGTTCCATTTGCACCTTTGCGCTCAGCTCGGACTTCTCCACTTCACCAGGAGTGCTGGGAAAGGATGGAGAGCAGCCGGGCAAGCTCTTTCTCCAGCTCCCTCTTTACCCTTGGGGAGGGAGAACATTCCACAGGAAAGCAACTGGTGCCACAAGGAGTGGGTGGCCTCAGGCACCTTTGGGGATGAAACAAGGCCTTTGTTTGACATAAGTAAGCACAAGCAATGCACATGAGTAAACAAGTAATTAGCACAGACATACCTAAGTACTTAGCACCAGTTAGCATAAGAAGAACCTGGTGGCCTAACTTGACATGAGAGTGACCTGACAAAAAGCTTTAGACATAGTCTACCAGAAGAACTAAGGGCAAGTGTGGAATCAGCCCTGTGCAGGGAAGCTGTGATGAAGACTTTGTGCTGCTTTGGGGCATCGAGACCCCTCCTGGCCAGCGCCTGGAAATCAGCTTCAAGTTTGGGAATCAGACACAATGTATTTCTAACCCCCTGCCTATCAAATCACCACAGCCGTGTAAAGAAGGACGGTATGTTTGATACATTCCTACATCAACCCACTTAAATTTATATGTGGCAGAGAAACATTTTAGTGGGTGCAGACCCCTGCCCTCCCGCCAGGTCAATAAAAGGGCTTTTGGTAGACCATACATTTGGCTGCCGATTTGTTTGAACGAGGGAGACCCCTCAGGACTGCTGTATCCTGAGGGAACACCATTGGCCTTGGCCTGTAGGCACCTGCACAAGCTTAAAATCAGCTGCCTCAGCTTCCAGGACCTCTCTTGGCCAGCATCCTGACGTGGATGCAGGACTGCTGTGAGGCACTGCTGGGACCCAGCGGGACAGGACCGGCTGTCTCGTGTCCACGCAGCACCCCTCACACAGCCAGGGCCATCCCAAAACCAGACAAACACTCACTTGTCAGCAGAGGGGAGCAAGGAGCACTGGGCTCCTCTCAGGGTATCTCAGCTGGGCTGGCTCCACAACATGCCCCCACTCTCAGGCCTGCTGATGCCCAGCTGCCAGAAATGCCTACCTTGTTCTCTCCAGGATGTACAGGGAGAGCCAATGAGCCGGACGCCTTGGGAGGCAAACCTTCCCAGCCTTTTCTGAGGCCAGGGACACACCAAGATCAGCCAAGACTCTCCACGCTGCCTGGCCCACACAGCCCAGCTCTGTGCTGGCTCTGGGCCACAGCAGCTTCCACTAAGCAAGAGGCAAATGCACATTGCCAAGAGTTGAAACACAGCAGACAGGGAAGAGGTGAAAAGTGTGTGTGTAAAGGCCTTTTAATTCACAGCTCTCAGAGAGAGCTCTGGGGCTCACGGCTGGACAGAGATGCTCCTGCTCATGCCTCTGTCCAAAGGGGGAACACACCCTGCTGCAGGTGCTTGGGTTGGTCTCTGCAGGTCCAGGCAGATGCCAAACCCGCTCTTCACAGCCTTCTCCCTTCCCTTGCCACTCTGCCACAGAGAGCCAAAGGGGGACCCTTGCACCTACCTCACTGGGAGCTCCCTGGGAAGCACTTTCCTTGAGAAGCAAGCCCTTTTCCTCCAAAGGCATTTCCCCAAATGAAGCTTTCTTGGGCAACACCAACACACTCTTAAGAAAAGCTGGAAAGGCTTAATGACTTCAGGTCCTTTCAGGACAGGCACTCCAGCTGTAGCTCATATTCTCCCAAGTGTGTTTCCAGGTGGAGGTTCAGAGGGGCAGCCCCAGGCCCTCTACAAACACAAGCTGCCTGCTGCCTCTTCACCTGCCTCAACTCCTGCCTGCGGTCACGGCACCAAAACCAGGCTGTTCCAGCCAGAGCCCAGAGCCCTGTTCCCGCAGGAAGCTGTTGCCAGCACCTTCCAGGACTCTCCGCTGTGCATGCAGAGCTTTTCATGCCCGCTCCCAACAGGCTTTGGAAGGCAGAGCACAGCCTGGCTGGCTCTGCCACCAGCACAGCCCAAACACTGGTGGAGGAAGAAGTAGCAGGGGTTGTTTTGCGGCCATGCCCAAGAGAAACTGGAAGGGTGCCCTCCCTCTGGTCTCACTTGGTTGGCTTTCTGACTGGCTCTGAGCCTGGGGCTGCCATTGCTCAGTTGTGGGGACCAGAACCACACCCGGGATCCCGGCCCTGCCTGACCGTGCTCCAGGCACTCTGTGCAGAGATAAACAGTGTGTATCAAGCTTAAAAGGGGCCTTGACCAAAAGGGCTGCTGGTAAGCTGCTCAGAGACATCTGGTGCACAGCTCAGTCCCTGTGTGAGTAAAGGTTTGGGGCTTGCAAGCAGTCGCCAACCAAGCATGGCCGGAGGGAGGGGGAAGGGTCCATTTGCCAATAGAGCGGCAGGAGGAAGGGATATTTACTGTTCAATTCTGTGACCACTAGTGATCCTGGGGGTGGGTCAAGTGAATCTGGACCTTAATGCTGTGATTCTACTTACTGCTATTGTGCGCTTATGGTGTCTGGACATTGTGGTTAATGTAGGTGGGTTTTTGTGATTGTGTGAGTGAGTGCCTTTGTGGGCTCAGTTATACGAAGGAGGGGGCGAGTGAGTGAGTGTACCCATGGTGCGGGGCGGGGAGGCTCTGCCCACTAGTGAGGCGGCCAAGTGAGGCCCAGGGTGCCGGCTGGGAGGCTGTGTGGGCAGATAGCATCCTGCGGGGAGGCAGCTGGGGAGAAGCAGAGCAAGCAAAGAAGTGTGGGTGAGGACACGTGGCATGTTTGAATGTGTTTGTGTAGATTGTGCATGTTTTAACTGTGGCTAGACGAACTGAGAGGATTCCACTGCCTCAGTGGTTCGGGTTTGACCCCTGGGAGTTTGTAAATCCAGTGAATCACTGGATAGATAAAGGGGATGAATGGGTTTATTTAGAGGGACTTTATTGGACCTCAGCTAATGGTAACATAAAGGTAATTTACATCGTTTCTCTAGATTGGAAGCAACCCACTGTGGAGAATTTAGAAATTCACGAAGGAGTAAGTGGAATAGCCTGCCTTTGTGGGCAATTCTTGGGAGCCTTGGGCACCTCGAGAGACTGGCACCCTCCATGGGCACTATTGCAGTGCGGAGTTTGTGAGAAGCGTTGGTATTGCTGTTCAGCAGGCGGCGGGGCATATGCTCTGAGTGTGGATGGATGTTTCCTAATTGAGCCCATTTTGAACCTCAGATTTTAAAGCTTGTGTGTGGAAAATCACATCTGGTACCTGTAACCTGGGGTTGCACGTGGGAGGAGAATTGGGAAAGGACTGTGAGGCTTTGTGAAGAGAGTTTTGGGTGGAAGTGAGAAGGAGAAGGAGATAATGGGAACGCACCAGAGCAAAGAAGTTACCCCGAGCTAGCTCTTTAGGGTGTATCTTAACCCACTGGAAAGAAGTCACCAGTAGGGGGGGATTGGAGAACAAGATTTAATCCAACACTGCATGCGGTGGTGGCCATTATACAGGCTGGAAGATTGAGCCAAGTGGCCACCGGCAGGAACTTTAGATTGTAATACCTTGTTGCAGTTAATGCGGTTTTTAAGACAGGAAGGAAGTAGGATGAGGTCTCTTATGCTGATATGTTTCTTGCCTTACGAAATCATCTGGAATGGGAGAGGCACTGTGGGCTCAGCGCTCCCTCAGACCCACTGGTGTTAGCCCTTGAGAAGGAAAACAAAGGAAATAGAGGGCAAATTAAGCAATGTTGCTCAGCGTGCAGCATAGGACAGCCATGTACCAAATCAGATAAGGTCTACCGTGCTGCAGCTCAAGAACAAGATGCAATAGATTTGCTGAAAGTGCCTCCTAGGAGACGGGAGGATGAGGATGAGGATGAGGATGAGGATGAGGATGAGGTGGACTTTCCAAAAAAAGAGGATGCAGGCTTGGAAGGGACATCTACTCAAACCCACTCCCCTCCTGGCAGTCTGGTTTTGTCCAGAACCAGGAGACAAGCAGTGTTACAGGCCGCTCTGCGAGAGGCAGTGGGACCAGAAGGAGGGAGACTGATGGTTAAAGTACCATTCTCCACCCCTGATCTAGAGGCGTGGGAAAGGATTGCTAAAAATTACCACAGCAACTCGACACTTATAGCGAAGCATTTACAATATGTTATCAAACAACACAACCCAGATTGGAGAGACACCCAGGTATTACTGGATACTTTCACTGAAACAGAAAAGCAGCTGATCCTGAGAACAGCAGGGGCTTTGGCAGAGGATCACCGTAAAAGCCAGTGATTGGATGTAAGAGAATTTTTCCCTCTCCAAGGGATCCTAAATGGGATCCAAATATATCGGCAGAGTTTCAGAAATTAGCAGATTATCAAGATTGGATAGCACTGGGAGTGGAGAGAGCTATCCCAAACACCAAAAAATGGTCTGTCCTGTATTCTATTAAGCAGGGGCCTTCCGAGACTCCATCTGAGTTTCTAGAGTGTCTAAGTGATGCTATACATCGCCATGCATCATTAGACCTGGGGTCTGAGATAGGAATTGTGGTGCGGAGAATCACAAATGGGACATCTCGCCATGATCAATATGATCAAGTGAAGCCAATTTTATTGTACAGAGGCCTGTATTTAGAATCAGTTCTGCTGTGCAAGAGTCTCTATCTAATACATGATTGGTTAATCCTAGCTGTTTATGCGTCTAAAATTAAATGCTGGTTGGATCACCCGATTCTTCATGCGTCTTGCTTTGGTTGTCTGGCCCACCCTGAGTTCTCTTTTTTATTTTGCTGACAACTTTGCGGATTCCTCTGACTTCTTCTTTTCCTGTCGTCAAGGATTCACTGACCCCGTTTCTAGAACTGGTTCCTTTGTTACCAGAAGGCTGGACTGTGCATCTGCTGAATGTGTCCATTGTCCTGCAAAAAATCCTCAACAGGGGATGTTCTATTAGTTCCAGAAGCAGGGTGAAATCTATTAGGGTGGGATTTACAGGTGCAGTTAGACATTGGAGTACTGCCAGAGGAAGGAAAAATGGTGGTTAAACTTCTCCAATTAACAGAAGAGAATGAGGACAAAATTCATGAGATGGTGCGGGCAAAACCAAAAAATTAAGGTAAATTGAACATGAAACCTGTAGTAATAAAAACAGTTGATGAGAACCATCCAGTTCAGGTATGACAATACCCACTCTCCCTGGAAGGGAGACAAGGACTGCAGCTGGCCACCCAGGACCTACTTGAGTAGGGTGCCTTAGAACCATGTATGTCCCCCATAATACACCTGTTTTACCAGTAAAGAAGTCTGATGGGACTTACAAGCTTGTCCAAGATTTAAGAGAAGTTAACAAAAGAACAGTGAATCAGTACCCAGTAGTGCCTAAGCCCTATACACTACTGAGTAATATCCCCCCAGCACACCAGTGGTTTAGTGTGACAGACCTAAAAGATGCCTTTTGGGCATGTCCACTGGCAGGAGAAAGTAGGGATATGTTTGCCTCTGAATGGGAGGACCCCGATTCAGGGAGAAAGCAACAGCTTCGGTGGACTAGGTTACCACAAGGGTTTTCCAAATCCCCAAACCAAACAATTCTCCATCAAACCTGAGATAAAGATCATCCAGTATGGAGACGATTTGCTTCTCTCAGGATGGGAAGAAAACAAAGTTCGAGAATCCACCATAGCATTGTTAAGTTTTCTGGGGAGCCAAGGACTTTGAGTATCAAAAGGGAAACTCCAATTTGTAGAGAGGGAAGTAAAATGCCTAGGACGTGTGATTTGTCAAGGGAGCCAGTGGCTGAACCCTCAGAGAATTGCAGGGATTGCCTCACTCCCACGGCCAAAATCTAAGAGAGAAGTCAGAGGGCTTTTAGGCCTGTTGGGATAGTGTAGGCTATGGATTGAAGGATACATGCAGGCCATCAGGTTCTTGTTTGAAAAGTTAATAGAAGAAGAGATAAGGTGGGAAGAAGACGACAAGCAAATTTTGAAGCTTTAAAGAAAAAATTAGTCAGTGCAGCAGCACTGAGTCTTCCTGCCTTAGACAAACCCTTCTATCTGTGGATATAGAAAAAGGGGCAGCACATGGAGTGTTAGCCCAGGACCGGGGAGGATCCAGGAAACCAGTGGCCTGTTTATCAAAACTGCAAGACCCTGCCAGCTGGGGGTGGCCAACCTGTATTCAGGCGGTGGCAGCGAGCGCCCTACTTGTAGAAGAAAGCAAAAAATTAACCTCTGGGGGAAAATTGAAAATATATACCACTCACTCAGTAAGGAGTATCCTCAGCTAAAAGGCTGAGAAATGGCTCACTGATTCCCAAGTGCTAAAATATGAAGCCATCCTAATAGACAATGGATAATTAGAGTTAATTGTGAGTAACCAACTGAACCCTGCCCAGTTTTTAGATGGAAATCCAGGTGAGGAATTAATATATAATTGCCTAGAGGTTATAAATTATCAAACTAAAGTAAGAGAGGACCTAACACATCAACCATTCCAAGGAGGGAAATGATTGTACATTGATGGATTTCCACAGGTAATCCGGGGACAATGGGTATCAGGATACATTATAGTAGATGAAGAGTTAGTGGCCCTAGAAAAAGGAAAGTTACCTTCCAACTGGTCAGCCCAAGCATGTGAGTTGTATGCCCTAAAGCAAACTCTGGAAATATTAGCACAGAAAAGAGGAACAATATATACAGACTCAAAATATGCTTTTGGAGTAGTGCATACCTATGGGAAAATCTTGGAAGAGTGTGGGCTATTAAATTCAATGGGGAAAGGAACTAAAAACTTATTTTAGAAGTGATAGAAACCTTACAAATACCAGAAGAAGTGGCAGTAGTATATGTTAAAGGACATAAAAAAGGGGTGACTCAAGAAGAACAGTGGAACCATTTAGCAGATTTAGACGCTAAGAATTCAGCCAAATCAGGGTCAGAAAAACTAATGATAGCATTAACCCCTATGGGAGAAATAGAAGAAGTTCCCGTATTCAGTGAGACAGAAGAGAAAGAATTCCTTAGAATAGGAGCTAAGAATGATAACAAAGGGAAGTGGAGATTAGCAGATGGGAGACAAATGTTGAATAAACTCCTTGCCAGGAAAATGTTAGAAGGCATACATGGAACAACACATTGGGGTACACAAGCGCTAAGTGATCAATTTCTAAGGGACTGGGGCTGCATTGGAATTTTTTTGGGATAGCTAAGCAAGTAACTGAAAGGTGTGTGATATGCCAACAAGTGAGTCAGAAAATCATGAGGAAAACACCCAGAGGAGGGCAAGAACTAGCCTTAAGACCCTGTCAAAACATCCAAGTAGACTTTACCGAGCTTCCCCATGTACAACGGTGGAAGTTTTTACTAGTGATAGTAGGCAACTTGACTCACTGGGTAGAGGCGGTACCCACGGTTAAAGCCAATGCCAATGTTGTGAGTAAAACACTTCTAGAATCAATCATTCCCCAATATGGGATGGTGAACAGGATTGATTCAGACCAAGGAACTCATTTCACCTCTAAAATATTGCAAAAAGTTGTTCAAACCCTGGGAGTAAATGGGAATTACATACTCCATGGCATCCACAGAGTTCTGGTCACACTGAGAGGATGAATCAAACTCTTAAAAGAGCTCTAGTTGAGCTGATGACTGAAACCCACGTCATAGATAAAATGTCTCCCTTTGTCCTTATTAAAAATTAGAAACCAACCCCGGTCAGATCTGGGGGTGTCACCCTATGAAATGACATTTGGTTACCCTTTTTGACCTCACCCCAGAGCATTGCCATCTATGAGGAAGGGGAAGCCAATGCCAAGAAATATGTTATGTCTATAGGAGAAACCTTACAAGGGCTATAACATAAAGGAGCAATTCCTCAAACTAACACCCTGGATTTCAGAATCCATAATGTTAATTCTGGGGATTGGATCAAGTAATGATCAAGTCATGGAGAGATCAACCTCTAACTCCTCAGTGGGAAGGTCCCTTTCAGGCACTGTTCATCACCGAATCAGCCGTGTGAACTGCAGAGTGGGGATGGACTCATGCCAACAGATGGACTCATGCCAACAGTTAAAGGCCCGGTAGAAGAACCCAAAGAGTGAACTACAACATCCAGACTGGGTGAAACGAGATTGACTCTTAAGCAGAGACTGAAAGACAACCAGAAAGACACCAAGATGCCCAAAGTCAAGCTTCCACCAACCAGTTTGAGGACTGTCTTCCTGTGTTAATGGGTGAGAATTATCAGCATCTGTTGATGGGAAGTACACAAGGGTCTGTAAAAGGTGATGGGACAGCTTCTTTAAGAAAATAAGACAAAGGAAGCAGGGCAAGACCCCTTTGTTCACTACCAAGAAGACCCCATAGCCCTGCTGTGGGTAGCAACCCCGTAGGCATGGTAAGGTAGGGACAAAAGGCCATATTGGACATCTGTAATTCCCCAACTGTCTTTGAATACAAAAGGGACTGGAGGGCGAGACCGAGCTGGCCTCTGGACCCCTAAGATACAATGACTATGGATCGCAACCACATAGGCACGGTAGATGGGAGTCAGAGCCATACTGGACCTCTGTAAGGCCCTTTTGTCCATTCCAAATAAGTGTGTCTAAGGAAAACCTGAGATTTTTCTCCTGTTCCCACTGTCCTTGCCCACATCAACAGCTGCTAGTATGACTCATTCAAGAGAGAGAGAATTTTTTTAATGTAATTGTTCAAGCAAAATGACTTATAGAAAAAGAAAAGGGGGTTTGTTATAGATGGGTAATCCTATTGTTGACTCTCACAATTAAGGGGTGAATATTAAGTATATGTTAAGAGAAGTTGTGTAGGTGTATAGTTATCTTTCCCCTCCCTCTTGCATTGTTATCACGGGATGCCCTCAGTAGTCAAGGCATTTGGGAGGGTCGGCTTGTTGCTATGGCAGCGCCTGACCTCCAATCAAGCTGTAAGAAAGTGATCTCCACCACTGGACAGTGAAGAAGAAGTGGATTGACAAGACTTTGGGAGGGGCTAGAGGTATAAAAGATAGAGCATCCATTTTGTAGATAAGCACAGGGTGACTGAATGCTTTGCTTCTGGCACTGTATTTATTCTTTATTCACTCTTCTGTTGTATTTTGATAAGGTTGTAATAAACCATTTACATTTGTGAAAGTGAAAATAGTTTCTCACATGGGGTTAGGGAATGTGGGGCAAGGTGTCCACACTGGGTCAGACCTCAAGTTAAACTTCTCTGACCTGGCCAGACCTCTTTAGGAGCGGCCCTACATCAATATCAATCACAGAATGCTGCAATCACCTCTTCTCTAATGAGAACAGTAATAAAAGACACTCTTTAAAATAGGAATACATATTTCTTAGAAGCTCTTTGAAATATTTCTCCATAACTGTATAAGGAAACCTTCTTAATGAACTACATTAGAGCAGAGGGAAATCAAGGCAGAGCCATGGTTTGTCAGAAGTTGCTTGATCCTAATGAGCCCTGTGGTGCATTTGGAGCTGAGCCCTGGAACCTCAAGGCCTGAGAGGAGATTGCACAAACCTTTCCAGGAGTCAAAGTCAGAGGAAAAACCCAAAATGTCTCAAAGCATTAATGGGTGCCACTGAGGTCCATCCCAAACACAGGCTCCTCATGGACTCCTTGGAGGAGAGAACTGGAGGCCAGGATGGTAAAAAAAAAAGTCTCAGAAACTCAGTGTGGAAAGGAAAATCCAAAGTACCTTAAACTCCTTGAGTATCTCAAAACATCAATGAGCCCCACTGAGTGTCAGTACAAAGCTCTCAAGGGACACGTTAAAGCAGATAATTGGGGCCATGATTGCACAAACCTCTCACAGAGTCTGGATCAAAAGGGAAACACCAAGTACCTTAAAAGAACTGAAGTACCTTGAAGCATTAATGAGCCCCACTGAGTGTTGTTCCTGACAAAGCCTCTCCAGGGACTAATTACAGCAGATAATTGGAGGCCATGATTGCACAAAGCTCTCAGAGACTCCAAGGCAAAAGCCAAAGCCAAAGTGCTTTGAAAAACCTGCAGTCCCTGGGAGCATGAAGGAGCCCCCAGGGCCATTCCTGAGCAAGGCTCCCCAGGGACTCCTTCCAGCAGATCCTTGAGGCCACTGGGATGTGGGCTAGGGGGGGATGCTGAGGGCAGGAAAAGGGGGTGACAGTGCCCAGCCTGGCTGGGGCTGTGCCAGGAGGCCCCAGCCTCAGGACAAGGTGTCTCCTCACGGCCCTTGGTGGCACGGCCCTTGGTGGCACAGATGCTGCTGTGCCCCAGGGCACCAACACTTGGCTTCTCTTTGTCCCCACCTGTCATCAGTGCCTCCAGTTCTCTGCTCTGCCTGGGGCCTGGGGACACTTTCTCAGTCGTGTCCCTCAGTGGAACCCATTAAAAGTCAAAGAAACTTTGGAGTTGGATTCTGTCTTGGAGTTCTGGAGAGGTTTCTGCAGCTCCCTCTCAGGGCCTGATGTTCAGGGCCTGAGCACAAAGCCCCAGAGGGTCATTAAAGTCCTTGTGCTGTGTCTGTGCTGCTGAGCTGGGCCGGGCTCCTGGCACAGAGGGTGATCCTGGTAACCAAGGAGAGCTTCAAAAGCACATTTCTCTGGATGAGCAGCTCTGCTCCCAGCCCAGCAGGGCTGGGGCACTGCCTGCAGCCAGCCCGGGCACAGCACAGAGGCACAGAGAGCTTCCATCAGTCAGGGCTGGGAAGGTGCTGAGAAGTGCCTGGGGCAGAATCAGTGCCAGCCCTTGGCACAGGAACCTCTGGCTGCAGGACAATGCAGCTGCAGCTCCTGGAGTGATCTCCTACAGCTGGAACATCCCAATGCCCACAGACCCTGTGAGTACATTCTCTGATCATCTCTTATGCAGAGCAGCCAGGGGTGCCCAGGGCTGTCCTGCAAAGCAGGGTCCTGCAGCTCAGGGCGCTGTGCTGGGCCAGGGACTCTGCTGCCTGCCAGGGACAGCTCTCAGCCGGCCCGGGGAGCTGCTCCCAGCGCTGGGGGACAAAATGTGGGTGGAAGGAGACAGCTGGAAAGGCTGGAAAGTGTTCTTCTTGTGTGGTGAGGATTCTGTATTGCTCAGGATTGCTCCCAGCATGACATTTACCTCCAGAACATTTCCAAGCATATTAAACAGGGAGCACAGCCAGTCATGGGCTACAAAATGGGAAAATCCTGCATTTTTAGTGTACTGATCTGTGTTGCCTGTATGGGAAATTGCACATAGATATTCATTTCTCAGTTCACCATGAGAAATATAAAAAAAATTGTCTCAGATCTGAATAAACCAGGCAGTGACAGAAACGAGCACAGGGCCCCTTAGAGGCAGCATCAGTGTTGCTTTTCCAGCCTCCTCAGGGTTGCTCTGACATTGCCATCAGAGCCTGCAGAGCCAGAGCTGCCCCTGGGCAGTGCCTGAGCTGGGAGGGGTCTGCAGGGCAGAGCTGAGCCCCCAGGGCTGGGCTGGGCTCTGGCAGCACTGGCAGGGCCCAGCCCTGGGCACAGGGGAGCAGCTGCTGGCAGGGCCAGCTCCAGGCAGCAGAGCCCTGGGCAGGCAGGGGGGGGAAGTGCCCCCAAGCTGTGCTGGGATATTTAAAGTCCTCTCCAAACCCAACTATTCCATGATTACTTTTATTACAGAACCCCATGTGCAGCCACAGCCAATGTCCAACAGCAGCTCCAACAGCCACTTCCTCCTGCTGGCACAGGCAGACGCGCGGCAGCTGCAGCTCCTGCATTTCTGCCTCTTCCTGGGCCTCTCCCTGGCTGCCCTCCTGGGCAACGGCCTCATCATCAGCGCCGTAGCCTGCGGCCACCACCTGCACTCGCCCATGTTCTTCTTCCTGCTCAACCTGGCCCTCAGCAACCTGGGCTCCATCTGCACCACTGTCCCCAAAGCCATGCACAATTCCCTCTGGGACACCAGCACCATCTCCTACATGGCATGTGCTGCACAGCTTTTTCTGATTATCTTCTTCCTTGGGACAGAGTTTTCCCTCCTGACCATCATGTGCTATGACCACTATGTGTCCATCTGCAAACTCCTGCACTACGGGACCCTCCTGGGCAGCAGAGCTTGTGCCCACATGGCAGCAGCTGCCTGGGCCAGTGCCTTTCTCAATTCGCTGCTGCACACGGCCAATACATTTTCCCTGCCCCTGTGCCATGGCACTGCCCAGGTCTTCTGTGAAATGCCCCAGATCCTCAAGCTCTCCTGCTCCAAATCCTACTTCAGGGAACTTTGGCTCATTGTGGTTAGTGGCTGTTTAGCTTTTGGCTGTTTTGTGTTCATTGTTTTCTCCTATGTGCAGATCTTAAGGGCCGTGCTGAGGATCCCCTCTGAGCAGGGACGGCACAAAGCTTTTTCCACCTGCCTCCCTCACCTGGCTGTGGTCGCCCTGTTCCTCACGACTGCCACATTTGCTCACCTGAAGCCCCCCTCCATCTCCTCACCATCCCTAGATCTGGCCTTGTCAGTTCTGTACTCGGTGGTGCCTCCAGCCCTGAACCCCCTCATCTACAGCCTGAGGAACCAGGAGCTCAAGTTTGCAGTGAGGAGACTGATGACTGGATGCTTTCAGGAACATTAAACTGCTGGCCAATTTCTGCAAATCACTTGTAATAAAAGTTATCTTTGATGCTTCTTGTTGGTTTCATTTTGGAGGTTCTTTTTCTTTGTTTTACATTTTAATGTTGTCCACAAAGAAATGTCCTTGTTTGTGCCATTTCTCATTTTGTTTCTCTCCGCCTTCCCTGTGGCCACAGACTGTGTCAATGAGGGGCTGTGCTCTTGGTGGATTTAAAGGAACTAAAGGGTCTGCCAGCAGAATTTTCAGCAGAGATGCCCTTTTGTTGCCTTCTCTGGAGCTGCAGCAGCAATGTCTGTGTGCAGAGCGGGGGACAGAGTGGCTGGACAGCAGCCAGGCAGAAAGGGACCTGCAGGGACTGATGGACAGCAGGCTGGACATGAGCCAGCAGCGTGCCCAGGTGGCCAAGAAGGCCATTGGCTCCTGGCCTGGATCAGGAACGGTGTGGCCAGCAGGACCAGGGCAGTGATTCTTCCCCTGTGCTCGGCACTCGTTGGGCAGCACCTCGAGTGCCGTGTCCTGGCACTTGGACTTGTTAAACCTCACCTTGCTGGATTTGGGCCCTGGATCCAGCCTGTCCAGGTCCTCGTGCAGAGCCCTCCTCCCCTCCAGCAGATCAACACTCACAGGCATCTTGTCATCTGCAAATTTCCTGATGGTGGACTCAGTCCCCTCATCCAGATCATGAATGCAGACATTTAAATCCAAGCTGGCTGGCTCTGACCCCTCGGCCATCCTGTGGGTGCCCTGTGATGGCACTCAGGGTGATCTGTTCCATAACCTTGCCAGGCACCAAGGTCAGGCTGACAGGCCTGGAGTTCCCCAGATCCTCCTTCCAGTTTTTCTTGGGGATGGGCTCACACTGGCTCCTCCAGTACTCTGGGACCTCCCTGCTGAGCCAGGACTGATGGTAAATGATGGAGAGCAGCTTGGCGAGTTCATCCACCAGCTCCCTCATCCCCCTAGGATGGATCCCATCTGATCCCATACACCTGTGAGCATCTGAGTGTCTCAGCAGGTCCCCAACTGCTCCCTCCTGGACTACAGGGGGCTGTTCTGCTCCCTGTGCCTATCTACCAGCTCAGGAGATTTCTTGTCCTGAGGACAACCTATCCTAATATTGAAAATTGATACAAACAAGGTGTTAAGTTACTCAGTCTTTTCTTTGTCTTTACTTACTATATTCTCCACTGCATCCAATAAAGATGTTCTCCTTATCCCAGATTTTGCTATTAATTTATTTACAGAAACCTTTTCAATTTTTTTTCACAGAAGTGGCCAACTTAAGCAGTAGTTGAGTTTCACCTCTCAACTTTTCTTTCTCCATGACCTAATAACATCCTTTAACACTTCCAAAGTTGCCTGACATTCTGTCCAAAGTTAATGCACCCTCTATTTTTCCTTTGAGTTCCCACAGAAGCTCCATGGGCAGTCAGGGCAGTCATTTTCCTCACCAGCTCATCTTTTGCTACACTGGCACAGGCTGCTCCTTCCCCTGTAAGATTACTTCCTTGAAATGTGTCCATCCTCCCAGGACGCCTTTGTTTTAAAGGGCTGTTTCCCTTAAAAAAATCAGTACCTTATTCGGTACTCCCCAAATCTGCATCCTAAATAGGCCAAAGTCTGCCCTTCCTAATTTCAATGTGGAAGTTTTGTTGCTACCCCTCCTTCTTTCACAAAACATTGAAATCTTGATTATTTCATGGTCACTGTGCCCCAGGCAGCCTCCGACCCCCACATCTGCCACCAGCGCTTCTCTGTTTGTGAGCAGCAGGAGACAGAGCTTTCCTTGGGAGTGGAGTGTTACCAAAAATTCAGTAAAACAGAAAACTCCTTAACCCCAATGCAGCATTAAGAAGCAGCATTCTTTATTCAGCCGGATGCACGGGAGATAGCTCCTCCCAAAGCCGAGCGTGCTGAGTACAGGAAAGTTTCTGTTCATATTCTGTATTTTGCACACATATTCATTGATTGTCCTGGACTAAACACACATCTGATAATCATTCCCCCAGAATCATTAACGTATTTCCCCTCCCCTTTTGCATGCTCTCTTCTGTTCTGGGGGTCTCTCTGGTGGTCCCTGGTGGTCGTGGACCCCAGTGTTCCAGTGGGCCTGGCTGAGCTGGCAGGACACTGAGGCTGGTGAACTTCCAGTTCCCCTTCTGACACAATGAGCATTGTGTGGTTTCCATAGGCCTGGGGTTTTGGAGAACAAGCTCCGGTGTTAACTCACCTGGTGTAGATAATTTATCATCTGGTAACATGAGGTCACAGAGTTATGTGAGGTCATCGAGCAGCTACAGCATCATAGACTGCCTCTGTGACATCCCAGAGCCTGCTGTGACATCATAGGGCAGAGGTCTGATATCCCAGAGCAGGCTGTGACATCACAGAGGGGCTGTGTGACATCCCAGGAGGGCTCTGTGACGTCACTGGGTTGGTCACTCCGCCCCAGCTCCCCCTCACAGTTTCTCCCAACAAGTCCAATGCTGTTCATGCCCAGCGGGGTCCCTTATCCCCTGGTATCCCCCCGGTCCACCTGGAGCCACAGCCCCCACCAAAGGACATTCCACAGGATCCCCCCCAGAGCCTGACATGGGGAAAAGGGGCCAGGGCTGTGTGACCAGGACATCAAGGACGTGGATTATCCAGGTCCCTGTGGCCTGGGTTGGGTTCCCCAGGGCAGGAAAGATGTCTGGCAGCTGGAGCAGGGTTAGGGAAGGGCCTCCAAGGTAGGGCTGGAGCCCTTGGGCTGTGAGCAGAGGCTGAGGGAGCTGGGCTTGTCCAGCCCAGAGCAGGGAAGGCTGAGGGGCTCCTCATCCCAGCCTGGCAGCGCCAGCAAGGAGGGGATGGAGAACACAGAGCCAGGCTCTTCACCCTAAGACAGCTTTGTGGCTGCCCCGGCTTTGGGATGGGCCCTGGGCCTGGAGCAGGAGCAGCTCTGGAGGGCCCCAAGGCCGGGGCTCTTGTGCTGGCCTGGGCAGATGGGATGGCAGCAGGGGCTGCAGAGCTCTCAGCACCTCAGCCCGAGGGGAGCAGGGCACCCAGGGAGCCTCCTTTGGCCTTGGCCAAGCCCCTTCCCCCATGGCTGGGGCTGAGTCCTGGCTGAGCTGCAGCTGCTGCTGTGCCCTGGCCAGGGGCTGAGGCCGTGGGGCCAGTGGCCAGAGCAGCCTGGGCTGAGCAGAGCTGTGGGGCCAGAGCCGGCTGGGCTGTGCTGGGGAGAGGCCCTTGGTGCTGCACAGAGCTCAGGGCAGCTGGCAGAGCTTGCAGGGAGCTGGGCTGGGCTCAGAGAGCCTGGCACAGGAACCATCAGTGTCCATCCCAGCCTGGCTGAGCGTGCAGGGCAGGACTCAGCCCAGGCCTTGTGGGGCAGGGCCAGCGCCTGTGCAAGGCATGGAAAACAGGCAAGTGTCTGAGAGAGGAGGCTGCTCTGTGCCCTTGGGGGCATGGACACAGCAGGGAGGGGGCCCAGGACATTTGTCTCCGCCCGCCTCTGTCCCCAGCCCTTGGCAGCCCTGGCTGCTGAGCCCAGCTTTGCCCTGGGCTGAGTTTGGCTGTGGCCCAGCTCCATCCTCCTGCGGGGCTCAGGGCCTGTTCCCGGCCATGGCCAGCCCTGGCCGGCCTCTCTGCTGGCCCAGAGGCCGGCAGAGCCCGGGGCAGGGCTGTCTGTGCAGCCCCACAGGTGCCACGGGCTCTGCAGGAGCTGGCAGAGGCTGCCCAGCAGGGAGGCCATGGGGCACAGAGCCCCAAGGCTGCTGTGGGCACCACGGCACAGGGGCCGTTCCCAGCCGCAATGCTCCTGTCCTGGGCTGGGCCTGCACAGGGGCTGTGGCACCATGGCCGGGCCAGCACAGGGTCACAAAGGGGCCACGCAGCCGCTGCCGGGGCTGGCAGCAAGGCCGGGCACAGACAAGGAATTGCTGAGCATGGCCTGCGCTGGCCAGGGCTGACTGTGCCAAAGGCAGAGCTCAGCTGCCCTTGGTGGCTGCAGGAACACTCAGGAGCCCAAAGAGCCTCCATGGCTGTGCTGGAGACCAAGGCTGGAGCAGGGAAATGCAGGCTGCTGCGCCATGGGGAGGGCATTGAATTCCAGCACACACCTCAGCTCTCTGATGGTCCCGGCACCATGCTGGGCCCTGTTTCAGACTGGAGCAGAGCAGATGTTGATGGCACAGGAGCCCTGCGGGGCTGGCAGGGACCTGCAGCTTGCAAGGTGCTCTGCTCTCCCTCAGCTCCACTCTGAGAGATCCAATCCCAGTTTGGCACCTCAGGGCACAAGTGGCACTGCCTGTCCATGGGCACACAACTGATATCTGCCTGGAAAGGGGCACAGGTTTAAATTCTTGTACATTTCATAATATACAAGGACATTTTTATTATCTGGGTCACTTGAGTACTTTTAAGAAATACCAAAGTCTTCCCTCCAGGAACAGGAATTTCCTGGAAGTGTATTGATGGGAGAAGGAGAAGAAATACTGATCTTCCCCTTTACTTGAGTCACCAATATTGTTTACTACATCATCTCTCTCTTCCTTCAGGTATTTCCACCTCTTCTGTTGAAATGGCCATGTCTAAGGACATCTCTTCACTAGACCAGCTGGATCTATGTCCTTCCTGTTACTCCCAGATTTCCTCCTCCAGATGCTCTCTGGTCACACAAGGGCCTCTCAACTGACTGGTTACATGCTTTGAGCTTCAGGGAGTTGCCCAGTCTTTAAGAAGTTCAAAAATAAATATCACATTAATCAACACCTTACTTATATTAATATCTGTCACAGTATTGCCTTTTCTTATGTCTCTGTCTAAAACTGTTCCTGTATGGAAATCCCTTGGGGATGGGGGACATGTCAGATGCTGCTGGGACATCACAGAGAGCTGAGGGAAGAGCTGTGATGGTTATTAAACTGTTCAAATGTTCAACTTGTGTTTGTTGGCAAGAAACCTTTCTGTGCTTCTGAGTGTCACCAGTCCCTGAGCCCAAAGGACACAAACCTGATGAGTTGTGGTTCCCTGCAGGGGCCCTTGGACCTTGGCTCTGCCCAGGAGAGCTCTTCATCCACTTTCCCGCTTTTCCTCCCTCTGGGCATGGAAGGAGCTCGTGCCTTCAGTGTGTGACTCGTGTGTGCAAAGAGCAAATCTGGGCAGAATTGGGGCAGGGAGGGTTTGGGGGGACCTTGGGACCTGTGCTGGGCACAGAAGGTGTTTTCCATTGCTCTGAGACTGTCTGCTGTGCAAAGTGGATTTAATATCCAGCAGAGGAATGAGTTTTGCATTTGATGGAGCTGTGCCTTCCCTTGGCTTTGCTGACTGACAAGAAATGAACATCCCTCTAGGTCTGGGGCAGCTCCTTCTCCAAGGAAAGCAGGTGGGAGTTGGAGCCAAGGAGCTGAAACTTTGGCAAAAGGTTTAATAAGACATTCAATGAACACAAAACACTTCTCAAAGCTGTATATTGGTCCATTCAACTTCACAAACTCTAAGCCATCTGAGTTTTAAGTTGCTCAACATTTTCAAGAAGTCAGAAATAAAAGAACGAGAGACAGAAATAGAGAATGATGAAAAAGATTTGGAGAAGCACACACAGAGCTACCAACTCCTGGATTCCAGCACTGTTCAGATCGGAATTCCAAGAGGAGGTAGGGTCAAGATGTGTGCTCGCCTTGTGCTCAGCCTTAAATATCCCTTGTTCTTCCTGGGCCCTTCCCCCAGGTGGGACTTGGGGTCATTTGGTCACTCAGGAGCTGGGCTGGGGGCTCCAGAGGTGGCTGTGGAGCATTGCCTGTGCTGTGCCAGGGACTGGCAGACACTGCTGGGCTGGGATAGAGGCCCTGGGGGGATTGGGGTTCCAGGGCAGGGCAGGGCTGGGGTTCCAGGGCAGGGCAAGGCTGGACCTGCCCCTTCCTCCCCCACACACAAAATGTTTCCAGCCCACAATCTCCTCCAGTCTGTCACAACTGGCAGTGTTGGAGGTGAAATCCCAGTTGTGGCCACGGGCATCTGCAGGAAGAAGGACAGTTCTTTTCCATAGGAATGAAAGCCCCAGTTCTCGGTTTATTTCTGATTTAATTGCCTGGATTCTGTTTGGTTTTGTTGTTGCTTTGTTTCCTGTTTTGTGCCTGAAGTGTCCAGTCAGGAGCAGAGTGACTCTTGCCAAGGAACTTTGTGGTGCTGTTGCTCAATATTAAATCTGGTTTTTGCTGCTCCCTTGCTGGGGATTTTTTCAGCGCTCTCAAGCCCTCGTTGGCAACAGGGTGAAGGAGCCCTGGGCCAGGCTCTGGCCCTGGGGGACACGGGGACGCTGCCGGGGGGTCCCTGTCCCCTGTCCCGCCCCCCATGGCCCTGTGTCAGGCTCTGGGGTCGATCTCGTGGAACATCCTCTGGGGGAGGCTGCGGCGCCGGGGGCGGGGGGACCCGGGGGGACAGGGGACCCCGCTGTGCACGAGCAGCGTTGGACTTCTCTGGGGGAACTGGGAGGGGGGGCTGGGGCAGAGTCACCTCCCCAGTGACCTCACACAGCCCCTGTGATGTCACACAGCCCCTGGGGTGTCACAACCCACTCTTGGATGCCACATAGCTCCCTTGTGATGTCATAGGCCCAACTCTGCGATGTCACTCTGTGATGTCAAAAAGCTGTGCTGTTACAGAAGATTCTGTGATGTCAGAAATTCACCCTGTACTATGACGTCACAAAGTCATCCTGTGACATCACAGTCTGTTCCATGATGTCATAGCCTGCTCTATGATGTCACACAGCCAACTTGGTGATGTCACAACCCACACTCTGATGTCACAGAGCCACTCTCTACATGACGGCAGAGTCTGCCCTATGGCCTCACACTATGATGTCACACCCTGCTGTGTGATGTCACAAGCCCCTCAGTGATGTCACAAAACCCTCACTGTGATGTCATACTGCCACTCAGTGATGTCACAGCACACACTTTGACCTCACTGCCCGCTCTATGATGTCATACAGCCATGCCATGATGTCACAGCCTGCTCTCTGATGTCACACTGTCCCCTCTATCATGCCATAGCTGCTTGATGACCTCACACAACACGCTCTGTGATGTCATAGCCCAGTCTGTGACCTCACACAACCCACGCTGTGCTGTCACACAGCCCCCCTCTGACATCACAGCTGCTCTGTGCCTCCGTGACACAGCCACAGAGGTGCTGCTGTGACACAGCCCCCTCTGGGACACCCCACAGCCCCTGCCAGTGCTGAGCCCCTGTGAGCTCTGTCTGCACCCTGCTCGTGTCCCTGCGATGCCCTGGCAGTGCCCCAGCCCTGCTGGGCTGTGCACAGGAGCTGCTCCTGGCCACAGCTGTCTCTCTGCAGCGCTGCCCTTGCCAGGAGCTGCCTCTGGGCCAGGAGCCTGGCCCAGCTCAGCAGCACAGACACAGCACCAGGACGTTAATGACCCTCTGGGGCTTTGGTGCTCTTTGCATCAGACCCAGACCTCAGAGTGTGCTCAAAGAACTTCTCAAGAACTCAAAGTCAGATTCAAAGTCCAGACTTTCTTTAACTTTTAATGGGTCCCACTGAGGGACACAACTCATGTGAAAGTGTCCCCGGGTTCCAGTTAGAGCAGAACACTGGAGGCAGTGATGACAGCTGGGGACAAACAAGGCAAAGGTGTCTCTGGTGCTGAGCAAACCTGGATATCACCATGGTGTCCTTGGACCTGCATTGTCACACTGACCCACTGTTCCATGAGGTTCCCCAGTGTCACCATGGTCACTGTCAGAGGCTGGATGAGATCAGTGTCCCGAGACACCTTGGGTTGAGCTGTCAATCAGTCCCACAGCTGGGACAGCGCTAACCCGGCTCTGAACGCCCGAGCAATCACAAATCCCAGCTGGGGGGAGGCCCACGAAGGCCCAGGGGCTTAAAACCAAGGAGCACAAGGTCAGCCCCTGCTATGGACTCTGCCTTCTCCTGGGGCTTGTGTCTCACCCACACTGGAACCCCAGGAGCTGGGAGCCACATGTGTATCTTTCTGTGGAGCTTCTGTCTCTCTGTCTCTCTGTCTCTTTCCTCTCCTTCTAATGCTCTTTCTATGGAACATTTTTGGGTCCCTGAACAACTGAAGTGTTTAAGGCTGAGAGGTCCAGCTTGTTCTGGTGCTTTCCATGAACTGATTGAACTCTTGATTTATGAACCAATGCACTAGATGTGGAATCCTCTACACTGAACTCAGAAACAAACGCCCTCTGTCAGAGCATTTTCATCTTCTAGATCACTTCCAAGATGCCCATGGGGATGTTGCAATGATTATCACACAGCTCTCCATTTCTGGATGCAGGCTCTGCAGATTCTTTCTCTGCATTCAGTCAGGCTTGCATTCCCTGACAATTCCTGGTAGCCCGTCATGGTTTCTTAGGGCAGAACAGTAACAATGAAAACCTTACCAATGGCACAACTGCCCAGCCCACAAGGAAAAGAAAGAACAAGCTGTCAAGTTCTTCAAACATTTGTCCTGCTGTGCTGCAAGAGTTGAGCTGCACACAAGGTGTGGAAAGCCTAGAGAAGCTGCAGTTGGTGCCACATCTTGTGACAGAAGCTGCACCTCGTTCTCCAGGAAAGGTTCCTGGAAAGAGCAAACAGGAGTGTGGAGAAGATTCTGGGAAAACTGAAACAGCTTTTAAGAAATGAAATTAAAATGGAAAGAAACAACTGAAGATGTTTTTCTCTGTTTATTTTTATGCTCCTCTTTTCCATCTTGCACTACTGCTCCATCCCCTTAATCCAAATAGATCTCATCTCTAAGATCCATGACTTGGCGAATTTTAGACACTCTAAAATACCATGAGCTACACACAGTTTGCCTTCCCCGTTTGTTTTTTTGGGGTTTTTTTTTGTTTGTTTTTTTTTTTTTTTTAACCATTGCTGGAGATGTAAATGCAGTGCCTGGGTCAGATACAAATTCTGCATTCAGGGAATGTGCCCCGATAGGGTTTGATCCTCAGCGGGGACAATGCATGGCAGCGACCGAGGGGATTCCTGTTCCCCTGTGTAGGAGTCCAGACTCTGGGTCTGGGCTGACCAGGGCAAAGTTCCCGTGTTTGGACAGGCTCAGGGGCTGCCCCCGGGGAGCGGGGGGCTGGGCGCGGGGGCGAGCAGGCAACGGAAAAACGGACACGGGGACAAACGGCCCCGGAGCTTCAGTTGCAGCGGCAGCGGCGGCGGCGGCAGTCGCAGCAGCGGCAGCAGCAGCGAAAGCAGCAGCGAAAGCAGCAAAACCAGTCACTTTGAGGACTCCCTCGCCCGCTGTCCCGCACCCTCTCCCGCTCTCCCTTTCCCGGTGTCCCCTCCTCTCCCAGTCCCCCTCTCCCCTTGCCGGGCCATGTCCCCAGCCCGCCCCCGGCCCCGGGCGGGGCGGCCCCGTCCCCGCCCCGGTTCCCGGCCCCGTCCCCGCCCCGGTTCCCGGCCCCGTCCCCGTCCCCGGCCCCGGACCCGTCCACGTCCCCGCCCCGGTTCCCGGCCCCGTCCCCGTCCCCGTCCCGGTTCCCGGCCCCGGCCCCGTCCACGTCCCCGTCCCGGTTCCCGGCCCCGGCCCCGGCCCCGTCCCCGTCCCCGCCCCGGTTCCCGGTCCCGTCCCCGTCCCCGGCCCCGGCCCTGTCCCCGTCCCGGTTCCCGGCCCCGGCCCCGTCCCCGTCCCCGGCCGTCCCGCCGGGGTCTCGCCTCCGCCCGGCTCTGGCCGTGCTGGCGGTGGCGCTGCTGGGCGGGCATCAGTGCCTGGAGCTCGGGCGGCACCGCCGCCCTCTGGCTCCGCCTGGCCCGAGCCCGGCCCCGGCCCCGACGTGGGCTCCAGTCCCGGCCCCGGCCCCGGCTCCTCCCGGGCCCCGCGGAGGACACACGCGGCGCGGCCGCTCCCGCCGCCCCCGCTGCGGCTTCCCCGGCCCGAGCTCCGCCGCTCGGCAGCGCGGCCGTCGGCCCCGAGCCGCCGCTGTCCCGTTCCAGGGACAGAACGCCTGGGGAGGGCCAGCCCGGGGCGCTCGGGGAGCGCTCGGGGGCCGCTCCTGGCCCCGGGCCGAGCGCTGACAGCCCCGTCCCGCCCGCAGGGAAGGCGCAGGAGGAGGCCCTGCAGGAGCGGTACCGGCTGGGTTCGCTGCCGGGCAGCGGCGGCTTCGGCAGCGTCTTCGCAGCCACGCGGCTCTCGGACGGCGCCCCGGTGAGCGGCGGGGCCGGCGGCGGGCGCAGGAGGAGGGGGCGGAGGTGGAGGAGGAGGAGGAGGAGGTGGAGGAGGAGGAGGGGGATGGGGCTGCGCAGGGCAGGCGGGCGAGCTCAACTCGCTGCTCTCCCTTGCTCGCAGGTGGCCATCAAAAGGGTGCCACGGAACCGCGTCCGGCACTGGGGCGAGCTGGTGAGTGAGCGGGGCCAGCGGCAGAAGCTGGGCAGGGATGAGCCGAGGCCCCGGAGGGTGGAAGCCACCAGGACACCTCGAGGGAGAGCGGGCGTAGGGCCAGCGCAGGGCGCAGAGCATCCCGGGCTGGGTGAGGGGTTCCCGACCCCCGGCACGGCATCAGCCCCACTGATGGCATCGCGCTCCTCCCGCAGCCCGACGGCACCAGCGCACCCCTGGAGGTCGTGCTGCTGGACAAGGTCTCCACTGGCTTTCCCGGTGTCGTCCAGCTGCTGGAATGGCTTGAGCTCCCCAACGACATCGTGATGGTGCTGGAACGCCCAGAGCACTCTCAGGACCTGCACCAATTCATTCGGGAACGGGTGGTCCTGTCCGAGGAGTTGGCGCGGGATCTGTTCCGCCAGGTGCTGGAGGCCGTGCGGCACTGCACCAGCTGCGGGGTCCTGCACAGGGACATCAAGCCCAAGAACATCCTGGTTGACCTGGCCACCGGGCAGGCCAAATTGATTGACTTTGGCTGTGGCACCTACCTGCAGGACACAGCCTACACTCGCTTTGCAGGTGAGCCCACGCAGGGGTGTGCTCTCAGTCCCGGCATCTCATGGCCCAACACCACACAGCCCAAGCTGGGTGTGGCAGCGGGGATTCTCCCTTTTGCTGCCCTTCATGGCACTGAGATTTCAGCTGAGCTGCTTTTGAGCAGGGCTGGGTGGGGAGCCAGCTTCCAGCCCTGCTGGCAGCCTTTGCCCACCACTCTGGGCAGGACTGAGGCTAGGGCTGGGCAGCCAGCCCAACAAAAACACCCCTGGGTGGGGTAGCAGAGAGGGGTGGCCAGAACCTGTGTCCCAGCTGGTTTGGGGTGCAGGTGAGAAAGGGCTTGGACTGCTCCACTCACCTGGTTTCTTTTGGCTTCATAATGGTTTTTGGGGCAGTGCAGGCAGGGAGGATGAGGGCATGGTTTTCCCAAGCACTGAGTGGGATTTTCCTCCTCATGGTCGGGCCTTGCCAGGGCTTCCACTGCTCTCTTCCAACCCCAGTGGCTTCTTTTCCATCCCCGAGTCTGTACACCTGTACACAAGTCCCAGGTGCTGGCGAGAGGGCAGCGGTCACCCCGTGTGCCACTGGGGCAGCCCCCACACACCCAGGGATGCTGGAGCCAGGCTCAGGGAGCAGCAGCGTCCCCCTGATGAACCCCATCTGTATTCCATAGGAACACGGTCATACAGCCCCCCGGAATGGACCCAGTTTGGCTGGTACTACGGCAAGCCAGCTACCATCTGGTCCCTGGGCATCCTGCTGCACCAGATGGTCTGCGGGGAGCACCCTTTCAGGAGGGGCTGGAACATCAGCTGTGACCATGAGCTCTCGCTGCCAGGACGGCTCTCTCAAGGTGGATCCTCATCTCTGGCCACGGGGGCAATACCAGTGCTGGGAGACAGCAGCAGCTCGTGAGCATCCCTCTCTGGCAGCTGCTGAGGAGGTGGCACATGTCCTGCTCTCCTGCTCTCCTCCAAAACAGGGAATTGATGGGGAAGTTTAGGCCCAGCTCTGAGCACATCCAGCATGGCCTGGGCACGGGAATAGTGGGGCAAAGCCAACAGGAGCCTTCTCCAACTGACCGGTAGTTTCTGGTTTCTCTGTCCAGAGTGCCAAGATCTGATCAGGAGGTGTTTATCCATGCTGCACTCGGACAGGCCCTCATTAGAAGAGCTGTTCCGTGATCCCTGGCTGCAGGATATTGATCTGCCCTAAAGGGAGAGAGCCACAGGCACACTTTGATGCAAGGCCCTGGTAAGTTACAGCTCCACACATGCCTTGGCAATCAGAAGCAAAGGAACGCAGACATTTTGTCCTGCCTGTGCCACTGCCCAGGGGTCATCAGATGGGAACACGCAGCCCTTGTGCTGGAGCTGAGCTGCTCTGCCCAGCACTGCTGGCCACCATCCGAACTGGTTTTGCTTGTCCTGGTTCCCTGACAGCTGGGGCCCTGGGCAGAACCCTGACAGCCTGGGCTCACCCCAGGGAAGGAGAAGAAGCCCCTGGAGAAGCTGTACCAGGTGGGGCTGTTGCTGCTGGGGACAGTGAGGACGACATCAAGGATGACAACCTCTTCCTCCACCTGGTCACCGGCAGCTGAGGATGATGGACTTTGATTCTGACACCTTCTCCAAAGCCAGGCTCCACAGGGAATTTGCAGGTGAGTCCACACGCAGGGGGATGCTCCCAGATTTGGGCATTGCACAGCCTGGCCGGGAACCAAAGGTTCCCCCATTGCTGGGGCGGATGCAGCTGATCCTTCAGTCGGCTGCCAGGCTGCTTTTGGCAGGGCTGGGGGGATGGGCTGGGGTGCTGATGAAATGGGAGTGGGCTCCTGGCCCTGCCAACAGCCCGAGCACCCACCGTGCCCCGGGCTGGGGCTGGGGCTGGGGCAGCCAGCCCGACACAAAGAAACCCCCATGGTGGGAGCAGAGGTGGGACTCCAGAACCTGTGCAGGGGCTGCTTTGCTTTGCAGGCAAGGAAGGGCTTGGGCTGCTCCACTGCCCCTGTTTGCTTTGGGATCACCGTTATTTTGGAGGGCAGTGAAGCGGGGAAGGGAGAAAACCTGGGCTTCCCTCACCTGTGGGTGGGTTTTTCCCTGGCCTGCAGGGGTTGGGCCTTCCTTAGCCCCTGACAGAGATAAGATTTTTGACCTTTTTTCTTGTTCCCCTTTTTGTCTGTAATCTATTTTCAATAATTTGTTGTGTGTTTTTCTAGAGGAAGCATTCCAGGTGGGGTCCAGTCTGGATGGGGAAGTGCTTGGGAGCAGCTGTGGCGTGGATGGGCCGTGCCCTGGGAGAAGGATGAGGACATGGTTTGGGACCAGCTTTTCTTCCAGCGAGGGATGGCGTGAGGTGGGTCCTGTCTGCTTGGCATGGTGGGATCAGAGCTTTGGGGAGATGGCAGCGAGCACAGGAGCATCCTGCTCTGGGCAGCTGCTGAGGGCTGGATGTGCCGTGGCTGGCTGCAGGCTGGGCACATGTCCTGCCCTCCTGCTCTGCTTCCACAGGCAGCAGGGATGGGCAGCTCTGGGCACAGCTCTGGGCACGGCCAGCATGGCCTGGGCACTGCGGGCGGCTGGGACAAGGGGACAGGAGCCTTCAGCTGACGGGCGCTTTCTGGTTTCTCTCCTTGCAGCCAGGCTCTGCGGGTGCTGAGGCTGCTCTGGGCTCTGCCAGGGCTCTGCTGGAGCTCAGCACCGGGCTGCAATCAGCCAAAGAAGAAATGGGGTGACCTGCAGCACAGACCTGCTTGAGCATTTCAGCATCACAGCTCAAGTTTGCAGAGTGTACACCTCCAAGGGCAAACATGACACCACCCAAAAATTAAACTTGTTCAATAGCTTCTGAAATGAAATCAATCTGGGATGACCCCAAATGACATTTTGCAGCTTGCTCAAGCTGTAGCTCAGCCCTTCTCTGAACTGTTCTCTCCCCCACCTGCCTTTTACTTCCCAACTGCTCCCTCTTGTCCCCCAGTGAGTTCCCAGCCCATGGCAGTCTCCATCACACTGTTGCCTTCCTTGGTGCCCCTCACCATGAGGAAGGCCGAGCCCCAGGCTTGGGGACTCATCCTGTCACTGGATGAGGAGCAGCAATGTCTCAGAGGTCCAGTGGGATTTTAGTGTCATTCAGAGCTGCTTTCCAGCCCTCAGCTCTCCTCACTGCTGAGTTCCCACTCCCTTTTCCTCGTCCTTGCAGCAGGATGAGCTCTGTGAATCCCCTTGAGCCTCCCCACTCTGCCCAGCCCACGCACCCACCTCAGTAAGGCTGAAGCTGCAGCTTCTCTGTCTCCTGTGGCACACCAGTCCAGTCCCCTGTGCGGGGAGCCCCAGCCCCAGAGCACAGCACTCAGCTGTGCACTCCGGGCTGGAGCAGCTCCCTCCCAGCCCCAGCCCAGGGACTCCTCCGGCCCCGGGGCTTGGGGCACCGTCAGCACCCGCTGCTCCAGCCACCGCTTCTGCTGGTCCTGACAGCAGCACCCAAAGTGGGGCTGATCCCGAGGGAGCAGCAGCAGGGCCTGGATCTGATCCCTGACTCTGGGGCAGGGCTGGACAAAAGACACCCAGCAGCAGCAGCAGCACATGGAGCTGACTTTCAGCACAGCCCCTGCCACTCTTGCCTCCCGTGTGCAGCGGTGTCACAGCAGCCTGAGGCACCTGGGAGCACCCTGAGCCATGCCAGGGTCAGTGCCAGGAGCATCCCCTGGCGCTGTTTAAAACCGGCTCAGCAGGAACTGGGGATGCAAACAGGATGAACCTGAGCATCTCCCACCAGCAGATACCTCAGAGCTTACACAGTAACACGGCCGTGACTCTCCCAAACTGGATTTAGGAATGGCACACCTACTGCAGCCATTGGATCATGAGCTGCCCAGATCCCTTTGGGACTCCTGCTTTTGGTGTCTCTGCCTCCTCTCCCTGCCCCAAGGAGGCTCCTCTCTTCCTCTCCCTGCCCTGACAAGACAGTCACACAAATAAAGACATGGGATTACCAGGTGCTGAGGAGCTGTAGAAGGAGCCTTCTCTAGGTCTGGCCTGTTTCCAAAACCCGCACAGTCTCCCTCAGCAAGGAACCTCCTTGTCCACCCTCTCCAAGGGTGTCAAGCTCAGGAAGGGATTCCTGACACCCTGTCCAGCTGGGAGAGCTCCCGTGTCTCCATACCAGGGGATAAAACCAAACCCAGGAACCCTGGGGCGACTGAGACTGTGGCATGGGGACATCTGTATTTATTTCCCAGTGGCAAACAAAAATGTGGAATGGTGCCAGAGCTTGTTTTGATCTACATCAGCTTTTGATAATTGTCCCTCCTCCTGACAGCGACTCCTCTGCAGCTGCACTGGGAGATCTCTGGGGCTGAGTCCACTAAGAGGAGATTTCAGTGGGGCTGAGGTGCTCGAGGGGGCCCATTTCAACGCTCTGCTGAAGTCCAAGGACATTGTGTTTCCCCGAGGAGCAACGCTCCTTTCTGGCACTCACTGCCCCGTGAGGGATATTATTCAGTTGCTGCCATTGGGTGAGTTCCAGCCACAGGGAGGGGGAGGAGGAGATGATCCCACCCATGGCTGCTGCTGGGTCCAGACTCTGGGTGAGATAAAGCCGAGACAGAGCTTCAGCATCTCCCCCAAAATCACAGAATCACAGAAGGGCTTGGCTTGGAAAAGACCTTCAAGTTCATCTCCTTCCATGCCCCCTTCCACTATCCCAGGCTGCTCCAAGCCCTGTCCAACCTGGCCTTGGACACTGCCAGGGATCCAGGGGCAGCCACAGCTTCTGTGGGCAAGTTCTGATCTCTGCCCAGGTGAGCAGGGACAAGACCCAAGGGAACGGCTGGAGCTGGGCCAGGGCAGGGCTGGGCTGGAGATCAGCAAAAGCTTCTTCCCCCAGAGGGGGCTCAGGCACTGCCCAGGCTCCACAAGGAATGGGCATAGCCCAGAGGCTGTTGGAGCTCCAGGAGCCTTTGGACCCCGCTCCCGGAGCTTCACGGGCTGCGATTGTTGGGGCGTCTGTGCAGGGCTGGGGGCTGGACTTGATGATCCCAATGGGTCCCTCCCAGCTCAGCCCCTTCTTAAATTCTCACCCTTTGGATCAGCCTTTGTGTCCCTTCGAGGCGCTGGCAGAGCTGCTGGGGACAGGGCAGGAGCGGGGCAGCCCCAGTGTTCCCCTGTCTGTGACACCCAGAAGTGACAGCCCCAGCGCTCCCCTGTCTGTGACACCCCAGCGGTGACAGCCCCAGCGTCCCCTGCCTGTGACACCCCAGCGGTGACAGCCCCAGCTTTCCCCTGTCTGTGACACCCCAGGGTGACAGCCCCAGCGTTCCCTTGTCTGTGGCACCCCAGCGGTGACAGCCCCAGCGTTCCCTTGTCTGTGGCACCCCAGTGGTGACAGCCCCAGCGTTCCGTCCCTGGAATCGCTCCAAGGGAAGCGTCCAGAGCCGCGTCCAGTCAATGGAACTGTCCGGCCACTGACCAGCCCGGCCTGGGCTGATGTGGATTGCTCTGCAGACAGCTCGGGGAAGGTGTAAGAGGCCGTCTGAAGCCCCCACATTTGCCTACCGGTTGCCACAAGCAAAAACCCCTTCCCCCATTACAGTACCAGCTTGGAGAGAGCGGCAGTGCAGGTGCAGTTGCTGTACCGTTACGTTAGCTGTTCCGAACAAGGCCTGGCAAGGAGTTGGCAAGGAATTGGCAAGGACTTGGCATGAAGCCACCAAGGAACGGCCTACTGCATATTTGCCCACTCTCCTCCTGAATCTGAATGAACTTTTAGGGTGACCCTAATCATCTCTCACTGAAGACCTCTCATCTGCCCCGTGACCACTGTGACAGACGGACGGAGATGGAAAACCCTCCTCCCAAGGACTGAGACTGAGACCCCTCCCACAGGGAGAGGGGAAACCACTAATGACACGACCTGTTCTTCTTCAGTAATTCCAACGGACTTATTCTTCATTGTGTTCGTCCTGCCTTGGTGGTTTCAGTGGACTCACCTGTTCCCCCACAGCAATCACAAGAGACTCTCATTGTCCAGCATGTTCCCCCCTCTTTCCTCTGTGGACTATAACTGTGAGGATCTCGCCTGTGTTGGTAGCTATTCCTATCCCCCTCTTTTCTCTCTCTCTCTCTCTCTATCCTTTTATCTCCTTTCTGATCCCCACTATCGCATTTACTGTTTTGGCCCTTAATAAAGGCGCATTTGTTGTGATTAACTGATAGTCTCTTGCTGTTTGCCGTTTTGCACTTTTGGGATTGGTGAAAAGAACCATCACGACACCCCGCACAAGCAGATCGTGACAGATGGCCAGGGTGTCAGACCCAGCCAGCAGGGGTTTAGGAGGGCTAGGTCGTGTTTGACCAACCTGGTCTCCTTTCATGACCAGGTGACCCTCCTGGTGGATGCAGGACAGGCTGTGGATGTGTCTGTTTGGACTCCAGCAAGGCCTTAGGCACTGTCCCCCACAGCACACTCCTGGAAAAGCTGCAGCCCACGGCTGGGCCAGGAGCACTCTGTGCTGGGTTCAGAACTGGCTGGATGGCCGGCCCAGAGAGTGGTGGTGAGCAGTGCTGCATCCAGCTGGGGACAGTCACCAGTGCTGTCCCTCAGGGCTCTGTGCTGGGCCAGCTCTGTTCAATATTTTTATTGACCACATGGATGAGGGCATTGAGGCTTTCATTGGTAAATCTGCAGATGACACTAAGCTGGGAGCACGTGTCCATCTGTTGGAAGGCAGGAGGGCTCTGCAGGGACACCTGGAACAGTTGGATGGATGGGTAGAATCCAATAGGATGAAGTTTAATAAATCCAAGTGCCCAGTCCTGCATTTTGGCCACAATAACCCCCTGCACTGCTCTAGGCTGGGGTCGGCGTGGCTGGACAGTGCCCAGGCAGAAAGGGACCTGGGGCCACTGGTCGACAGCAGGCTGAACATGAGCCAGCAGTGTGCCCTGGTGGCCAAGAAGGCCAATGGCTCCTGGCCTGGATCAGGAATGGTGTGGCCAGCAGGAGCAGAGAGGTCATTCTTCCCCTGTACTTGGCACTGCTGTGCTTGGCATTCCTCCCCTGTACTGGCACCCTACCTCGAGTGCCGTGTCCAGTTCTGGGCTCCCCAATTTGGGAAGGACATGGAGGGGCTGGAGCGTGTCCAAAGAAGGACAACAAGGCTGGTGAGGGGTCTGGAACACAAGTCCTGTGAGGAATGCCTGAGGGAGCTGGGGTTGTTTAGCTTGGAGAAGACTCAGAGGTGACATTATCACTCTCTACACTCTCTGAAAGGTGGTTGCAGTCGGGTGGGGGTCGGTCTCTTTCTCCTCACAGCAACTGACTGAACAAGAGGACACAGTCTTAAGCTGCACCAAGGGAAATTTAGGTCAGAGATTAGGAAAAAAGTTTTTTATGGAAAGGGTGATAAATTACAGGACTTGTCTGTCCAGGGAGGTGGTGGAGTCACCATCATGGGATGTGTTTAAAAAAAGACTGGATGTGGCACTCGGTGCCATGGTTTAGCTGAGGTGGTGTTAGGGCATGGGTTGGACTTGATGACCTTAAAGGTCTCTTCCAACCCAGCAATTCTGTGATTCTGTCATTGTGTGACATCACAGACCAGGTTGTGGCATCATATAGTTGGCTGTGACATCTCTGGTTTATTATGCGACATCACAGAGCAGGCTGTGACATCAGAGCATGCCTGTATGACATCACAGAGCAGAGCGAGCTGTGAGGTCAAAGAGTGTGCTGTGACATTATAGGGTGGCTGTGTTCCATCACTGAAGGTGTTGTGACATCACACAGTGGGTCTGTGTGACCACAGAGGTGCTGTGTGACATGTTAAGTGAGTTCTGCCATCACAGAGCAGGCTGTGACATCACAGAGGAGGTTGTGATGTCACAAAGTTGGCTGTGACATTACAGGCTGGCTGTGTGACATCACAGAATGGGCTGTGAGGCCACAGAGAAGACTCTGCCATCATAGAAAAGGGCTCTGTGACATCACAGAGCAGCGGTGTGATGCCACAGAGAAGGCTGAGACAATAGAGAGTGGGTTGTGACATCACAGAGCTGACTGTGAAATCACAGGGCAGGCTGTGACATCACAGCGAGGCTGCATAACATCACAAAGGTAGCTGTGCCATCATAGAGCTGGCTGTGACATCACAGGGTGGCTGTGACATCACAGCCTGGGCTGTGACATCACAGGGCAGATGTTGTGACATCACAGAGCACACTGGGACCTCAAAGAGCAGGCTGTGACATCACAGGGCACCTGTATGAAATCACAGGTGGCCTGTTACATCTCCGAGTGGGCTGTGTGACATTACAGGGCAGCTGTGTGACATCACAGGGGCTGTGTGACATCAGAGGTGGCTGTGTGACATCACAGGAGGTTGTATGACACCACAGGGGCTGTGTGGCATGGGGTTCCAGGGCAGGGCAAGGCTGGACCTGCCCCTTCCTCCCCCACACACAAAATGTTTCCAGCCCACAATCTCCTCCAGTCTGTCACAACAGGCAGTGTTGGAGGTGAAATCCCAGCTGTGGCCATGGGCACCTGCAGGAAGAAGGACAGCTCTTTTCCAGAGGAATGAAAGCCCCAGTTCTCGGTTTATTTCTGATTTAATTGCCTGGAATTTATTTGGTTTTGTTGTTGCTTTGTTTCCTTTTTTGTGCCTGAAGTGTCCAGTCAGGAGCAGAGTGACGCTTGCCAAGGAACTTTGTGGTGCTGTTGCTCAATATTAAATCTGGTTTTTGCTGCTCCCTTGCTGGGGATTTTTTCAGCGCTCTCAAGCCCTCGTTGGCAACAGGGTGAAGGAGCCCTGGGCCAGGCTCTGGCCCTGGGGGACACGGGGACGCTGCCGGGGGGTCCCTGTCCCCTGTCCCGCCCCCCATGGCCCTGTGTCAGGCTCAGGGGTCGATCTCGTGGAACATCCTCTGGGGGAGGCTGCGGCGCCGGGGGCGGGGGGACCCGGGGGGACAGGGGACCCCGCTGTGCACGAGCAGCGTTGGACTTCTCTGGGGGAACTGGGAGGGGGGGCTGGGGCAGAGTCACCTCCCCAGTGACCTCACACAGCCTCTGTGATGTCACACAGCCCCTGTGGTGTCACAACCCACTCCTGGATGCCGCATAGCTCCCTTGTGATGTCATAGGTCCAACTCTGCGATGTCACTCTGTGATGTCACAAAGCTGTGCTGTTACAGAAGATTCTGTGATGTCAGAAATTCACCCTGTACTATGACGTCACAAAGTCATCCTGTGACATCACAGTCTGTTCCATGATGTCATAGCCTGCTCTATGATGTCACACAGCCAACTCGGTGATGTCACAACCCACACTCTGATGTCACAGAGCCACTCTCTACATGACGGCAGAGTCTGCCCTATGGCCTCACACTATGATGTCACACCCTGCTGTGTGATGTCACAAGCCCCTCAGTGATGTCACAAAACCCTCCCTGTGATGTCATACTGCCACTCAGTGATGTCACAGCACACACTTTGACCTCACTGCCCGCTCTATGATGTCATACAGCCATGCCATGATGTCACAGCCTGCTCTCTGATGTCACACTGTCCCCTCTATCATGCCATAGCTGCTTGATGACCTCACACAACACGCTCTGTGATGTCATAGCCCAGTCTGTGACCTCACACAACCCACGCTGTGCTGTCACACAGCCCCCCTCTGACATCACAGCTGCTCTGTGCCTCCGTGACACAGCCACAGAGGTGCTGCTGTGACACAGCCCCCTCTGGGACACCCCACAGCCCCTGCCAGTGCTGAGCCCCTGTGAGCTCTGTCTGCGCCCTGCTCGTGTCCCTGCGATGCCCTGGCAGTGCCCCAGCCCTGCTGGGCTGTGCACAGGAGCTGCTCCTGGCCACAGCTGTCTCTCTGCAGCGCTGCCCTTGCCAGGAGCTGCCTCTGGGCCAGGAGCCTGGCCCAGCTCAGCAGCACAGACACAGCACCAGGACGTTAATGACCCTCTGGGGCTTTGGTGCTCTTTGCATCGGACCCAGACCTCAGAGTGTGCTCAAAGAACTTCTCAAGAACTCAAAGTCAGATTCAAAGTCCAGACTTTCTTTAACTTTTAATGGGTCCCACTGAGGGACACAACTCATGTGAAAGTGTCCCCGGGTTCCAGTTAGAGCAGAACACTGGAGGCAGTGATGACAGCTGGGGGCAAACAAGGCAAAGGTGTCTCTGGTGCTGAGCAAACCTGGATATCACCATGGTGTCCTTGGACCTGCATTGTCACACTGACCCACGGTTCCATGAGGTTCCCCAGTGTCACCATGGTCACTGTCAGAGGCTGGATGAGATCAGTGTCCCGAGACACCTTGGGTTGAGCTGTCAATCAGTCCCACAGCTGGGACAGCGCTAACCCGGCTCTGAACGCCCGAGCAATCACAAATCCCAGCTGGGGGGAGGCCCACGAAGGCCCAGGGGCTTAAAACCAAGGAGCACAAGGTCAGCCCCTGCTATGGACTCTGCCTTCTCCTGGGGCTTGTGTCTCACCCACACTGGAACCCCAGGAGCTGGGAGCCACATGTGTGTCTATCTGTGGAGCTTCTGTCTCTCTGTCTCTCTGTCTCTTTCCTCTCCTTCTAATGCTCTTTCTATGGAACATTTTTGGGTCCCTGAACAACTGAAGTGTTTAAGGCTGAGAGGTCCAGCTTGTTCTGGTGCTTTCCATGAACTGATTGAACTCTTGATTTATGAACCAATGCACTAGATGTGGAATCCTCTACACTGAACTCAGAAACACATGCCCTCTGTCAGAGCATTTTCATCTTCTAGATCACTTTCAAGATGCCCATGGCGATGTTGCAATGATTATCACACAGCTCTCCATTTCTGGATGCAGGCTCTGCAGATTCTTTCTCTGCATTCAGTCAGGCTTGCATTCCCTGACAATTCCTGGTAGCCCGTCATGGTTTCTTAGGGCAGAACAGTAACAATGAAAACCTTACCAATGGCACAACTGCCCAGCCCACAAGGAAAAGAAAGAACAAGCTGTCAAGTTCTTCAAACATTTCTCCTGCTGTGCTGCAAGAGTTGAGCTGCACACAAGGTGTGGAAAGCCTAGAGAAGCTGCAGCTGGTGGCACATCTTGTGACAGAAGCTGCACCTCGTTCTCCAGGAAAGGTTCTTGGAAAGAGCAAAAAGGAGTGTGGAGAAGATTCTGGGAAAACTGAAACAGCTTTTAGGAAATGAAATGAAAATGGAAAGAAACAATCCAAGATGTTTTTCTCTGTTTATTTTTATGCTCCCCTTTTCCATGTTGCACTGCTTCTCCATCCCCTTAATCCAAATAGATCTCAGCTCTAAGATCCATGACATGGCAAGTTTTAGACACTGTAAAATACCATGAGCTACACACAGTTTTTGCCTTCCCCTGGTTTACTTGGAAAGCAGTGATGGAGACTAAGTGCAGCCCTTGGGTCAGGTACAAATTCAGCATTCAGGGAATGTGCTCCCCTAGGGTTTGATCCTCAGCGGGGACAATGCACAGCAGCGCTCAAGGGGATTCCTGTTCCCCTGTGCAGGAGTCCAGACTCTGAGTCTGGGCTGACCAGGGCAAAGTTCCCGTGTTTGGACAGGCTCAGGGGCTGCCCCTGGGGAGCGGGGGGCTGGGTGCGGGGGCGAGCGGGCAACGGAAAAACGGACACGGGGACAAACGGCCCCGGAGCTTCAGTTGCAGCGGCAGCAGCAGCAGCAGCGGCAGCGGCAGCGGCTGCAGCAGCGAAAGCAGACAAAGCAGCGATTTTGTCGCATTCCTCTTGATTCTCCTCTCCCTTTCCCGCTGTCCCCTCCTCTCCCAATCTCTCTCTCCCCATTCCCGGCCGGGCCATGTCCCCAGCCCGCCCCCAGCCCCGGGCGGGTCTGCCCCGGCCCCGTCCCAGTTCCCGGCCCCGGCCCCGTCCCTGTCCCCGGCCGTCCCGCCAGGGTCTCGTCTCCGCCCGGCTCTGGTCGTGCTGGCGGTGGCGCTGCTGGGCGGGCATCAGTGCCTGGAGCTCGGGCGGCACCGCCGCCCTCTGGCTCCGCCTGGCCCGAGCCCGGCCCCGGCCCCGACGTGGGCTCCAGTCCCGGCCCCGGCCCCGGCTCCTCCCGGGCCCCGCGGAGGACACACGCGGCGCGGCCGCTCCCGCCGCCCCCGCTGCGGCTTCCCCGGCCCGAGCTCCGCCGCTCGGCAGCGCGGCCGTCGGCCCCGAGCTCCGCCGCTGTCCCGTTCCAGGGACAGAACGCCTGGGGAGGGCCGGCCCGGGGCGCTCGGGGAGCGCTCGGGGGCCGCTCCTGGCCCCGGGCCGAGCGCTGACAGCCCCGTCCCGCCCGCAGGGAAGGCGCAGGAGGAGGCCCTGCAGGAGCGGTACCGGCTGGGTTCGCTGCCGGGCAGCGGCGGCTTCGGCAGCGTCTTCGCGGCCACGCGGCTCTCGGACGGCGCCCCGGTGAGCGGCGGGGCCGGCGGCGGGCGCAGGAGAAGGGGGCGGAGGAGGAGGAGGATTAGCAGGAGGAGGAGGGGGAAGGAGGAGGAGGAGGAGGGGGCGGAGGAGGAGGAGGATGGGGCTCGGCGGGGCGGGTGGTGCGCTCAACCCACTGCTCTCCCTTGCTCGCAGGTGGCCATCAAAAGGGTGCCACGGAACCGCGTCCGGCACTGGGGCGAGCTGGTGAGTGAGCGGGGCCAGCGGCAGAAGCCGGGCCGTGCCGGGTGGCGAGGAGCCGGGGCCCGGCAGGGTGGGAGCCGCCGGGAGCCCTGCAGGGAGAGCGGGCATGGGCTGAGCGGGGCATGCAGAGCATCCCGGGCTGGCTGAGGGGTTCCCCAGCCCTGGCACGGCCTCAGCCCCACTGACGGCATCACGCTCCTCCCGCAGCCCGACGGCACCAGCGCACCCCTGGAGGTCGTGCTGCTGGACAAGGTGTCCTCTGGCTGCACTGGTGTCATTCAGCTCCTGGAGTGGCTTGAGCTCCCTGACAGCGTCGTGCTGGTGCTGGAGCGTCCGGAGCGGTGCCAGGAGCTGTCAGGTTTCCTGGCGGAGCGGAGGTTCCTGCCGGAGGAGGAGGCGCGGGGGCTGTTCCGCCAGGTGCTGGAGGCCATGCGGCACTGCACCAGCTGCGGGGTCCTGCACAGGGACATCAAGCCTGAGAACATCCTGCTCGACCTGGCCACCGGGCAGCTGAAACTGATTGACTTTGGCTGTGGCGCCTTCCTCCAAGACACAGCCTACACCCAGTTTGCAGGTGAGCCCTGCCGGGGGATGCTCCTGGGCATCTCATGGCCCAGCCGGGGTGCAGCCCCGGGGCTCCCCCTATTGCAGCCAGGATGGGATTAATGCTGGAGCCAAGCTGATTTGGGTGGGGGTGTGAGGGGGGCCAGCTCCAGCCCTGCCGACAGCCTTCAGCACCCACTGTGGCCTGGGCTAAGGCTGGAGCTGGGGCAGCCAGCCTGACAAAAACCCCAGTGGGGGTAGCAGAGAGGGGCGTCTGACCCTGTGCCCTGGATGGTTTGGTGTGCAGGCGAGAAGGGCTTGGACTGCTCTGCTCCCATTGTTTGCCTTGACTGGTTAACATTTTTGGGGGGCCGTGCAGGTGGGGAGTAGAGCGGGCTTTCTCCACCACTGGATGAGTTTTGCTTTTGTGTGTCACGGTTGGGCCTTCCCAGGATTTCTGCTGCCCTCTTCCAACACCAGTGGCTTCTTTTCCAGCCCCAAGTCTGTACACAATTCCCAGGTGCTGGTGAGAGGGCAGCAGTCACCCTGTGTGCCACTGGGGCAGCCCCCACATGCCATGGGGTGCTGGGGCCAGGCTCTGGGAGCCTCAGCGTCCCCCTGATGAACTCTGTCTGTGTTCCACAGGAACCCTGTCCTACAGCCCACCAGAGTGGATCCAGCACCAACGCTACCACGGCGAGGCAGCGACGATCTGGTCCCTGGGCCTCCTGCTGTACCACCTGGTCATGGGGAAGCACCCGTTCAGGAGGGGCCAGGAGATCATCTGGGGGCGGATCTTGTTCCCACGACGGCTCTCTCAAGGTGGGTCCTCATCTCTGGCCATGGGGGCAATACCAGTGCTGGGAGACAGTAGCAGCTCATGAGCATCCTGCTCTGGCAGCTGCTGAGGAGGTGGCACATGTCCTGCTCTCCTGCTCTCCTCCAAACACAGAATCCATGGGGAAGTTTATGCCCAGCTCTGGGCACACCCAGCATGGCCTGGGCATGGGAACAGGGGGGCAACTTCTCCAACTGACTGGTGATTTCTGGTTTGTTTCCCCAGAGTGCCAGGATCTCATTAAGAGGTGTTTGTCCATGCAGCCCTTGGACAGGCCATCCTTAGAAGAGCTTTTCCGTGATCCATGGGTGCAGGGTGGTCTTCTGCCCTAGAAGATGGGAGAGCTCCACGTGCACAGTTGGATCCAGGGGCCTGGCAGGTAACAGCTCCACACATGTCCTGGCAATCAGTGGCAAAGCCAACCAGACTGGTTTTGTCCTGCCTGTGTCACTGCCCAGGGGTCATCAGATGGGAACACGCAGCCCTTGTGCTGGAGCTGAGCTGCTCTGCCCAGCACTGGTGGCCACCATCTGAGCTGGTTTTGCTTGTCCTGGTTCCCTGACAGCTGGGGCCCTGGGCAGAACCCAGACAGCCTGGGCTCACCCCAGGGAAGGAGAAGGAGCCCCTGGAGAAGCTGTACCAGGTGGGGCTGCTGCTGCTGGGGACACGGAGGATGACATCAAGGATGACAACCTCTTCCTCCACCTGGTCATCGGCAGCTGAGGATGATGGACCTTGATTCTGACACCTTCTCCAAAGCCAGGCTCCACAGGGAATTTGAAGGTGAGTCCACACGCAGGGGGATGCTCCCAGATTTGGGCATTGCACAGCCTGGCCGGGAACCAAAGGTTCCCCCATTGCTGGGGCAGATGCAGCTGATCCTTCAGTCGGCTGCCAGGCTGCTTTTGGCAGGGCTAGGGGGATGGGCTGGGGTGCTGATGAAATGGGAGTGGGCTCCTGGCCCTGCCAACAGCCCCAGCACCCACCGTGCCCCGGGCTGGGGCTGGGGCAGCCAGCCCGACACAAAGAAACCCCCATGGTGGGAGCAGAGGTGGGACTCCAGAACCTGTGCAGGGGCTGCTTTGCTTTGCAGGCAAGGAAGGGCTTGGGCTGCTCCACTGCCCCTGTTTGCTTTGGGATCACCGTTATTTTGGGGGGCAGTGCAGGGGGGAAGGGAGACAGCCTGGGCTTCCCTCACCTGTGGGTGGGTTTTTCCCTGGCCTGCAGGGGTTGGGCCTTCCTTAGCCCCTGACAGAGATAAGATTTTTGACCTTTTTTCTTGTTCCCCTTTTTGTCTGTAATCTATTTTCAATAATTTGTTGTGTGTTTTTCTAGAGGAAGCGTTCCAGGTGGGGTCCAGTCTGGATGGGGAAGTGCTTGGGAGCAGCTGTGGCGTGGATGGGCCGTGCCCTTGGAGAAGGATGAGGACATCGTTTGGGACCAGCTTTTCTTCCAGCGAGGGATGGCGTGAGGTGGGTCCTGTCTGCTTGGCATGGTGGGATCAGAGCTTTGGGGAGATGGCAGCGAGCACAGGAGCATCCTGCTCTGGGCAGCTGCTGAGGGCTGGATGTGCCGTGGCCGGCTGCAGGCTGGGCACATGTCCTGCCCTCCTGCTCTGCTTCCACAGGCAGCAGGGATGGGCAGCTCTGGGCACAGCTCTGGGCACGGCCAGCATGGCCTGGGCACCGCGGACGGCTGGGACAAGGGGACAGGAGCCTTCAGCTGACGGGCGCTTTCTGGTTTCTCTCCTTGCAGCCGGGCTCTGCGGGTGCTGAGGCTGCTCTGGGCTCTGCCAGGGCTCTGCTGGAGCTCAGCACCGGGCTGCAATCAGCCAAAGAAGAAATGGGGTGACCTGCAGCACAGACCTGCTGGAGCATTTCAGCAACACAGCTCAAGTTTGCAGAGTGTACACCTTCAAGGGCAAACATGACACCACCCAAAAATTAAACTTGTTCAATAGCTTCTGAAATGAAATCAATCTGGGATGACCCCAAATGACATTTTACAGCTTGCTCAAGCTGTAGCTCAGCCCTTCTCTGAACTGTTCTCTCCCCCACCTGCCTTTTACTTCCCAACTGCTCCCTCTTGTCCCCCAGTGAGTTCCCAGCCCATGGCAGTCTCCATCACACTGTTGCCTTCCTTGGTGCCCCTCACCATGAGGAAGGCCGAGCCCCAGGCTTAGGGACTCATCCTGTCACTGGCTGAGGAGCAGCAATGTCTCAGAGCTCCAGTGGGATTTTAGTGTCATTCAGAGCTCCTCTTCTGCCCTCAGCTGTCCTCACTGCTGAGTTCCCACTCCCTTTTCCTCGTCCTTGCAGCAGGATGAGCTCTGTGAATCCCCTTGAGCCTCCCCACTCTGCCCAGCCCACGCACCCACCTCAGTAAGGCTGAAGCTGCAGCTTCTCTGTCTCCTGTGGCACACCAGTCCAGTCCCCTGTGCGGGGAGCCCCAGCCCCAGAGCACAGCACTCAGCAGTGCACTCCAGGCTGGAGCAGCTGCCCTGCAGCCATGGCTTGGCTCTTTGTGGCAAGGGAATGCTCCCTGTTTGCAGCTGTCCCTGCAGGATGGCCCCAGGGCAGAGCCCAGCCGGGCTCCCACTGCAGCCCCTGAAGCTTGGGGCAGACAGTGGTCCCAGAGCTGGGGTTCACGGGGAGCACCCGGAGCTGTGGCTTTCAGTCAGTGTTGGCAAATGTTGTGTTCTCATCTCCTGCAGCCTGTGGGGAAAGCAGCCTGTGCTGCCAGGCCTGTGTGTGCCAGGGGCTCTTGGATGTCTCTGTACCCATGGACAGAAGGCTCTGTGTGTGCCAGGGGCTCTTGGATGTCTCTGTACCCATGGACAGAAGGCTCTGTGTGTGCCAGGGGCTCTTGGATGTCTCTGTATCCATGGACAGAAGGCTCTGTGTGTGCCAGGGGCTCTAAGATGTCTCTACCCATGGACAGAAGGCCCTGTCTGTGCCAGGGTTTCCATAATGTCTCTGTACCCATGGGTATGGAATAGCATGGACACTGAAAGTGTCAGTCCCGTTGCTTGCACGCTCCTTCCTTTGTGCACAAGACACATCCAGGCACACCCCCATGTACAGATACATTAAAAGGACAGGGAGGGACAGAGATTTCCCACAGTACTCCAACTTTGGCATAACTCACCTTTTAGCTGGTGGCCAGGGGATTTTTTTTCCCAGCTCTGTGTGAGAAGGTGTCCAGGAGCTGAAGGAGCAGCATTTAGAAGCAGTTTCAGGATTTCTAGGCAGGAAGTGGAGCTGACAACCATCCACGTAACTTGCCGTATTCATCAGGATGTGCTGCTGGTTCTTTGGGAATATGGCCCAATGGAGAGACGAGACTTGGAAAAATCCCAGCTCTCTGTGGGTTTGTGCAAAGGGGGAGCAGCAGAAACACTTTGTGTCTGCTTTGGGGACACAAGGTCCAAGGAGCTGCGGTGGCAGAGGGTGACCTGGGCTGGTGGCAGGTGAAGTCCTGGTTCATGGCATCCCAGAGTGGCACAGGACAAAGCTCCAAGCACTCCCAACCCCACTGATGAAGTCTTTGTGATGCTGCACATCCTATAGGAAAAGCTGCTGTCACACAATGCACTGGGATTTCTAAGTTTCATTTTAATTACTTTAGGTCCAAGTTTCAAACTGCAATGTTTTTGTTCTCAAGACACAGTCGTGCACAATCCATCTCTCATCCTCCTATTGCTTCAACAACAATTTAAAAAAATAAATCTTAATATTGGAAACAAAACCCAGTGTCTTTAAAAAAAGAATGCTGGGGTCAGTCAGTAAGATGGATCCAGGCCATCAGAACAGGCACAAAGTAAATGAGTTCTCCTTTTAAAAAGATCAGTTACCTCTTAAATACAAAGTTACAGAAGATTTCATTACACATTTGTTTCTTTTTGTTTTCTCTTTCATATTTTTCTCATTTTTAAAATTTTTTTCTATTTCTTTTTAAGTAGATAACACATCATGTAAAATAGGTAAGATTTTTCAGCAAAAATCAGATTTTTCAGCAAAAATAAGATTTACAGCAAAATAAGATACATTTCTGATAAACAATGAAAATATTTACTCCTCTGTTTAATTTTCTCTGGATACCCTGAGGTAAAAAATCTAGCAGATATGAGAAGAGGTGTCAAGTGTTTGCTTTGGACTAAGCTGGAGTTCAGCACTGCTGACATCCTGATCCAGCCAAGAGTTGCAGAATTCTTTTGCACATCCCGAATGTGTTTGCAGGCACAGCACCTGCAGTGCTGACACACCAGTGCACGTGAATAACTCTGTTACTCCCTCACAGAAGTTGGGCTCTGCCCCAGAGCGAGGTGCTCCAGCCCTTTGCTCCTGGTTCCCGTGGGGAGCAGCTCCCTTCCCTCTGGCTGAGCTGCTCAGGCAGAGCCCGGCAGCTCCTGGCCCTGCAGGGCTGAGGCTTTTCCCCGTTGCTGGGCACAGACTGATGGAGCAGCACTGCTGAACACGGGCACACACAGGGACCAGCAGCAGCTGCCTTTGGCCACCTGAGGCTCCAAGGCCCAAACTCAGAGCAGACAGGGCTGGAAGAGACTCACAGGCTCCCTGCTGGCTGTGCTGCCCCACTTGTGCCCACCTGGGAGCCCCCAGGGCCAGCAGGGACTTGAGATGGCAGCCCTGGGCTCCTGGAGGTTGTGCAAGGAGCGGGGCTGGGGACTCCCTGTCCATGGGGAGCTTCCAGATGGAAAAGGCTGCTGTGCCCAGGCAGCTCCAAGGGCACAGAAAGGAGGGTCTCCACCACGGGATCTGTGCCAGTCCCACAGTCCTGGGCAGCAGCCACCGAGCCCTCGGGGAGCAGAGGGCACAGCAAGAGGGACAAAAGCAGGCAAGGTCAGAGACTGGAGAGAGCCAGACCCGGCAGCAGGAACAGCTGCTCCATTGCACTCTTGGAGAAAGCTCTTGGCTGCTTCAAAGCGCTGAAAGGCGTGCAGGGCAGAGAGGAGGCCACACCAAACACTGCTCCTGTTTCCACAGCCTCCCCTCTCCGTGTCCCAGAAGGAATTGGATGGACTGTGCTCTTCTCTCCGAGTGTCTCGTTCAGCACGAGCGGCTGAGCGCCAGGAGCTGAAGGAGCTGAAGCCTCAGGCCTCAAGAGCTGGGCCTGAGGAGACTTTGTGAGCAAATGAATGCTGCTAACATGGACCTGGCTGAATGCAGCAGATGGAATCATGGAATCACAGAATCCTTTCTGTTGGAAAAGACCTCTGAGCTCATCCAGTCCAGCCGGTCACCCAGCAGTGTCGAGCCCAGCACTAAACCACGTCCCTGAAGTGCCAAGGCCTGGACAACAGCCCTGAGTGAGGCCCTGAGCCAAAGGTGGCCTCTGGATGAACCTTCCAACCAAAGGTTATCTTTGTATCTGCTCACTTGTCACTGTAGAGCAGGACGGGAACGAAAATGACTCCAAATCAAAGGCAAAGAGAATGAACTCCGATCTATTTCAAATGCACCGCTCCATTTATAGAGAACATCGTGCGGACTGATTTCATTGGTCTTAGAGTAAAAACATCTCACACCACTGGTGTGCAGTGAATGACGCACGGTGGCAGAACCCATCTATAAACAATGTGAACAACAAGATAGATTAGAGAATTATTTACATTCTTTCCCAACTGTCTCCCAGGCTCTCGCCTGGTTAGAAAACCTTCTCTTTTTCTCTCTGACTGAACTGAGAATATCCACACCCTGCTTTCTGGGATTTCTGGCCCTGCCTCCTGTCCCAGAGTTTGGCAATTCCCCTTGCACAGCGTGCTGAGCTCTCCATGACCAGCTCGAGAGGTTTCTCAGCTGTTGCGTCCTGTGGCATGGCACAAGAATCTGCCTCCAATTAGCTCGGGAGCGCAGCTCCAGACACATGGGTTTGGTTGAGTAAATGCTATTTGTTTGGTGGGTAATGATGTTTTTCTCAGCTTATGCTTTATTCATAGCATGAGTGACATTTCTGCAAGAGGTAGTGATGTGTCTCTGGGTCTTAGTTCTGTTCTGGTTTTGGAAAATACACTTCAAACAGCTATAGCATTACACATTAGATAACCGGCGTATGAGTAAAATTACAGTAATAACTAGGGGCTTATGAATTAAATGAAATAAGTATAGACACTAGGTTTTAAAAACAACAGGCCTTTACTATGATGAAAGGAATAATTTCGATTCAAGGGTGGAATAGATCTTGGGTTTGAATTTAATTATATGTTACAGTTTTGCAATTATCATTGTTGGATTACTCATGGGATTAAAATGCACATCTTTTAAAATGAAAGGTAGAAATATAGCTTTTTAAACATTTCATTTCAAGATCATTAGGTACATTATTACCTCAGCTACAAGACAATTTCATTTTTGCTCTGATGCTCTTTGATTTCTAACAGATAGGAAACAGCCTTCAGTAGTCGCTCTTCATTGTGTTTCTTTTTCTGTATTCCCATGTCTCATCCTAAATTGCTTCTATTGAAGATCTGCAGTGGCCCAAATGACCATATTTGAGCTCTGAATTTGTTGTATCTCTCTTCCTGTTTTTTCTTTTGGCCTGTTTTCAGATTAATAATGTGAGACTAGATAAGCTTCATGGAAAAAAAAGAGTCTATTTCATCATGTTAATCCAATAATACTATCAGGCAGCATCAAACAAACAAGCTGTGTGTTTCTCCAGAGCCCTGAGATGAATACCTTTTTTGAAACATGGAGATTTATATTCCTGTGGGAATGTAAGTGATATCAAGGGCAGCAGATTTTGAGTGCAGCTGTTTTTACCATTAACAGAGGTAAGTATTTGAAGGAATTTTGATATTTCAGCCATGGTTTATTATCAAGGGTCTCTTGTGTGAAATATGCCAACCAGAACATAGATGACCATTGATTGCTACATTTGGCTTCATTAAAAAAAAAAAAAAAAAAAAAAGGAAGAAAGTTCTTAAATGCATTATGTTTTTAATATTTAAGAAGTAAGTTCATGGAAACCTGGAAACTCATACTCAGGTGCTGTGAATCACAAGAGTTTCTTGTGGAACAAAGCACAGCCATCTATACTGTGTGTGTATCTGAGTGTGCGTGGGTTACTTTTTTGTGAATCGTGAATCTTTTCTATCTTTAGATTGTTATTAATAGAAGAACTTTAAAATTCCTTTCACATTGATAGCCAGAATTTTGGATCAAATACATAGAAAGAAATACAGAAGTGTGGGCATTTCTGAGGTTCTAGAGTTCCCCATATGACCAAGCAGTAGAGTTTATAATCTCTGTATTTTAACTTTCCTTGTCCGGTAATATGGACTAGAAAAATAAGATTTGTATATAGAGTCTAAAAGCATAGAAGATTAATAGTTTGAAGTACTGCCTTCAGCTTTCACAAAATTCATGGAGAAGTGAAGACTAACAACATTAAGGAGGTGTTCAATAGCTGTGTGTGATTGACCAAAGCAGTTTCATTAGATTTTCTTTTCCCTCTTTTTTTTTTTTTTTTAATAATTTAAGCTGTGCTTTTGCCAAATACCAGTCTCAGAACTTTGCACCCTACATTCTGACAAGAGGCAGCAGTATAAAAGAGGTGGGAAGAGAGGCTTTAGCAATATATTTTCTCCTTTTTCCATTCTCCCAAGGCAAAACCTGGAGTCTTTCTGAAGCCATTGGCCAGCATTTACTCTTTATCTCCAGCCTGTATCTACATATTAATTTTTTAAAAATTGTATTCAATGGATCATGTAAATAAGTCTGCTGTCCAGCAATTATTCATGTAAGATGCAATTCAACCAAATTGTATTGTGATTTTCCTATTGCAAAATCTTGTCCTTTTTAAAAAATTTACTAATATTTTATTTTTCTGAAGGCAGAGTGGATGCAGACAATGTACCTGCCAAAGTCAGAGAGATTGCAGACAGGGTTTCCAGCTTTTAAGTTTCCAGGGCTTTGTGTATTCAGATTCAGGCATTCTAACTTTGAACATGCAGCCATTTAATCTTGCAAAGACAAAGGTTGTATTGGCATGGAAGCAAATACAGAAATGCACTCTGTAAGGCCATGAAAGAATGTCACTGCATTACAGCAGCCTAACAAGGTATCATACATCAGCTGAAGCATTGTAATTGTCTGTCTATGCACTTGAGCTTGCCCAGAGCGAGGTAAACATCGATATGCTCCAGGGATTACTCATTAAATGAAGCATTATGGTTTAGTACTGAGAAATCTCTGCTGTCCTTCCATTATTTTCTACTTAAATGATCATTTTCTTCTGCATAACAGTAAGTTTTAATTATGCGATTTGCTGTGTGTGTGTGTTGGATGTTTTTCAGTTGCTCATGCAGACTGTAGACAAACACATACATGTGTGCAGACACAACATTTTCCCTGCTATAATTTGGTATTTCTGGCACTTTGCAATAGTAGGGTCAAAGCCAAACTGTAGCTACCTCTGGAAAATCTTACAAGTAGCTGTAATTGAAAAAGGCAGTATAACTTTTCTGTTTTAAAACCTAGTGGAGACTTTTTTTCGGAAAATGGAAAGTATTTCATCATTGCTTCAATGTGAGTTTTTGATGAAGTCATGGAACTTTTGAATGTGTGTATTTTTTGAAACAATTCTGAAACTCATTAGGCAGTAACAGAAATGCCATTACATTATCGTGATCCACTGCTAACTCAAAATTTGACTTTTGATAGATGTAGTAAAAAGAATGAAATTATTCTGAATTCTAAGTAAGTAAATACAACTAGTTTGATCCTCCAGGATAATTACAGTTTATAATACTGAATTGAAAAGTTTATTGTGGTTGTAAAACAAAAGGAACTTTTTGATAGGGCTTACTGTTGTAGTTCTGTGAGATGTAATCCTTTTGGATATTTCCTACCCCTCATGATTCACTCTGTTGCTAATGAAGCTGTATTCTGACAGGCCTTTAAATTAATGCCTATGCCTGTATGAAGCACAAGTATGGAGTACATAAAGTACAATTGTTTTAAGTATTTATATTTGTCTACTGATGCACTAGAATCTAACAAACTCAAAGGAGGAATCCCTTTCACGAGCTGTAAATTTCAAAAGTTCTGACCTATTGACTTCATGAGAGTAAAAATTCTCCAGTGGGAGTAAGATGTTCATCATGCCTTAACATAAAGTCCAGGAGTCAGGGAAATGCCTGGCTGGAATAAACAAGCAGCTCATCCAGTCTGCCATTCTGGCACCAAGGGCGGGTAAGACCAGATGTTTCAATGGAAGGCATAAATCTTCACAATTTTACTGTTCTGTATTGCAAGATGATGTTTCTTACATCACTCACACCTTGAAACCTGAAGATTAAGAGAGCTTATAACTCTTACTTCCTCATAGTCAGTTTATAACATAAATCTTAAAGCACATTTCTTAAATTATTCAGTAATTTTGAAAGCAGATTTTGAAGATACATTATCAACTGGTGCAAAAGTAAAACGCTTCACCTCCATGCTGCCTTTATTAGAGTAAAAGTTGTGAATATGAGAAATCCTGGTCATTTCAGTAAACTAAAAGTGAATTTTACTGCAGCGTGAGAGAGGCAAAGGGCCTTGTCAAGGAGAGATGTGACAGATCTCCCCAGCTGCTGGGTGCTGGGATGCCTTTTCCATCCTACCTGCCTGCAGGTACTCACCAGTTCATGTGTGGGAACCCTTCTGCTACCAATCCTGAGCCACTGATGGCTGTGAAACTGAAGGGTTTGTCTTTCACTGATCTCAGCTCTGATTTTGCCTCATGTTTGCCAGCCTTGGCAAATGCTTACTCTGTTGAATTGAACTTAGTTTGTTCAAAGCTGATCCTGGATTCTCACCAAAGATTTAGTTGTGAAATATCTCATCTTGTGCAGTGACCATAGCAAGATATTTCTCTTTGGCAGCAAACACTCATTAGAACTGATGACTACTATCACCTTCTTAACTTTCTCTTGACCAATTTTCACTTAATTTCCCACTCACTCCGTGAGACAATTATACAAAATAAATAATGAGGTAGCATGTGTAATGCAGCTAATGTTGAAACAGTTGGATGAGCATCAAACTAAATCCGAATTTTCCTTTTTTTATTGCCCAATGGGAGCTACTTTCTGGCTAATGTTATGAAGGTGGTGGTGTATGAGGGGAAATTAATACATTATCACATTGCACTATTGGTATTGGAAGTGGTTCTTCACACACTGGGTAGCAGACATATAAACTTGTTTGCCAGATGGTGTTGCAGATGCAAGAATTTTACAAGGGCTCAGAGGGATACTGGACAAGTACTTGAAAGTGATATCTACTTGGGGGTTGCAAAATAGACAGGCCACAATAGGCTCAGGAAATCTCCTGAGCTGAAAATAGATGGAGAGGAGGGGGGGCACTAAGGGTAGGGAAATATCGTATATAAATGTTCTATATTTATTCTTCTTGCTGTTGAAAAGAGACTACTAGACTGGATGAGCCTTCAGTTTTGCCATTACAAACATTTTTATATTCTTATTTAAGTAACAAGTTGTTGTGTGAGAGGATTTTTCTGGAACAGGAAATTAATGTTGAAGGTGGAGAAAACCCAGAACTGCTTAAATGTAGAAAATTAGTAATATGTTTTGTAATCCATATTGCTAAGGAAAGAAAAATGAGAGACCACTTTAATGCTGAAAGAATATCAAATGTGAATACTTTCTCAGTTACTGACTGCCTAAGTTTGCAGTCTTGCCTTTTTAGCTTTTATATTTCACCTTATATTACCGTCAGGAATAGATCGTCATTGTTTTGTGGTGACTTCTACTGGTAGTTCACCAGGTACATATAGAAGGCATTTTCTGGTCTAGCTGTCTGTCTCCTTCATCCTACATGCTTCTTTCTGTGGTAGAACTTAAGTTCCGTAACTTGCACTACAGTACACATATACTATTGATAAAGGAAAAAACGGCTGTAGCACTATGTCTGCTAAAGATATTCTTCTTTTTCAGAAAGCAGATCCTTATGTGGAACAATTAAAGGAGACATGGTCAAGTTATAGTTCATGGGTCAGTTTAGTGTCTCATGATACTGAAATTTTTTATGCCCTTACTTTAATCTTGTTTTTTTCATTTGTCTCATCCTTCATTGGGGTTGGCCTTGCATGCTGAATTCTTTTCTTTTTATTGCTTTATGGTTTTTAATGTCTGCACAAACTCCTCTGAAAAACAAGAGTGTGGTTGAGGTGCCTCTAAAGAAACAGAGATGCCAGGGCTTGAGTGGGCTTTTTGAATTCACTCACTCTGCATGTCCTGACTACCAGAGCTGGGTTATAACTTGTAAAAGTCACTAGAAACAGCTGACTTTCTTATCATCCATAAAATTTAAATTTGCATCTGGCAGACTTTTTGTTGCCAAAAAAGTTTAGGAAAAAAGTTACGGTTATCATTTTTACTATTGCCCTTCTTAATTTTATTAGGATTAATGATGATGGTGAAAATTATAACTGTCCTTGCTCCCAGAATTGCTCTACTTGATATTAAGAAGGCCAAAACTCTGCTGCAGTGGTTTCTTTTGCATGTTTTAATGTTTTACTGGGTAATATCAGCTACAGACTTTTATCAGCTGTCTGAAGTTACTGCTTGCTGATCATTAGATTGACTACAACCCATGAGTTTATAGATATCCTGAAACCATTCAAGAATAAGTTATGCGAGAAGGTATTTTTCCAGAAAATCTATCTGTAAGAAAAACTGCTTTTTGCATCCTGCCAGTGTATTAGTGGTGTGAGACAATAGCAATTCAACAGTCATTTTCTTGGTACAAGTTATTAGTCATCTTTGTTCTTTTGAGGAGATATTTTCAGTGGTTTGGGTTTGGGGTTTTTTTTTTGTCTTTTTTTTTTTTTTTTTTTTTTTTTTTTTGGCATTAATGGCACTTCTGTCACCATCTGGCTTATTCAATTACAGATCTCCAGAATAACAAACCTCACAGTTTGCATGTATGTCTCTGTTTTTCTCCGGACCCCAAGAAAAACAGATCCCCATTAATATGCTGATCCCCATTAATATGAATGGTTGAACTTCATTTGACATCAGTCAGTCCAGGGTCTGAGTGCAAGTACATTATTCCCCGTGCCATTAATGCAAGTCACATACCCCAGCTAGGCAGATAAGGGAAATAGAATTTTCAGTAGTCATTGTTGTTTTGCTTTGCAGTACTGTGTGGAGGTGGTCAACTCCTCATGCTTGATTATCTTCAAGATATTTGTTGCACTTTATAAAGTTCATCGGCAAACTTGTGCTTGCTTCTTAAAAGTAGTCTGCTGTGTCATGTAGCCCATTTGACTGGGTAGAAAGAAGCATGTCATGTTTAAGATAGTGACACTGATAATTAGCTGTTAGTATCGAATTCCACTTCTTTTTTTCACTTCAATTCCTCCTAGAATATCTAGTGAGTACATTTAGCATCAGTTTCCCCAGCAGAAATAGTAGGCACACATTTTCTTTACAATGACTCAATGATGTATGTACTAGTTACTGTTATATTTTAAGTTGAATGTATGAAAGGTATTATATAAGTTTTGAAAACTACCTTAATAGTGTTTTATTCTTCTCTAGGCACAGGAATTTTGATTTTGTATTGTGATTTAAATAGACAATAACTAAAAATGAAGGCTTTAGTTTCTTAATTGGTTGTCACATATCTCATTTTAGGGGTGGTTACCATTTAGTTTGGTAAAGGATCTGAAGACTCAGATTCCTTTTGAACAGCCAATATCTAGTTTTTCTGATGATTTATTCATAGCAGTTAGGTTTTTGCAATTCCTTGTGAGGAAATTGCCCTTCACAGGATCTGTCTATGTAAGGTTGATGTATAATGCATGCTCATTTGCTTAGTTGTATTTGTAAGCTCCAGCTGTGCCCATCACTTGCTAAATCTGTCATTAAAGGATTTTGTTTTAAATTCTGCCTGGCTTTGTTTTCAGATGTCTCTGAATTCCTTCCTGTGTTGAGTCACAGCTGTGAAAAGAGAAATCTCCCTCTTTAATTCAAGGGGTCAGTGGTTTAAAAGCACTAAAGCCTTGTGGGGAACAGCTTAAGGAAGGTAGTTAATCATAGTGACCCCAAGACTTCATAAACTTACACAAGGCTCATCTGACAGGCAGAGTCCTGGATATCTTCAAGCCCTGGTTTCTTTGAGGAGTAACTGTTTTGCCAGGGAGTGGAATCCTCTATGGAACAAGCACCAGTGAAGGGTCTTTGCCACCTGCTGTGGCAAAGAAGCACAACTTAATTTTCTCCACCACATTTCTTTTTCTAGCTAAGCCAACATGGACCCCAATTCCTTTCTAGTAGTTTTTTTTTCCCTGCAATGTTGAGAAATATTTAATGTGGTAACTACAATGGCTTCCACTTCTTGGTGTCACTGGGACATAATAGACTGGCAGGAAAGAGCTGCTGATCTGGATAGAAAAGAGAGGTCAGGAGGGAACACACAGATGGTCTTGTGTGCTGGGCGAGCAGAAGTCATTGGCGTGGTTTGGGTGTCAATAATTCATCCAGTGGCATTTTTCACCCAACTTCTTCAGACTCCAGTGGGGAAATCTTGGAATAAATCCCCCTCTTGTCTCCGTGCAGGCAAAAGCCTTATTTCACATACCATGTTAATAACTTTGACACTCAGCTGTGGGCTTAGTTTTCACGGGATGGGCAAACCAGGACCATGTGGGTGAACTGTACGTGGAAGCTGTGAGATACTGAATTAAGTGATACAGCTAATGCAGTGCCTGTACCTATGCTGTGTGTACTCCACTTGTCCTATGCACACATTGCTATTCTTGGTACAGGGGTTGATTATCTGCCTATGGATCAGTTCTTGAATTGCTTCAGCTTTTGGACAGTGTTATAAAAGAAAAGCGATCCTGTTTTCAGTCAGATTTTAATAGTGAAGTAGTTAATTCGTAAGCAGCTCAGGTAGACATTGCCCTTATCAGAAGAGTCCTTGGGAAGATAAGGTCACTAGAGAGTAGAAAAAGTCATTTGATGGCTGTCAGACATCCAAGTTTAAGTGGAAGGGTGTTGGATGTTGAGCAAGACCTTCAGTGTGTGATTCAGTTCAGTTATTAATTTGTCCATTAACTGCTAAAGGAAATAGCAGAAAAATTAGGATTGAAGGAGACATGAGGAAGTCATATGATTTTGTTTGTATTTCAAAGGATGGATAACTTCAGCTTTGGATTAGATTGCTTAGAGCTATGTCCAGTCAAGCTTCAAATGTCTGCAAAGATGGAGAATCCACAATTTCTCTGAGCTCCTGTTCCAGTGTTGACAATCCTTTCATTCCTTGAGGAATGAAACCTCAGAAGTCCCTCAAGATTGAGATTGCCTCATCATCTTAGGGGACAAATGACTTAGGGGAAAAGGAAATGAGAAGTGTTTTACATCCTGCCTTTTTAATATTGGTCTTCTGGTTATGGAAACTAACTGGTTAACCATCTAAATTTTTCCTTTTTTTTCAGTGAAATACTGATTCATCCTTGCACACTGTGTCCTCACAAGACACAGGAAAGTTATTGTGATTTTAAACTAAAGTGGAAGTATTTCTGTGTTGAATGGAGGAGGTGATGCATGAATTCTTGGTTTCTTTTTCAGTATGGCTGTTTCAGATTCCAGGAACTGTCATGATAGCACCCCTCATAAAGCAGCTTAAAAATAGCAAAACAACTATTGCACCAAATATAAAGTGATTCCTGCTGTGTCACAAACAGAAAGGTTTTTGAAGCTCCGAATAGATAGCAGCATGTTGTAACCCTTGAAAATGGTAAAATTGATGATCAGAGGACACAGGACTGTTAAAGCTTTGATGACCTGCTGTCTGAACCCATACTGGCAGTGTGTTTTTCCTTACACAGCTCTGTGAAGTTCTTTATAGAAAATGAAACTGTGATTGTAATTTTCTGCAGTTTGCACAAGCACTTAAATCACAAATAAAACACTGTAAAAAGTGGCATGTGAGTCATGGATCTCCCTGCAGGAGTTCCAAGTCTGTTGTCCCTGTGGAGAAGGTTGGCTGTGTGACTAGGGGGATGTGGGTACTGGTCCTGACGGCTAGTGTGATGTTATCCAAGGGATGTCATCTCCTATGGCAGCATTAAAAGAAATCCAGCTACCTCTAAAAAGGATAGAGGGTAGAGAATGGAGACATTAAAGCTTTTAAAGTGCTCAGATGCTATGATGATGTGTACCTGAGGGAAACCCATCAAGAGGAGCAGGTCCCCATTGAGTCAATGACTTGTGTAACCTCACAAGTGGGATTTTTTATAGAGGCTCTGCTGATTTTCTGTCACATATACTCCAAATTTAAATGAAATCAAATGTTAAAAAAAAACAGAAAGAAAGCAAATGTGTTCAGTCTAACAATAAAATAACTGGGTTATTGGGCCAACAGATGATCACTGCTGTGCAGTGTACACGTTCATATGTGTATCACTTTACATTTTAGCTGCACAAAATGTTGATCCAAAATTAGGTGGACAATGCATTAAAAAAAAACCTTCTCCAGTAGACTTCAATAGTATAGTAATGAATTTTTAAATCAATTTGTTGAAAGTGGAAATTAAAATCCTTCTGGCATGTCTTTCCCTATAGTGTAGTTTATATATGAAATCCTGCAGACTGTGCTGCACAGAGTTCACTGACAGTGCAACAAATAATGAGGCCATACGTTGATGAAAGGAATTTTAGTAAAATATGCCATTGGATATACAGCAAACAGACTTGATCAAAGCCCAGCTGCCATATGAAGTACACATTTTTTTAACCATTACTAAACTGCATTAGCCTGAATTATTTTGAAAGTTATGATTTGACTTCTACACAGCTGACAATAAACTAAATAGTACTGGCAGTTAAGGAAACATGCTTTCAGGATTTGTAAAATAGAAAAAATAAAAAAAATATTTTATTATATTAAGATGCCAACTACAACATGCAGTTGCCTCTACTTAACATTTGTAACATTCTGTTTTTATCGGAGAGTCTCACAGACTTTAGATACAGCTGTGAGTGCCTGCAAGCATTTACACAAAATTACAAACTGTTGGGCAATACATTAATGCTTACATGAGATAATATAGCTACAAATTTTAGTACAATAAAGCATTAGCTGTGAAATGAAATTTACCTTTTAAATATTTATGTAAATGTAAATCTTTGTTCCTTTATTTCTTTCTGCTTTGGGGAGGGTTTGTTTTAGGGTTGTTTTGGTTGAGTTTTTGATTCAGTAGAGTCTGCTGAGTTGTGACTGTGTGCATGATCTGCAGGTTGTGCCTGCACACAGAGTTGGCTGTCTGGTGGTGCCTCAGATGTGTGTATGGCTGAAATGTGTAATCTATTGCTGTATAGTTTGCAATTAATGGAGCCATACAGCACTAGGATCTGGCTGAGGTCTGGATTGCTTGGATCAAGGACAGGAGAGCCCCACCTACTTGCATCTGTAGATGTATCCATGCAGAAACTCACAGGCTGTTCTCTTTCAGAGTATGCACTGCTATCCACCTTGCTGCTGTATCCTGCAGAGCTGTAAGTCTGGATTTGATATATCACAGCTTTCACCAGAGTGCTGCACTACTGTCCCTTCAAGCTGGGTTTTTCACAAATGTACAAAAGTCATGATAGGGCAAGTTCAAGTAACTAATCTGTAGAATACTCCATTGCCACTAGTTACTGGTAATGCCCAAAAATATCAGCCAGTTCAGACTTCTGGTCCCTGCTAGAGGACCGATGCTTCATTCCTGCATATTTTGGAAGGTCTCCTATGAAAGGAAATAGCAGAGAACGGTTTTTCCACAGCAAAGCACTGACAAGAACTCCTGGAGGCAAAAATGAGACTGTAATCCTTCCTTTGTGTTGGCCAAGGTAGGTTTATGTTTCTTCCAGCAGAAGAATGGTGGTTGCAGGGTCAGTGGTTGAGGTGGCTTGACAGTGCTGCCTGAGGGTAATTCAGGCTGCGGCAGGACAAATGCCATCTGCTAGAGTTTAAATGCTCAGGCAGATCTCCCCAAAATGAGCATTTGTTTTCTCTGATGGCTATTGTGACATTTTTCTGGCTTTCCAGTATTTTCTCAAGAGCAGGCCAAGGCTGTTCCACAGGCAGAGCTTCCTGCAAGTGTTGTCTCCTTCACTCAGAGCTGAGCCAAACCACCCCAAGTGCTGCAGGTGGTGACAGACATTTCAGAGGAAAATTCTCTGTCTCTCTTCGAAACCCTTCAGACGTCACAGTACTTGGCAGAAAGTGGTTTTCCATCTAGTCTACATTTTCATTAATGTCTCTAGGAATTTTCATGCTACTGCTTTTTTCTTTTCTTGGATACCAGAATTACAAAACTCATCTTAGAATCACTTTTCATAGCGTTAGTGTTTTTTTTGGTCTGCTGGGGAAACATGCTGTACTTAAAATAATGTAACACTGAGGTTTGGCTTAGGGGTCCTTTTGATTCCTATGTGTTGCTAAATCGTGCCTTACACTGCTTTCTTCTTTGGCTTGTGTTTGGGTTTTTTTTGGTTTTTGCTTGTGTTTTGTTTTTTTTTTTTTTTTTTTTAATGATCAGAATGTAGGGCATTCTCATGTCTTTCTAAATAAAGAGCCTATAGAAAGCTGTTATGATGGACGTAATACCTGAAGTCATAGTTCCTTCCCCAAAGGAAACAAGAGGAGATGAGGAAAAAGAATCCATAAGAGATACATATGCATCTAACTACAGAGTGAAAGGCATGTTGATATTTCTGTGCAAAGATCCCAGCTTCACATCTGACTGGTGGGACATTTTATTTATGTCCCTACCTCCTCTTGGAAATACAATTTTCAGATGACAAATTGCTTTCCATCCTATCCTTTTTCTTGAACAATAGATACTGTGTTTGAGAAACAGCTTTTGAATGTAGAAAGCAGTGAGTCTGGTTGTTTTTTGGGGTTTTTTTTTTTGGGTGGTTTTTTGGGGTTGTTTTTTTTTTTTTTTTTTTGTTTGTTTGTTTGTTTTTTGGGTTTGTTTTTTTTTTGAGGAGACACAATATACAAATAATTAGGGTTAGAGAATAGCATTTGCTTTATCATCAGTCTTGGATTTATGTGTTACATGTCCAAAATATAGAATGCCACAGAAAAAATTTCTCAGAATCACCGTTTGTAATGATACATAACATGTCTGTGTGCATGGCTGTCTATCTGTCACTTTCTGAAAAGATTACTTCTGTGTCTGTGTGAAATTTTTGAGTGCAATCCTGACCTCACTGACATTGACCTGAAAAAGATCCTGATATCTTTTGAGGATGTAGTGCTCGTTTCCTATGTGTATAATTTTAGGTGCCCAACAGTAAATTTCATGGTCAGATGAGCTCTTCAAAACAATGTGACACAGACCATTCTGTAAGGTTTCTACCATTTCAACCAGTGTTTATCTCCAAACAGACTACATGCCTGTTAGAAATGATTCCACCAGCAGATTCCCTTCAGAAAGATGCTGAAAAGTATGAAAAAGTAAACAAAGTAAGGGAGTTCCTTCCTCCTTCTTCTCTCATTTCACTTCCTTAGTCACCATTTTTTACTTGAGCTTGAGTTCATCTCAACAAAAAATCCAGTGTAATCCTCAAATGTATTTTCTCTCTCTATTGGAGAGCTTTATTTATTATCAGATGGTTCTCTGCAAGAAGATTTTTTTGCTGACTCTGTTCCCTCAGTTGTGTCCTCATTGTCTCTCAGACCCTTCATTTTTCTTTGCTCTATTTGGTTTTTCTCAAGTGGGAATCACAGCGGTGATTTTTCTTGCCAAGTTATTGGTGTTGAATGGATGGTGTGTAAATCCTGTGAGGAGCTCAGTAAAAGTTAAAGCCTTTATAGTATTGCAAAACTCAATGTAAGCTGGGTTATGCTTCTTAGGAGTCTCTGCTAATTGTTTGGGTATTTAACAATAGCGAAGACTGCTGCATGGCAAAGCCTCATCTAAACCAGGTAGACTAAACCCAGTGATTTATGCAACATAAAATGAAAAAAAAAATCACTTACTGCAGGCTCACATAATGCTTTTTGATTGTACCGTTGTATTTTTATTCATCAATTTCTCCTGGTGTTAGGAAGTGAGGTAATGCTGATCTGGGGTTTGTGTAAAAAGCAGTATTTTCCTGAATCCTGAAAGGGAACATTTTCTGGACTATAAACAGCACAAAACCTACTTAATAAGTAGGAGAATAGTGATGAATAATACTGCTTACCAGTTCTTGGATGGAGTTAGCTTTAACTGAGATTTCACAATGAAGAGAAAAGCATTTTCTGCCAAATAATAAACAGACCATCTATCTAAGGGCTACAAGAACATAGTTTCATTATGCTCTGGATCAATGTCATCTTTGTTATTGCAGAACTAAGTTAAGATTGTTAAGTAAGTCTGAAGGTGTAATTTTATTTTTCGTCTATTTGACTTTCTAAGTTACTAATCTAAGCCATGTATGCTTACAGTTTTCCCTCTTACTAACAAAGGCAATTCAATATCCAGTTCATGATTATAGTACAGTTTTGAACCACACAGTAGACAACCACAGTATTTTTTCTTTTGGAATTTGTATGATAATTTCAAGGTGAGATATCTGCATAATGCATTGGACACACATATCTGTATACTTGTAGTTAAAATAACATGCTTTAAATTTGTGTGCATATAGATTTTCTACTTGTAATAGTAGAAAATATTCTAACTAAATAAACAGATATTGATCTCTTAATAAAGAGATGATAAAGGGATAATGTACCTTTCAATAAATATGAATCGTAGGTGGGGTAATTTTTGTTTATATTGTAGCTGGTTAGTTTTAAATCTTTTAAAGCAATATATTTGTCTGAAAGGCCACTCATGCTATTTTGCTGATGTCTGGAAGGGACATTTTTTGCTCTCTTCTGACTCCATTGACCAAAATAAAATAAAACCACAAGATGTCAAACAAGGATAGATGAGGAGAAGAAAGAAAAACTCTTGCATCAGTGATAGAAAATTACGCATTGAAGCTACGTGGCTTAGGCAACTTACTTATTAGGTTTATAATTAACTTATAAGCTTATAGTGACTAGATTTTATAAGCTATAGTGGCTAGATTTATAAGCTTGGAGTGACTAGATTTTATCTAGAGCTTGTAGCTCTAGATTTTCAGTTGTCACAATTTGCAGCATTGCTATTAGAGTCACTAAAACTGAGCCACAACTCTTTATTGGAAAATAAAATTCTGAATTTTAAAATGACCTTGGAAAAATAGTGCTGGAAACAGGTTTTAAATTATCCGCCAATTCCATAAAGGCTTTTTTCACAGAATTAACCGAGAGTTTCCTGAATACAGTTTAAAAAGTGTGTGTTTGCAGATGGGTCACAGTCGTTTCACCTCTGGACGTCTTGACGCCAGGAGAAGTCGGAAACTACACAGTATTTGTGAATGCAAGATTTTGCATTTAGATAGGTTTGGGCTGAACGATCTGAAAAAGCTCCCATAAGCACAGAGCTCCTTACTGTCTGTGTGTTTGAGAAGGCTGAAGAGCTCTGTTTATTGCCACAAAGGGCCTGGAATAAATTATGTTTAGTAAATTGGCCCCAGGTTTTCTTGTTTCAGACAGAAGCTTCGGAGCAATCTGTTTTATAGGCTCCACTAGATGTGACCAATTGCGGGGAGGTGACACCTCGTTTCGGGACGTGCCATGGCACATGTGCCAGTCAGGTCTGGCCCCTCTCTCTGTCAGGATGGCAACCCACCCGCAGCTCCACTTTCTGTCTTCTGGCAGCGTTACCCACAGCCCGGTCCCAATTTATGGGCCCCGCTGGGAGGTCCAAGCAGGATGGAGCCAGGCTGCTCAGCCCCTCTCAGCCTTGTGCCTCCCGCCCCTACATGGGGCAAATAAAAGCTCCTTTATTCCGCTGGAAATGCCCCCTTTTCAGCGAGGTGTGTGCATGGCTTCCTTCCCTGGTCGGTCTTGCAGGTGATAATTAACACAGTGCAGTGCTATTTCCTAGCTGAAGCCAAGGTGGGGAAGCAACTTTAGCCTCGGCATTTTTCTTTTCAGACTCTTTTTCCTCATTTATTTTGGATCTGTTCATGGTGAGGAAGTTTTAGAAGGTGTTGGTCCTTAGCTCAAGTATCAAAGAACTGAACAAACCAGTAATTTTTCCTTCTCTGACCAAATTCTTCTTACTTTTGAGGGGAGGAAGGAACGGGGTAGTAGAATTTGCTTTTAGGATTTATGTTTTATTTCTGCTCATGGGACTGTTTGCTTCGGATCAGTGTGACTGTGGGTCTTTTCAGCACAGGACGCTGATGGACATTGCTTATGTTAGAGAGAGGAAGGATATTTCCTGAAGATTAATGGCAAGTTAGTTGGCCTGAAGTTCATTAACCTGAGCTAGACTGTTGGAAAGACTCTGTGTGGAAGCTGGAATTGTATTAGAGGATCATCATAAACTAAAAATATATGTGACAATCTGGCCAGATTGCAATGAATCTAAAGACAGGGTTGGCTCGAGCCCACAGAGCAGCTGCCTCCAGTGTAAACTAACCAACCGCCTTGTGAAGGCAAATGGTTTTTCAGAGACATTATTCAAATAAAAGGAAAAAGAGGGAAAAAAAAAAAAAAAAACAACCAAAAAAACCTGAAGGTTCCCATTAGCAAAAAATGCCTAAATGAAAAAGTGAGATTGTGAGCTATGGCCAAAGGCCTGAGTTTGGTGCTGATTCTCAATCAATTCAGCAAATGACAGTGCATTGACAAAACTGGTTTTTTAGTCAAATTTAGTCTTGATTCTTCACAGTAATTTGCCTCAAGAAAATGAACCCCAAATCCTTTGGTGAATTCCCTGTTGACTGAGGCCCAGACCTTCAGGCCATGATGTCTCAACATGCTTGCAAGTGAGACTGGCTCCCACTTAATTGCTTCTTTTTGAAGTGTGGTTTGTCACTATCATCCTGCTGAAGATGGACAGGGCTGGTGTCTCACCTTCATATATTCTTCCCCCTCCTCCCCTCCCCCTCTGTTCCCCTTCTTCCCCCTAAATAGATTTTTTTAAGGAAGTTTAACCCTACGATAGTCCAATCCACATCAGTCTTTTGTGGTGCACCCTCAAATAGATGTGTTGGCACAGAAGAAGTAAGGGCCTTCTCTTGAGATCTCATTCTGTAATAAAGGGAAGGGAAAGATGAAACAGGCATTTCATGTTTGTCTGTTTTCTCGCCATGTCATCTCATGAACATGCACTCCCCTTGGCCAAGAGTAGTACATTCAGACACTGAATGTCAGTGTTGAAGAGGGGACTGAGAAGAATGAAGCTCAGTGTTCCGCAATAGGAGCTACGCTTTGGGCATTTTACAAATTATTTCCCTCTTTCTCTTTCACCATCGTGCTCTTCTTGCACACTTCTTTGTCTTTTACTATTAACAGAAGTTCTGGAGGCTCAGAAAGCCCAAGTTTCATCTAAGAGAGATTTTCTCTGTTGGAGAAAACTGTTTCCATGCTTTCACGCCATGGTTCTGGGTGCTGCTGTAGCTCAGAGTTGCCTGACCCCGGGCTGCAGGAGCTCGAATGCTAGACCAGGGGCCACGAGCTGTGCTGCATCCCTCATGGGCTTGTAAGGAGCCTCTCTTTTGATGTCTGTGCAAGTGCTGGCTGACGTGGGCGCTAGGATTGCTCTTTTAATCAGGCAGTTCCAGTACCTTTCAGAAAATAATTTTCATGGCAAGTCATGAGCCATTAATCTCCTGACTAAGCATAACATTTCTTTACTCCTTGGTTTTACAGCATTACTCAAACACTGATATTTTTAATTTCACCAGCTGTCTCCCTTGACCTCTAGCATCATGCACTTGCAGGAGGAAGGATCTGGTCTTACAAGTATTTTCATACTCTGATCTCTGTGATTTATTAACCATCAAGTTTTGCCTTCAGAACTCAAGACACCATTTAAAATAATTTCTTGTGCAAAAGTGGAGTTATTGGGCAAAAGAGATCCTTGATAGCTGGGTACAAAGGACACCAGGATTGCTGTTGCTCTTTTCTTTTCAACTACTGTGCTGTGTGACCTTGAGGAAATAGGTTCACTGCAGCTTTATGGTTCTGTTTTTGCATAGGGAAAATAAGGACAGGGATAATTGCTTTCATTTGTAAAACACTTCAAGATTTATGGACTATGAATGACACTTATTAAGTGAAAAGTGCTGCAAAGCTGGCTTAGTTGCACATTGTGCTAACAAAATCTCATATCAGCCCATTGACCCCAGCCTGAAACACTCATTAAAGTTTGTAGGACGTTTTGGTGGATGAGTTGCAGTTATTCTGCTGGAAATATCATACTGAAAGCACTTTTAAATCCATCATCTGCACTGACTTTTTTTCTATTAAAACTAAACACAACTGCTTGTTCTACCCAATTTTCTTAGTTTATTTATGAAAGTTTTGATGGGTATGTACTCATTGTTAATGCTGCTTGTATCCCCATGGCATCTGAGACCTTACAGTTCATTCCAGTCATAGCATAAACATAAAATAGCTTTAGTACTGAGATAAAAAGTTATAAAACATTAAGATATCCAGTCAACTGGTATGAACTAACAAGTTGCGTGGTCACTTTTGAATGGCAAATATTCTTTGTGTGGATACTGTATTAATTTAATTTGTGCTTGAACTTTAGCTATGCTAGACACTGGTGTTGAAAAGTTTACATATTTTTCCAATGTCAAAATGTGTAAATTTAGTATTAAAGAAACAAAACATTTTTACTTGTACTGGAGAAAAAAAAATCCTTTTGTAGCAAAGAAATTAAATGAGCTGCTCTTTAAAGGTAGGTCTGGCTTGCTTACAGAATTATTATTTATGCAGTAATGCAGGTCTACAGATGTTTTCCTTTTTTTCTTCCAGATAAAACTTGGGTTGTTTGAAAAGTGGGGAGATAGTGCAAAAGAAGATGCAGAAGAAGAGAGCAGAATGAGAACTTTGCAAGTGCCACATGCCTACAGCCTGCTGTCTTTAGTGATGCTGTTCCTTCCAGTCACTGGAATGTCAAAACAAAATATCCTAAGACTGAAGCTTTCCTAGAAAGGTAAACTTTTCAGTGTTTTTTTCTGATTCTGCTGCTTTTGTTTTGATGTGATGTTGCCAGCAGTTCATTTGTATTACTTACCAGGAAAACAAATCAGACATACAAAATAGAAGCCTTAAAGATGGATGAATTCTGCCTAGGGACGGTATTAAATTCTGGTTTTTTTTTTTTTTTGTCATGTAGAGGCACATGTTTCTGAAATAGAGCTGTCTTTTTAAACTATTATTTCTGTTTGCTCCAAGAGGATGTTAACAGACTACATAAATTAGAGGGGAGTTATACTTGAAACACTCCAAGCTGCATTGGAGATATTTCCATGTGGCTGGTGGGGATGATGTGAGACATGGAGGACATTCACGTCTTCCTAGATCATCAGAGAAAGTTGAGAGAGCTGCCTAAAGTGTTTCAAGGGGCCTGACATTTATTTTTGTAATTCTTTTTCTATCACTACGTTGGTATGTTAAACTCCACATATGTGGTTTTCTTTCTCCTTGCCTGTTTGGATCACAAAACCGTGTTTCTCTGTTCAATTTCTTAGTCTTGTGTGTAGTTCTAGTTGGGAATGGTATCTGAGGAGTTTCAACACAGACACATTTATGTATTAATGGACAATTTTTTAAAGGAGATAGATTTCATGTTGCTTTGAATGTAGATTACACCTCCACATGCACAGAGATGTGACACTGATGCTGTCTTCTTTAGCTAAAACAAATGCTCTCCAGTTAGTTATGTTTTATCTATGTCAGCACCCTGCCCTTACGGGAGCTATTTCTGCTCTGTTTTTCAAACTTATGTCTTCCTATGCATTGCAGAATTGCACTCAGGATGGTGTGATGGGACAGGCTGTAAACCCTTCATCGGGGCTTATGATACGTTTGTCATGAGTTTAACACCCAGAGGAATTTATTGAGTAAGCAGAATGACATGCTATTTATTTACAAGCTTCTCTTTTGCTAGATTTGCATGCCACTGTGCATGCTATTCCACTGTGTAGAGATGTGTTTGGATGTGTTTGTGTGAGAGAGACGGAGGAAGCAAGATCAAGGGATCTTGACAACATTTTTATAAATTCCGGAAACAGTTGCACTCACTGAAGCCAATGAATACAGAAACTGAAAACCTGACATGCGTTATGAAAGTTAGCAGTAAAACCCTCCTAACATACAGCCAGCCTTCTCACAGCTAGGCCTTTTGAGATAATTCCCAAAAGCAGCGTATACCATATGGCAATGGCATTTATTGTGGATTTGACACTCACGATTAGTGAATTCCTCTCAACTTCAAAAGCAGATAGCCTTTGGCAAAATCCTGATGGATGCATTTGGCAGGTAGAGAGGGAGAGAAAAAAAATTGTTGAGGTCAACACAGGAAAAAAAGAAATGTCTGAAATCTTAGTTTAGAATAGTGCCAGAGAGCTGCTGGAAGTGGTTGGGAAAATGCCTGAGCTCGTTTAAAAAGACAATGAGCAGATGATTGATATTTAGGCCCTGACCCAAACTTTTATTAGCAACTTTATAAACCTTTCAGTTTGGCTTGAGGGATACCGTTTCCTGTCCAAACTTATCCACCTCTATCCCTGTAGGGGGGCAAATCAACAACAGATACAGATGCAAAATAGCACATAAATCTTAATTTGGAGAGCTGTGATGGAACTGAAAAGCCAGAAGAAAGAGAATTACGAGAATTTATTGTGCCTTGTCTTACTTTTCTTGGGGGGGTGGAAGGTGTGTATTTTTCCACATGGATCAAGAAAAAATTCATTGCAGTTTTTCACACTTACGTATTGTAAATGATACCAGTATGGCTTATCATAATTAAACCATATTTTTGTTGTTGATATCAGGATGTCAGATGTACTGAATATTTAATAAAGTTGTCAGAATTAAGTCCATCTTGCTTCCCCCAAGTGTTTCAGACAAAAATAATTCCAAGGTTTCTGTAAGATGTAGGAGAAATGAGCTGTCTTGCCAGTTCTCATAAGATTGTTAGTCATGTCACTGACAAGTCCTGGCATCTCTGTTATTTGGAATTATGACTTGAAATATCATGAGGAGGAGAATACAAGGTTCTTTCCCTTCTTTGTGGGAAACAGACGAAAACTGGCAACATCAGGCAGTTCCAGAAAGCTGGTCACATGTGTGTGTTTGAAGGGAAGTTTTCATTCTCCTCAAGGTGCAGTGTGTTTATGGCATAGGTCCATCTTCCCAGAGGAGCTGAGCATTTGCTGGGGCAGGAGAGCTGAAAGTAAGCAAGATTTTGCTCCACAGTTACTGAATCTCCCAGCTGCATCAGTCAATGGTGGATGGGGAAGAGGGAGAGGGTGGGGTAGTTAAAGATGTGTCTGTAACTGCAGGAGTGCTTCAAGAAACCACAGCATGTCACAGCTCCTTTGTGTTCAGACAGCAATTAAAATTTTAGACCTTCTCTTAATGGCAGTTACAGGTTTTCATCTTCTCTGGGTTTTCATCTTCAGAAGTGGGAATCTGTGCTGGAAATGTTAAGATATTCCAGCGAGTCATGTGGGGATCAATGCAATACAATGCATTTCCTTTATTGCATGCCCTACTCTAAAAATGTGTTCTAAAAAATTGTGCATGTATAAAACTAAAGCTACACACAACTCAATTGAAATGTGTTGTAATACAGAATCAAAGTCATATATTCTCCACCTCTGTTAATATAATACACTATGATCTTTAATCACATATCCTTTATTCCCACGTTTTCCCTGATCCATTAGTTGAAAAATTCTCTTCTTCACTTATACTTAACTTTTAGATACTGATTCATGTCATTACTATCCCAGAAATTGTCACTGCTTGCTCTTGTGATGTTTTTAGGGTGCTCGCTCTGCATAGACATTACTTAATCTATGCATCTTAGATACTTCTACAAGTTTGAGGTGCTTCTATTTTTATGTTATAGCTTTAATATGCGGAGGAGCTAACAAACTGTCTTCTAGTAGAAGATTGACATCTTTAGAAAACCAGGGGATGAATTATTCCTGATTTTCATACTCTTTGTCTAGCTCTGCTTTCAGTCTAAGAGAAACTGTGTGTATTTATCATTCATTTTCGTGCACCTGGACATAGCCTGTGACCTTCATCCAAACTGCAGAACTCCTTAAGCACAGAAGTGACATTCAGCTTCCCTAAGAAGTGCATCCTCCTTGTCTGCTGCATCATTTAACATGCTCATTCCAACGTCTAGAGCAGATGCAGAAGGTTTTCATATACCAGTCTCATTCATTAATGTCATTTTCAGGACAGCATCAGTTTTGTTAATAAAGAATGGAAGAGTCTGTGTCCTAATTCATGTATGTTTAATTCATACAGTGTAGACAGTCGTGTCTCTATCTTCTGAGTAATAATATTTTTTAATTAATTGAGAGGTACTTCCATACATATTTTCTGAGTGTATCTCTAGGTTCTACTTTATAGGGGAAAGTAGACTATAGCCAAACGAGAAGATTGATTGCCGTCTCAGGAAAAAAACCCAAAAATTAAATATTTTCCACTTTGTGGCTATCCTAAAATTTCCCTGCAGAAATGCAGATTCCTAACTGCAAATGTAACCCTATTGATTTGATTTACTTTGCTGATTTTCATGGACATCTTAGTTAGTGTAGTCTTTTTTTCTCAGTGAATGCAGTTATTTTACAGAAGTGTGCACCCTGGTTTATTGGCTGAGGGAGATGCCCCAGCCCAGATTTGGATGTTGTCCCCAGTGACATTCACAAACATATATCATTCCCATGTGGGAATGTGGCCACGCCCCAGAGCATGCCATGCTTGCTGTGAGCAGTGGTGACTTGGTCACAGAACCAGGAATCCTCCACTGTGACACAGTACATAGGAAAAAGCACAACTGAAGGTAACCTTTGGCTTTTAAAAGAGGATTTACTTAGCACTGTTAAAAACAACTATGGTAGTCATATCAATCTAATCAACAAGAGCATTATTCTCAGCTGATTTGTTTTTCTCCACATTGAATGAGCTAAGATGCAGTCTCACTCCCACTGAAGTCATGGCAAGTGTTTGGCTACTGAAGTAAATTGAAGCAAGATCAAATTCACACTCCTCACTTTCTTTCTTCATCTTGCATAAGTAAACTGAAGACAGGCAGTTCTTTCTCCTCTGCTGAAGGATGACAGTGCTAAATCATCTGCTCCACATGGAAATTAGCCACGTTTAAAGCATTGTTTAGTTTCATGCAGTGTTTTGCACACAGGATTTTTCTTTCCCCTAAGAGTGATCCATTCTTTTACCATGGTGAAAAAGCAAACAGAGAACATTTTGGTGCCAGGAATTCTTTTGAAAATTTGACTGGATGAGTACACTTGCCTAAAGTTCAGAAATGGTCCTTTGAACATGCTACTTTACAATGTCATGCATTCTGTTCTCTATTGTTTTTGCTTTAAACCTGTTTCATTTTATAACTGATGAGATGCTTGACTGTTGCATCAGAGCAGTTAGTTTTTTCTGTTTCAGTACAGCTGGCTTATCTCCATGTCACGCATCATTTAATTATCCATACAAAACATAGGTAAAACTATGTACAGCTCCGTGAGCCTCACTTAAACTGTCTGTGACACTGCAGTAATCCCAGTTCCCTGACGGGGTGTTGCACAACTATGACTGGTTGGAACGTGTTAAACTGGTGATGTAGAAGAGAACCTAGAAATAAGTTTGCATTTTGCAGCTGTGCTTGCTCTGCTGGAAGAGGAAGCAAAACCAGACAAAGCCCTGCTCCTGTGGTAGTATCAGCAGCTGTAAATCTGAATGCTTATGAAAAACAAGGAAAGTGTGTTGAGTGAAGAAATGGTGTTTTCCTCTTGTTTGTTATTTAATTAATTTTTGGTGGTTTGTTATCTCTCAGAAAAATCTATCTCAGATTCCTTTGCGGAAAAACATGAAGTGTTTATGTGAGAGTGAAGATCCTGCTACTGGAAGATTGTATAGTTACGCAAAAGAATTTGCCTGTTTTGTCTCAAAAATGCTTTCTGGAGGCAGTTATCATTGAGACTTATAATATACACGAGACTGATGATGGATGGGCACTGCTGTCCATGCAAGGAAAGGCTCTCGTATGTGCATAAACTAAATATAAATGTGAAGGCATTTATAAATAGAAAAACCAGCAAATTTCTTACAGACTTTTTTTTTTCTTTTTTTAAGCTAGTGAACTTGAAGGTCAGATCCAACTATATGTTGCATTTTCTGTCATATAATTATCATATATATAATGTCCTGGAGAGCAGCTTCCAGTCACTGACATCAACAGTTTATATAGCAGTTGAACTAAGAATAACCTGGGAGAACTGACCCATATCAACCTCTTAAGTGTAAACTGTAGCTCACAACAGTTTTTGTGTTTTCATGGTCACAGAAGGGCCTCAATTGGGTAAAGGAAGAATTGTGTTCAAAAAACACAGAACTATTCTGCTGAGTGTTCACTTTATTAAATCTTGGAAAATGAGAGGAAACAAATCTGGAAGAGTGATACTTGGCAAATAATTTTTGCTCCTTTGTAAAAAGAAGGAAGGGACAACATCAAAAACAGCTTCCCTAGAAGAATGCGGGGAAGATACATGATAAGTGGCATCAGCTCGGAAGAGAGTTTAAAACTCTTTATTGGAATACTTTTACTAATGACATCTGTTAAGCAAATCCAATTCAGAGCAGTTTTAGCCATCCCAACATTATTCTGCTACACACCAATGGGCGAGCGTGATCAGCCTGACGTCAGTGTCTGTCTAGCAGTGGCCATCTGTGGTCACGATGCAGGTACTCAAGTCACATCCTGTTTCCCTTTCCTCCCTCCCCATTTCTGCAGTTCCATTTAGAGATGAGTTCCCCAAAGAAAGGTCGAGGAGTATAATCTCTCCTGTACTCACAGTCCTTTGGAGATAAATACACAAAGAGATGGCAGAAAGAGACAGAAGTTCCTTTATCAGTCAAAGAGATTGGCTAACACTGTTTAAGGGAGACAATTCTGAAGATGGTGGGAGTGACAGAGGTACATCTTTGCACAAATTTGAAAACACAGACATTCTGCTTTCTGAACAAAATCCTGGCTATACCAGAATTTTGCACGGTGTTGAACCACAGAGTTTGAGAGCTAAGAGGTTATTGAAGGCATCAAAATTTTGTAATTAAATTATCTGGCCTTTTTAGGATGGTATTAACTCTTCCTGTGCATCATCCAGGCAACCTGGATTTCTTTCAGAAAAAAAGAAATCTCACTAAATCTGTAACAGAGCATTAGCTTACATGACATCCTACCCCAAAGTAGTAAGTTTAAATACTACTAATAAAAAATGTCCCCCACCAGTATTAAATAAAAGCCTGCAATTGTACACTGAGAACATCCCTGGGTCATGTCACCCAGATTTGAATTTGACAAGGGTTGTGTGTGAGGGTGCTTGTGCTGCTCTGTCAAGGGAAGCTCTGGTGTTCCCAGGTTCCCGAGTGATGGATCTGCACTTGGTGTCTGTTGGGGCTCGGGGTGCCCAGGGCCACGATGAGTTCCCTGACCGGGCTGGGGACGGCGGGCGGGGCTGGCCTGTGCCGCGCTCTGGGTTCTGGGACATCGCAGGCGCCGTGTCACAATGGGGGCAGCTAGAAAAGGCCCCAGCGGGTGCCGCTGCCCCAGTAGAGCCTGGGCAAGCGGTGAGTGCACAGCAGTGAGGAGACGGGGCTGGGGGCTGGAGGAGGGCTGGGGGAGAAGCGCCGGTACCTGGGGCTGCCCCCGCATCCAGGGCCCAGCCCCGGCGGGAGCGCCTCGCTGAGGGCGCGCTGCTTGCTGGGGCAGCGGTGCAGGCCTTGCCAGCTGCCGGGGGCCCTCTCCTTCCTGCCGCCACATCCCTGCTGCTCCTGCCCCTCATTGTCCGTCTCCATTCCGGCCCCACTGAACCCCTTCTGTGTGTCCTCCTGCAGACCATGGCTTTACTGTCACTGCTCTTCGTGCTCGTGCAAAGCCTGATCCAGTACCCCCAGCCGGCTGGGGATGGGCTGGATGAGGCCACGCACCAGCGAATGAAGGAGCGTCAGGAGCTGCTGGCCCGTGAGATGGCTCAGCTGCTGCAGGAGCTGGAGCGGGGGCCCCTGGAGCAGCAGGACGAGGGCTGGGGAGCCGTGCTCTTTGGTGCCCTGCAGCAGTGGCCGTTCTGGGTTCTTGCTGGCGTCCTGCTCTTCTTGGGCCTGTGGTTTAGCTGCAGGAGAAGGAGCTGTGACACCAGCAGCAGCAGCAAGGACCAGAGCTCCTGCAAGACCTTGGGAGATGAGAAGAACAGAGCAGAAAGAAGACAGCACTGATCCAGAGGAAGGTGGAGAAAACACTGATGTGACTGTGGAGGCAGATGACAGCAGCACTGAAAATGACAGAGAAGGCAGTCCTGTGGCTGTAGGTGAAGGAGACAATGATGATGCCATTGAAGGCAATGATGATGTGAAGGTGAAGGAAGATCTTTGAGCATCTGGCCCGAGATCCTGCTGCCCACCTAGAGGCGCTGAAAGCTTATGGTCGGCTGCGACTTCGCCTCTGGATGTTGCTCTCCAGCCACTGAGAGGAGTTCCCTGCACAGAGCTGTGCTGGGGGGGGTCACACCCGATGGCAGCCACGTGAACGCTGCGTAATTGTTGCATTTGTCACTGGCAATCCTGAAGCTGCTTTCCTGCTCCTGCGGAAGGAAGATGCTGCAGCACATGGATTCGTTGTGCAGACACATCTCTGAGTGGCCTTGCTCTTCACCTTCCAGTTACGACGGTGCTGTTGCCTAAGTCTATGAGGCAGAAACTGGCTCCACCTGCACATCCTCACAGAAGAACAGTGAAGTTGATGGAGGTTGCTAGAAATATCTCAAAGACAGCAACCTAGTCTGTTAGGGACTTAATGTAGTCATTTCATGAGCTGTATCTTTAATTAGACTTGTTTCTTAGCATTCCCTCCAGATGCCCTTTAGTCTTGTCAGTGTATAACTATTCTGCAAAGTTACCCTTAGTGTAGAGAAATACCCTACTGTAGTTGCTTGTCTGCTTTTAAAAATTATTTGAATATCTATGTTTGAGAAATTAATGAAAGAAAATAAGTTTCTCAAATTGCCTGAAATGGGTCATTCTTTGAATTTAACCCTCTGTATTTAGAGAATGTCCTTCCTATACCCCTATCTGAAATAAAAACTTGTTGCAAACAGAGATGTTGGATATATGAAGTATGCTGTCTCTCAAGCATTTCCATAGAAACGCTTGAAGCTTGAAGTGAAAATGCCCTGAAGTGCCTGAAATTTTGCAGCAGAGTACTCCTGAATTTTTAGGAATATTTGGAAAAGTTTTCTTCACACAGTCACTTTTATACGCTCCTGGGGAACAATTCAGTCCTAAGAGTTGAAGTCAGAGAAGTCCCTAACTGCAAAACATGTGGTTTAATACATCTTCTTTTTTGTCTTCTCATAACCAAGGTTTTGGTACAAAATTGTGACAGTGGAAAGTCATTTTTCTGTTTTTCTCTTTTCTCTATTCCTGGTTATCTGTGTCCTTTCGGAGAGGCCCTGCTGGTCTATTAATATAACCTTTTCCACCAGGCCTATATTATATTGTCTAGCAGTGAGAGCCACTTTCCATGCACAGCTTTATCCATGGTCAGATGCAGCTAAACAAAATATGATTTACTTCTTGCCATACATAGTAGAGATTCATGGTAGTTTGGAAGCATTTATTCTCTTTGCCTTTGCACCAACACATCAAAGAACAAACAGTGAGATTGCAGGGTGACATCTCAGAGTCTTCTGTGACATCACAGAGCAGCTGTCTGACATCACAGGGTGACAGCTCAGAGTTGTCTCTGTGACATCACAAGGGCTGTGTGACATCACAGGAGGTTGTATGACATCGCAGGGGCTGTGTGACATCACAGGGGTTGTGTGAGGTCACTGGGGAGGTGACTCTGCCCCAGCCCCCCCTCCCAGTTCCCCCAGAGAAGTCCAACACTGCTCGTGCACAGCGGGGTCCCCTGTCCCCCCGGGTCCCCCCGCCCCCGGCTGTCAGGGTCCGCAAATGCATGCAGGGTCCCTGATAGGTTCTTTTTGGAGATCTCAAAGCACAAAAGACACAGCAGGGGACACAACACTTTGCTTAAACAAAAATGCACTTTTATTTAGTGCCAACAACTGCGATAGTGGGAGAGAAATAAAGAGATAGAGTGAAAAATAGAGAAGGAGGGGAAGGGGATTATAGCTACCAGTCTGAAGAGACGAGGCCCTCGGAGCTTGACGAGATGCTCATAGGCTGTCTTCTCCAGGTGGGGTCCGGACCAAGTCCTCAAAACTCCTTCAGTCTTTTATAGGGTTCCTCAAAGCGGGTGGCATCAGGCCAAAGCAGCAGCTCTCCTGGCTACACGGTGGGTGTGGACTCGTTTTGGGAACCAGTTGTAATCATCGCGTCAATGCAGGACCAAGAGTACAGGGCCGAAGGTACAGGACGAACTGATTAGGGCTCAGTCCACCATGACCAGTCCATTGTTCTCGCACTGAGTTCCCATGGCATTGCATACCAGTCCTTAAGACTTGGCAGACTTTCCACCTCAGCCAGGCTAGAGCTACTTTTCAGGGTCTAGGGTCTCAGTCTTTGGAGGCAGTCGTGAGGCAAACATGAGGGATTTTCGGACAGACCCTGACACCACCCCGTGACTCACGACTGGCGACGAGAGTACTCCATCAGCAAGGTCTGCAGCGTTGTCACAAAGTCTTCAGGGCTCGACTCATCAGTGCCTGGCAGCATATATCCCAGAAAAACAGAAACAGAAAAAGATATCGAAGAGGAAGAGAGAAAAAGTAAAAGAAACAAGGACAGGGATTAAGAAAAGATAGAATAGGAAATAATGATCAATATTGATTATAACAATTTTTCTTATAATTGAAACAATTTCTTTGAAAAAAATCAAAATAAATCACAAAATTCTTTTACAAATTTCTTAAACAAAATCTCCAAACAAAAACTTAATCACAGTATAAAACAAACAATACTAATCAAAACAAACAATGAACAACTAATTAATTTGCTATTGCAGGCCTAATTTTTTACTGCTCGTGTAGTTCTTCTTGTGTCAATAACTCTAGGAATGTCTTTAACAAAAGGGGTTTTTACTGAACTGTGTGCATCTATAATTGATGTCAATCGGGTCAGCTGCCTCATCATTTTCCAATTCAAAATGTATAAAATGGCTGATAAAACAAAACCAATTAAAACCAAGATCAAAAGAACAACAATAGGATGGCACACTTTATTCAGGATGCCTGTAGTAGTAGGTGACCACCCAAAAAGCGTATCCCACCATCTGTGTTCAGCATCCTTCCTTACTCTTTCTAAAACGTGATGTATCTCCTTCACATCATGATGGACTGTTACCAGGGTCTTTTGCCCATTTCTCTTGACCTTTTCTAAAATTTCAATTAAGTCCTGGTGAAGCAACAATTGCTTAATCAAAGTTAAATTCATTCCAATAGAGGCAGGCAATATCTGGTGAATTAGTGTAAAATTGGATTGTAAAAGGTGGTAAGACATAACTGGGACAGTATAAGAAAAATCACATCCCGTAATCGTGGTAAAGTTACAGACACAAAAATTTGAATGATTCTTTGGATTCACTGCTACATTTTCTATAAACACTACATCACAAGCAGTCCTTACACACACACACCCATTACCTATGTACACTAATATTGTTACAGGAGTTTCATCAGGGTGAACTTCAAAATGGCAAATATTCTGCTCTGTGTCCAAACAAATGTCTTGGGCTATAATTGCATTACTTTCACAAATAAAACCTTGTTGCTCCCGGACAATACAAGATTCCAAATTTACAGTTTGCCATTTCTTATCAATTTGACGGGCCCATTCTCTATGCTCGGAAGGATAGAGAATAGCTCCGTCATGATTCAGTCCTAATGCAATGATAGGGAAAATCAAATGCACTGAAGCATTAGATATCGTTAACACAAAAGCTGTGGCTGTGTTTGTTCTTGGGTTGTAAGTGAAGTTCACCAAATTCCACCAGGATTGGAATTCCTTTTCAAAATCATTTGCATTGTCCCAAATTATTTTTCGAATTTCAGTAGGGAAAATGCCTTCTTCACCTTCTCTTATAATTGAGGCAACAACTGTCTGCATCCAGAGCTGTGCCTGGATGCAGCTAAGGGCCAGTTTTCTTTATTACATATGGTCCGATTTCAAAAATTTTTGGGGTGAGCATAACTGGTGGTTGGGTGGTGGGTATAGTAGGCATTACTACATTAACATCAAGTCTTCCCCAGTATTTAAATCAATACTTTAAACTTAAAAGAAAGCACTTCAGTATTTTTGGACCAAAACCAAATTACTTCTACAGTTTGTGTTAATGTGAAATTGTGCCAATAACCCTGTACGCTTGGGTGCGTACAAACCTTTTTGTGCTTAAAGAGATCCTTTCACCTTTTCAGCATGCTACCACAATTATTTCAGACCATGGCCACTCAGCTGGTTTCTGGCCATAGGATTGTGGTAGGATGCAGAAAAGTATCACCAGTTTTAGCATGGATTAGGTGGTCTTCATGTCCCTCGGAGTTCTTCTGTAAAAGTAAACACAGAAAAATCTGCCATCTAAAGGCAGAACTTTTAAAAAGAGGGAATTATCCAGCGGGTACTTATCCGGTGTTCTTTACCTAGAGCATCAGATGCTACCCAAGCAAATTTATTCAAAGGGGTTTTCAGTACTAGTGGTACCTCCCCTACAGTGGGAAGGTCAACTAGGACTGGTTGTCCGGGATAATGAGCTGGATTTTTGGGATCATTTGGCCCCTTTAGTGCCGGAATTATGGTTGGAGCTTTCGGGCAAAAGGCGGTGATTTTCGGACATCCGTTTGCCCCCCATCTTTCATTCACACTTTGTACAGCTTTATACAGTCGACCATCCCAGCCTCCTTCTTGTGGTTTCAAAAGTCTTTTTAGGAGACCATTGGTTCTTTCTACAATTCCGTTGGCTTGTGGGTAATAGGGGGTGTGAAATGTCCATTTTATTCCTTCACCTTTTGCCCATTCCTGCACTACTTTGGCAGTAAAGTGGGACCCATTATCAGATTGTATTTCCTGTGGTTTTGGAAAGGTCCCAAACCATATCTGCAATGCTTTGACAGTGCTTTCTCCTGTAGCCCTTTTGAAGGCCTCAGCTTGAGCTAATCCAGATATTATCTCAACTCCCACTAACACAAAATGCTTACCTCCTGATTGCTTAAAAGGACCAATATAATCTACCTGCCATGCATCCCATAAGCCTTTACCTTTTCTTAAGTGTAGTGGGTCATCCTCTAGGGGATGTCTTTCTAGCCGTTTACGACACTGCTCACAGGCTGACACACAAGTTTTGCACATTTCCCTGGTAACTGGCCAACCCCGAGCATGAGCTTCTTTATACAAATCTTTTGCACCTGTGTGTTGTCTTTTTACATGCAACCATTCTAACAAATGTTCCCAATCTTCAGTAATTTCATCCTTTTTTAGGGGGCTCAACTTAGCTAATTCATCAGCTCTGTTATTCCATTCTCCTGCTAGATTCCCGTCTGTCTGGTGAGAAGCTACCCACCCCACAGCAAAATTCCCTCGACTTGCAATTTGTAGGATTTCTTGCCACTTTTCTTTCTGCCATACTGGGATTCTATTAACTTCCCAATCATTCTGTTGCCAGAAAGGCAACCATTCAGTACAGCCTTTGTATACAGCATAGGAATCGGTGTAAATGCAAACAAGAGAGGTGTTCTGTGCTTCCCTCTGGAAAACACTCCAAACAGCTATCAACTCCCCAACTTGAGCGCTGCCCTCCCCCTCTGTGATAATTTGTTCGCCCGAGGAAGTATGGAGGGCCACGGCCTTGAATTTCCACGCTTTTCCTTCTCTCTTAGATGAAGCATCTGTAAACCATGAGTTAGGTGACTGCTCAGGGGAAAAGGGAGGGGCTACCTTAATCACTGAAACAGGTTTGTCTTCACTATTACTCAGATTTTCTGTTTCTTGTATTGACAAATTTTTCACAGCTCCTTCAGTGATTGAGAAAATGTGGCAGTAGTGCTCTATTTGTGCATACCATTTTCTCACGGAGGCCCGCTGAGCTACTCCTTCAGGAGGAGGAGTCCCGGTAGTAACTATTTTGATTACTTTGAAAGGACCTCTTAATACAATTGGTTGCTGTCTTGTAATTTTTTCTACTTCAACGAGAGCCATGCTAACAACAAATAGCCCCTTCTCCCAAATGGTATACCTTTTTTCTGCATCTTTAAAACCACGGGAGTAAAAGCTAACGGGTCTGGTCGGGCCTTCAGGACCCCTCTGCCATATATGTACAGACAATCCTGAGGATGCAAATCCCCATTCTACTTGAAAAGGATCTGTAGGATGGATGGGACCCAATGCTTGATAAGCTGTTGCTTCAAAAATCAGCAGTTGCAATGCTTCTTCCTGCGAGGGGCTCCAGTCCCATTTTACTCCCTTTCTCAACAGGTCATAAAGAGGCCTAGCAATAATTGAAAAATCTGGAATATGTTTCCTCCAAAACACTAACAATCCTAAAGCTTGTTGCAGTTCTTTCCTGGATTCTGGCATTTTAATCTGATCTAAGGAGGTTAAAGTATCGGGGGGAATACATGTCATACCTCCTTTCCACCATATTCCTAAAAATTTCACTTCTTGTGAAGGTTTTTGTATTTTCTCTGAAGGGATCTGTAAACCTAGGCTTTCTAAACGAGAGATTATTTTCTCTTGAGTATCCCCCACTACTTCTTTTTCTTCTCCTCCCACAAGGATATCATCAATGTACTGATAAACAGCTACAGTGTCAGGTTTAGATATGGTTTCTAACTCCTGGGCTAAAGCATGGTGGGCTAAAGTAGGTGAATGCTTGTACCCTTGGGGCAAACGTGTAAAGGTATATTGCTGTCCTTCCCACACAAAAGCAAAACAGTCCATGTCTTCTGGCTGTATAGGTATCATAAAAAACATGTCTTTAACGTCTATTGTTGCCATAAAAGAGTGGGCTTTTTCTTGAATTGCTATTATTAACTCAGCTAAATTTGGGACAGCTGCTGTAAGAGGGTCTGTGTTAGCATTAAGACGGCGGTAGTCTACTGTCAGTCTCCACTTCCCATTAGGTTTTTTAACTGGCCATATTGGGGAGTTAAACGGACTATGAGTGTTAATAATAACTCCCTGATCTTTCAATTCTTGAATAACTGGCTTGATGCCATCTTTAGCACCAGAGGGCAAGGGATACTGTTTTACAGAAGTGATTTTACTAAATGGTAGTGATGGAGCTATTTTAAGCAGCCTGATGTCAAGGTGTGGCGCGCCAAAAGACCACAAAAGACCCTCTGAGTCTTCCCACTGTTTCCCAGCAAGTATATCCATCCCTAACAGACTGTCCAGAATATTTCCAATTACCATTTTGACAACTATTAAGTTGTCTTCCCCGGGCAATGTGATTTTTACTAAAGCGATACCCATAGGCTCTGTAGTTCCTAGGGCATTTAAGACACAACACCGTTTCTTGCTAGGAACAACTCCACATTTTTGAGCATCTTCATTTTTCAGTGCACTAATCTGGGCTCCGGTGTCTACCACAAAGGTTACTAAAGCTCGTTTGGGACCGACTATTGCTGTAATCAATAAGTCACCTGTTCTTGGGTTTTTTGTGAGCTTTCTCAAAAACAGCCATTCTCCGTCTCTTTGCTCACTAACAAGAGACGGAGTTTCTAGTTTAAAGCAGGCTGGTTTGTTTCACTGCCTTGGAGCTGTAGGGAAGGTTTTTGTAACCCATTGTCTAAAACTCGTGTAGGAGAATGGTTTGGCTTTTTATCAAGAGTTTGTAAAGGGGGTTGTTTCGGCTTATAGCTTGAAGCTTGTGGAGGAGGGGGTGCGCTAGGTTGTACATCAGGTGAATTCAGTATCATGGATTTGGGACTGCGCCAGTTTGAAATTATTTTAACTAATTTTTCATATGGTAAGCCATCCATCACTTCTCGTGGCACTCCCCTTTTTAGTCCCATTAGCCACAACTGTTGGCGACTAGAGATCTGTTTCCCCTTTTCTGGTTTTTCATTTGGAGAAACAATGTGCCTGACCCCTCTGGTTTTTTCAGGCTTATCATCTGGGAGATTCACTGATCCATATTTTCTGCTGTAACTAATTAACTCTTCTGCAACTTGGCTCCACGTCCACACTTTATGGCTATTATCAGATTGTACGCTTAAAGGTTGGGCTGGAGTTGTAAGAGACGTGAAGCTTGGGCTAGTGGAACCAGTTTGGTCAGTAGGATTGCCAAGAAATCTATCTAGCCTGTCTACAGGGGTGATAGATGCAATGGTTTTCTGAAGGAGGATTGCAGTTGGTTTAAGGGACTCAGGGAGACCTCGAATTAGAGGTGGCATTATTTCAGGTTTTACTGGCAATTGCATAGGTGATTCATAGCCAGAAATCAGTGTTCTTTCATGTATCATTTGCAAGCAGGCAGCTTTGTGAATGTTTTCTAAAAGTTGATCTGGCGTGCCGGTAATGGCTAGAGGGTCCCCTCTTTCAAGGGGGCTAAGTCCCCCTGCCCAGTAAGCTGCGCGGTGTGTCAGGGACCATGGAGCTCGAGTATTTCCTGTTGTTAAGAAAACTCCATGTCCCCAATAGCCACTGGCTTCTTGCTCACTTAATTTAATTTGGTCTCCTCCAGTGAGTGAGACTCTAAACACATATTCTGTCTCTGATTCTTGAGGGAGACGTGAATATTCTTTCTTTAATTTGGCTAATTCAGTGGCAGTGCATGGTATTTCTTTTGTGGTAATGTGAGGGTCAAAATCCTCTTCATTTATAAAATTGTATTCTGTTTTAATGAGAGGTCTCAAATTGGAACAACAAGATTCTCCACAATTTTGTATGTGTACCAATTCTTTCTGGGGGTATATGTGTTTAATGTGGCGTGCTTCTTTCTCTTCTACTTCTTTTGGTGATTCTACATATTTTAAGTTTTTATCTCTCCCTTCTCTAAGACTTCTTTCATATTCTAATTCTTTCTGCAAAACTTCTACTAGGGTTTGTAGGGAGTCTATTACTGCTTTTTCTTTGCTCACCCGTTTCTCCCTCTCTTCTCTAAGACTCCTTTCATGTTCTAATTCCTTCTGCAAAACTTCTACCAAATTTTGCAAGGAGTCTATGACTGCCTTCTCTTCAGTCACCCGTTTAAAACGGGTTTCAATGGCTGCCGATAGGCAAGCACCCAAAACTGAGCAGAGAATTGTTTTATTTCTGCCCAGCTTATATCTGGCATCATGTTGCAAAGAATATATTCTATCTACGACGTGTTCAAAGCTAAACCAATTATCCTGTGCCCATCCCTCTCCAGCTGGAGAGGGTCTAGCACCATATTTCGCTAGCAAAGCAAAAAATGTATCTTTATCTTTTTCAGTCATTTTGTGAAGGGACCAAAACCACTTTCAGGGAGGTACTCTTAAGTTACACACAAGCACAGCTAAAACTGTGTTTCCCTTCGCTTCCCTGGAGTGGGTGAGGAGACCAAAACTGTTTGGGAGGTACTCCTTAGTTACAAATAGTTGTCTCCTCAACTGCAACAAACAGCTCAAAGACACACACAAAAAATAAAACAACAAAGTCCCATCTTTTGTACAAATGAGATCTTTTAAAAATCCTGAAGACAGGGGATGCTTTTCACCTGGGTGTATGCAGTTTGCGGGAAATTCCACTCGCCCCCCCCTTGCTTTCTAGACAGCGCTCACTGGATGTGGCGTGCTAGGTGCGGCTGAAGCGAGGGTCCTTCCCCTGTTACAAACTACATACAACCCGCAACCCTTAATCTGTCTATCAAGATCCTGCCGACTACGCCAATTTAATGTCAGGGTCCGCAAATGCATGCAGGGTCCCTGATAGGTTCTTTTTGGAGATCTCAAAGCACAAAAGACACAGCAGGGGACACAACACTTTGCTTAAACAAAAATGCACTTTTATTTAGTGCCAACAACTGCGATAGTGGGAGAGAAATAAAGAGATAGAGTGAAAAATAGAGAAGGAGGGGAAGGGGATTATAGCTACCAGTCTGAAGAGACGAGGCCCTCGGAGCTTGACGAGATGCTCATAGGCTGTCTTCTCCAGGTGGGGTCCGGACCAAGTCCTCAAAACTCCTTCAGTCTTTTATAGGGTTCCTCAAAGCGGGTGGCATCAGGCCAAAGCAGCAGCTCTCCTGGCTACACGGTGGGTGTGGACTCGTTTTGGGAACCAGTTGTAATCATCGCGTCAATGCAGGACCAAGAGTACAGGACCGAAGGTACAGGACGAACTGATTAGGGCTCAGTCCACCATGACCAGTCCATTGGTCTCGCACTGAGTTCCCATGGCATTGCATACCAGTCCTTAAGACTTGGCAGACTTTCCACCTCAGCCAGGCTAGAGCTACTTTTCAGGGTCTAGGGTCTCAGTCTTTGGAGGCAGTCGTGAGGCAAACATGAGGGATTTTCGGACAGACCCTGACACCGGCGCCGCAGCCTCCCCCAGAGGATGTTCCACGAGATCGAGCCCAGAGCCTGACACAGGGCCATGGGGGGCGGGACAGGGGACAGGGACCCCCCAGCAGCGTCCCCGTGTCCGCCAGGGCCAGAGCCTGGCCCAGGGCTCCTTCACCCTGTTACCAACGAGGGCTTGAGAGCGCTGAAAAAATCCCCAGCAAGGGAGCAGCAAAAACCAGATTTAATATTGAGCAACAGCACCACAAAGTTCCTTGGCAAGAGTCACTCTGCTCCTGACTGGACACTTCAGGCACACCAAGGAAACAAAGCAACAACAAAACCAAACAGAATCCAGGCAATCAAACCAGAAATGAACCGAGAACTGTCCCTGTGTGTGTGTGAGACACAAGGAAATGAGGGCAAGGATAAAAGGAATACAGGCCCAAGAGCTTACAGAGCTCAAACTTAACAGGACTTAACTTAAACCTTAACCTTAACTTCCACCTTCAACTTCACAATTTAGCAAAAGAACAGCACTTTACAGTATTTAACCGAACTTATAACCTATGACTTTGCAATTTAACTGAGAAATAACATTTAACAATATTCAACTTGGCTTATATTTTAAACGTAACAACTTAGCAAAGAACAACTCTTAGCACAAATTAACTTAGCTTAGACCTTGTGATTTAACCCTACTGACAGGCCTGACTGGCTCAGCTCTCCAAGGCACTCAGACCCCTCAGAGAGCAGCATTTCTTCCACATTTCCCAAGCACAGGCACTCCTGTGTGCACACAGACACAAAGAGTCAGTGCAAGGCACCTGTGAGAAATTCCCCTGAGGGCAGGGAAATGCTCCCTGCCGATGCTTTGGCATCTCCCCAGCAGGGGAAGGGTTGAGCCTGGAGGAGTGGGGGGATCGGCACAGGCTCCCTCGTTGTTGGGGATCCCCGAGGGCAGCAAACGGGAGAGTTCCCGGCTCGGAGAGGCCCCACTCCGAGGGAGTCGCTGGCCCAGGAGAGCTCCAAGGGGCTCCTTTTGGAGCGCTGTCTGTAGGGCCCCAAGAGAGGGGCTTCAGTGCCAGCAATGTTTCATCCTGGCCGCACTTGGCATCCACAGCTTTCTTTGGCAGGGTGAGAACAGGGATGTTGTGCCACCGAGGGAACAAAAACATTTCCCGGGGCTGCTCCTAAAGCCACCAGGAGCTGGTTGGGCAGCAGCAGTGCCTGGAGCAGACAGTGTTTGTGATGAGCTCCAAGGAGCTGAGCCCAGGGGCTGTTGGCCAAGGCCGAGGCCCAGCGAGTATTTCTCAGCTGGCAGGGCGGCTGGAGAAGGTGGAGGCGGGGGAATAATTCACGCCCTCAGTGTGCTCCCAGTCGCTCCCAGTGTTTCCATGTCCGTGCTCCAAGTGCTGCTCCCAGCCCTGATCCCTGGGGATGGGAATGTCCCGCTCCCTTGCCGGGGCAGGGTCACACCTGAGCCAGGTGTGCAGGGCAGGCCCTTGCCCTGACCCCCAGCACTGTCCCAGCTGCAGGATCTGCTTCCCACCGGCCTCTTCCTCCTGCGGCCCTGAGCCCAGCTTGGTGCTGAACAAAGGGGCTGGGCCGGGGCCATCCCCCGGCGGGGGCTGCACACCCCCCTGCCCCCTCCCCAAATTCCCTCTGGGGGAGCAGGAGCTGGGGCTGGAGCCCTGTGGGGAGGGACAAGGGGGTGACAATGGGATGGGGGGTGTCACACACGCTCTGGGGGGACACACACGGCCCCGGGGACCCCCCCATATCTTCTGCAGAGCCAGGACGATTAACCCCACCATGGAGCCACTGACCTCTGGCAGTATCTTGAGGGTGGGGTCTGGTGGCAGCTTTGGGAGGCTGGGGGAGTCACAACCACCCAAAAATGCCCTCCCAGCCCCACAGCCACTCCCAGACTCCTCAAACCACCCCACAGCTCCCAGCCAGGACCCCCCCCCCAACTACTCCCTGCAAGATAAATGACCCCAAGAACCACCAAAACCCGTTTCTATCTCCCCCAGGACCCACCCAAATTCTCTGCAAGCCACACAGCCCTGTCAGGGACCCAAATCTCCCTCATAGACCCTGCCAAGCCCCCTCCCAGCACCACAAATGCCCACAGGATTGACAGAAGCCCTTCCCAGTCCCCCCAGGAGCCCCTAAACTCCCACCTCCCATGGCACTGACCAGGAGAGGTTGGTGGACAGGAACATTTACAGCCAGGATCAGCTCGGGTGCTTCAGCAGTGATTTGGGCACTTTGGGGGAACATCCCGGATAGGGAGACCCAGGCCAGGGACTGGGACAGACAATTAGAATTCTTGGAGAACAGGCGGGCTCAGGTGGAAACCTTTTGCCAGCACACCTATGAGATTGTGGACATGTCCCCTGCCTTTGATAGCTTCAGAACACCCAAATCCTCCCTAATATTCTATTGAACCTACCCCAAATTCACCCCCAAATCTAGGTAAATGGTGCAGCTTTAGATCTCTTTGCTCAATTTTTTATTTTCACCCCAGTTCTGGTTGTTTAGACAGGGTGAAGAAAGAAATTATTGAAATGGAAAAGACCTCCAAGATCATGCAGCACTGCTTGATGCCACCAGAAGAAATAACTGGACAGAGCGGGTGAGATTTATTTGGGGTGTAAAGTCAACAAATCGCTTTCTGCCAGTGAATTTCCAGTTTAGATCAGAGTCCTGATGGGTGTTCTTGCCCCTGTGTTCATCCAGGTGCCTATGGGGAACCAGGAGGACGTGGAGACCACCTTCCAGGTGTCTTCTCAGCAGGGATCACTGGGAATGTGGGTCACCAGGGCTCTGACCAAAGTGGATCCTCCCATGGGGGATGGAGTTGGAGCAGGGCACGAAACTCTTCCCACAGCTGAGGCATTTGCAGGGCTTCCCTTACCGGTGCCTCCGTTGGTGTTGGGTCAAGGTAGAGCTCCTGGAGAAGCTCTTCCCACACTGGGGACACTCGTAGGGCCTCTCCCCAGTGTGGATGCGCTGGTGGGTGACGAGGTGGGACTTTTGTTTAAAGACCGTCCTAAAGTTGGGGCAGCGGAAGGGCCTCTCCTCGTGTGAATCCGCTGATGTACAAGGAGATGGGAGCTGGTCTGAAACCTCTTCTGACACTGGGCACACTCATAGGGCCGCTCCACAGTGTGGATCATTTGGTGGATGATCAGCTGGGACTTTTGGCTGAAGGTCATCCCACATTCCCCACACTTGTATTGTCTTCCCCAGTGTGGATCCTCTGGTGGCTGATCAAGGGGGACCTCTGGCTGAAGCTCTTCCCACATTCCCCACACTCATAGGGCTGTTCCCCAGTGTGGATCCTCTGGTGGCAGATCAAGTGGGATCTGCAGCTGAAGCTCATCCCACATTCCCCACACTCGTAGGGCCTCTCCCAGGTGTGGATGCGCTGGTGGGTGACGAGGTGGGACTTTTGTTTGAAGCCCTTCCCACAGTTAGGGCAGCGGAAAGGCCTCTCCTCCGTGTGAATCCACTGGTGCCTGAGGAGACTGGAGCTGGTCTGAAACCTCTTCTGACACTCGGGACACTCGTAGGGCCTCTCCCCAGTGTGCATGCGTTGGTGGTTGACGAGGTGGGAGCTGCAGCTGAAGCCCTTCCCACACTCCCCACACTCGTAGGGCCATTCCCCGGTGTGGATCATCTGGTGCTGGATCAGGTGGGAGCTCTGCGTGAAGCTCTTCCCACACTCCAAGCACTTGTAGGGCTTCTCCCCATGGTGAACCTGCTCATGGCCCACCAGCTCCGAGCTCTGGCTAAAGCTCTGTCCACATTCCTGGCACAGGATGCCAGGGCTTTTTGGGCTCCCGGGGTCCCTTCTCCCCTCCTTCTCTGCTTTGGGCTGCAGGGGCTCCAAGGAGTCCCCCTTGCCCCTCTCCAGGCTGTTGAGGGTCCCGCCAATGACGGCGCTCCCCCCTCTCTGGGCTCCCCACTTTGGGCTCCTGGGGGACACAGGGCTCTGCTCCTCCCGGCTGCCTCTGCTGTCAGCTGCCACCGGGACCCCCCAGTGTCCCCCCAAGGGGCCTTTTCTGCTCAGCTTTGCAATTCTTCATTCTCCAAACATCCCCCCCAAAAACCCAACCCAGGGACCCCCCCAGGATATCTGGGCCGAGCTCCCCATCCCTGGTCACCTGTGGGATGGGGGGTGATGGTCACAGGGGGGCTGCGAATTCAGGGAGGGCTCCACCTCATGATTCCTTTTTCTTTACCTGATCCTCCTTTGTCCCTTCTCTTCCTCTTCCTCCCATGCCTCCTCTTCCCTCCCTCCTCCTCCTCCCCCAGGAGCAGCGACACCCTCGGTGCCCCGTTCCCGCAGCCCTGGCAGCCCGCGGCAGGAGCGGGGATGGAGCCGGAACAGGTCGGGATGGGCAGCGCGGGGCTCTCGGCTGCTCCCACCCGCTGGGGGCGGGGGGAACCCGGCCCGGGCAAAAGGAGAGGCACACTGGGAAAACTGGGGGCTGCGCATCCAAACTGGGCCTTGCTGGGGACCCTGCCAGGGGACTGCCAGCCCTTGGGGCTCCTCTCGGGAGATCTGGGAGGGGGGAATGCAGAGAGGGCTGGGGGATCCCAGGAATGGCAGCACTGGGAGTGACTTTTTTATACTGGGATCGTACTGGGATCATACTGGGAGTAGCTGGGCCCATGTGGGGCAGACTGCGGTCACACTGAGGGAGACTGGGATCATATTGGGATCATACTGGGATCACACTGGGACAGAGTAAGAGCCTGCAGCGGGCAATTGAGACCATGCTGGCGTAAATAGGATACACTGGGAGTGACTGGGATCATTCTGAGTTTGACTGGGAGCAACTGTGAGCAACTGGGATCATGCTATGAGCAAGTTGGAGGAACTGGGAGTCACTGGGTGCATGCTGGGGGTGACTGGAAACAACTGGGCTTCTACTGGGATCAACTGGGATCATGCTGGAGGTGACAGGGATCATATTGGCAGTGAGTGCAACTACACTGAGGCTGAGTGGGAGTGGTTGTGAACAAATGGGATCATGCTGGAAGGAACTGGGAGTGACTGGGAGTATGCTGGAAGGAACTGGGGTACACTGGGAGAGACTGGGAGTGACTGGAACAAAAGTGAGGGTGAAAGGGAGCAACTGGAACCATGTGGGGCACAACTGGTTCATACTGGCAGTGACTGGGAGCACACTGGGCTCATCTCTGGACCATACTGGGAAGGACTGGACTAATACTGGGAGTGTCTGAGACTGACTGGGAACACACCAGGCACATCATCCCCCATACTGGGTGTGACTGGGAGCAACTGGGAACACACGGGATGAAAGTGGGAGCAACAGGGACTGTGCTGGGGCAAATTGTATCATAACAGGGAATGACTGGAAGCGACTGGGCTCCTGCTGGGAGCAGCCCCTGGCGGCCCCGGGAGCCCCGCACCCCTTTCCCGGCCATGCCGCCCCTCCAGCCCCAGCACCCCCCATTGCCGGGGTGCCGGCACTGCCAGGGGTTCCCCCTTCTCAGGGTCCCCGCTGGGGCTTCTGGGGCTCTTCTCTCTCTGGGCTCCCGCTCAGGGCAGCCGCGGCTCTCCCGGGGCTCCCCAAAACCGGTGTCCCCCCGCCGGGGCTCTGCCGCCACCCACACTGGGATCCCCCAAAAACACCTCCCGGGGACCCCCCCGATGTCCCCCCGAGGGCCAGCTGCGGCTCGGCTTTGGAGCCCTGCCAGCTCCAAACATCCCCCCAAAAACCCCAAACCCAGGGAGCCCCGGGATATTTGAGCCGAGCTCCCCCTCCCCGGGCACCTGCGGGATGGGGGCGATGCTCCCGGGGTGCTGCGAGCTCAGGCAGCGCCAGGGCCACGCGATTCCTTCTCTCCTCTCCTCCGGCTGCTCCCTGCTGCCGCTGCGCCTCTTCCTCCCTCCCTCCTCCTCCTCCCCCGCTCCGGGATCCTGAACCATGAGGGGAAAGGAGCGAGGAAAGGGCAGAACCGTGAGGGGAAAGGAGCGAGGAAAGGGCAGAACCGTGAGGGGAAAGGAGCGGGGCCAGGGGGACGCGCTGTCCTAAAAAAGCCCGGTTTGACCCAAAATCACCCAAAAGGGCATCAAATGCAGCCTACATCCACATGGTTCGGCCTGACACCAACCAAATGGGATTAAAAGTATCCAGAGGGCTCTAAAATCCAAACAAAGGGGCTTAAAACTGCCCCAAGTGTTTTATAGCCCTCAAGAAATGGCTTAACATCACCTGTAAATCTTTCAAATGTGACTAAAATCCACCCTGAAAGTATCTGGTCCAGCCTAAAATCATCCAAAGGTATCTAAAATCACCAAAATGTCCCTGACACCAACACAAGAAGACCTAAAATCACCCTAAAAAGGCTTGGTTCAACCTAAAATTGCCCAAAGAAGCAAACAACCCTACTTAAATGCACCCAAAATACACAAAAAAGGGACCTAAAATCACCCACACAGGATTAGGATTCACCCATATGGGCCCAGTTTTTCCTAAACTCACCCAAATGGGCCCCAGCCCCACCCACATGGGCCTAAAATCATCCAAAGGGGTCTGAAATCCCCCCTAAACCCCACCAGATTCGGCCTCAAATCAGCCACAGGGGCTGAAAATCCACCCGAAAAGGCTCGGGATCCCCGCAAGGGATCTGAAGCCCACCCTAAACCTGCCCGCTTCGGCCCAAAATCCCCCAAAGGGGCCGAGCCCGAGGCCGAGCCCGGGATCGGCTCCGGGGTTGCTCCGGGACCTCCGCGTTCGCTCCGGGCAGTTTTGGCCGCGGCCCCGGACGGGCCTGGGCGGGACCGGGAGGGACCAGGGAGGGCTCGGGAGGGGTTTGGGCATTTGGGGCTTTTTTGGGCTTTTGGGAATTGTGTTGGGAGTTTATGGGGAATTGTTGGGGTTTTTGGGGAGAGTTATTGGGTTTGGAGGCAGTTGGGGGATTTTGGGGAGTTTGGATTTTGAGGTGTTTTCTTGGTGCTTTGAGTGGGAAGTTGTTTTCCTGGGGGTATTTGGGGGTTAATTGAATTTTTTTGTGTTTTCTTTTGAATTTTGGAAGGTTTTACTGGGATTTTGTGGGGATTTTGTGGGATCCTCTGGAATTATTTCTGGGTTTTATTGGGATTTTTAGGGGATTTGGAGGCAATTTATTGGAATTGTGGGGGCATTTAGTGGGATTCTTTGGGGATTTGGTTTTTTTAGGAATTTTAGTGGGGATTTGGGGGGGTTTTGTGGGTTGTTTTTGGGTGTTGCCAAGATTTCTTTGGGTCTCGTGAGGATTTTGTGGGGCTTCTTGTGGTTTTGGAGACATTTTTGGGGGGGATTTGTGGGGTTTAATTGGGATTTTGTGAGCTTTTTTTGGGATTCGAGGTTGTTCTAATGGGAATTTGTGAAATTTAGTTGCGATTTCATAGGGTTTATTGGGACTTTCAGGGGTTTAAAGCAGATTTTGGTGCCTCTCGGCCCTTCCCCACACCCTGGGACAACTCCAAAGCCCCTCAGAATTCCACTAAAACCCCCCAAAATCCCCCAAAAATCCCAATTAAAAACTCCTAAACACCAAAGAATCCCACAAAATCCCAGTGGAACCCACCAAAATTAAAAAAAAAAAACCTCCCAAAAATTTCAATAAACCCCCCAAAAAATAACCACCCCAAACCCTTAAAAAATCCCCGAAATCCAAAATCCTCAAATCCCACAAAACCCCCATAACCCCACAAACCCAGTAATTCTCTCCAAAATCCAATAATTCTCCCTAATCTCCCAACAAAATCCCCCAAAGCCCATACATGCCACCAAAATCCCCCCAAAATCCCCCCATAGCCCCCCAGACTCACCGGGGGCAGTCCTGGATCAGGGGGCACCAACCGGTGGAACAGAAGCCGCTTCAGGGGGCCCGCGGAGCTTTTTGGGGAGGGGGCACCATGGGAGACCCCCCAAAAACGGGGGAGGGGAACCCCTGTGGTACCCCCTCCCCAGAAAGCCCCCTCCCCCGGTTCAGGGATAGCCAAACTCAAGAAAATGTAAACCAGGCTTGACTTTCCAGAAATTATTTTTGGCCGGGTTTAGCTGCATCCTCCAGGCTCAGGATCACCAGTGTATTTGCAGGTTTTGCTCTGCATCATCAGCCTGCCCAGACTCTGCTCGGTGTTTCACAAATGGAGAAGACAATGGACATTGTGCCAAGCTTCCTTGCAAACAGCAACACCTGCATCAGCATGACAGAAAAGAAGGGAAAAAAAAAAAAAAAGAAAATAATCAGCGGTTAGAACAGAGCCAGTGTCCCACCATCTTCCCCTCCACTGTTATTATAGAGGCAAACCTGGGCCTAAAGCTTCCACCTCTCAGTTCCTGATGCTGTTTGACTTCAGCCTTGACTCCCCCTGATCTACCTGACTGCCGTCCAAGTGGGGCTGGGGATGCTCAGCCTGGAAAGAGGAGACACTGGGGAGGCCTCAGTGCAGCTCTGCAGGACTGGAAGGGTCCCACAGGAAAGACGGGGACAGTGTTCAGCCGGGCCCGTGGCAACAGGACAAGGGGGGATGGCTTTCAACTGCAGGAGGCTGATTGAAGTTGGATCTGAGGGAGCTGCTCTTTTACACGGAGGCTGCTGAGGCACTGGCCCAGGCTGTGGATGCCCCATCCTTGGCAACAGGGCTGTGAGCAGCATGGGCTGGGGAAGATTGCTCAGCTCGGAACAAGATGCTCTTTAGATCCACTGTGATGTCACAGATGTGATGTTCCAGCAGGAACTTCCAGCGTCCAGCAAAGAGCACAACACAACCACTGGCCCTTGTGTCAGCCCACCCTGTGCCAGCCCTCGTGCCAGCTCACCCTTCACCATGTTCCCTGTCACTCTTCTCGTCACCTGCGCCCTGATACTCCCATCAGTCCTGAAAGCTCTCTGTTGCCTGGATTTTGTCATCCGTCCCTGCAGGATGCTCACATTTGTCCTGAGGAAGGTACAGTGCCATTCCATGGAGTTGGACACCCCCCAGCTGCCCGGCTGGGCTGGAGTTCTGTGGGGATGGGGTGGGACAGGGACCCCACTCTGAGGTGTTGCTACCTCTGCAGGCTGTCACCGAGAGAGAGGACGAGATGGAGGTGGACATGCAGGCTGATAGAGAGGAGGACATGGAAGTGGATGGCGAAGAGAGTGGAGACAATGCGATGGAGGTGGACATGGAGATTGATACAGAGGAGGAGATGGAAGTGGATGGAGAAGAGAGTGGAGAGGAAGAGATGGAGGTGGACATGCAGATGGATACAGAGGAGGAGATGGAAGTGGATGGAGAAGAGACTGGAGAGGAAGAGATGGAGGTGGACATGGAGATTGATACAGAGGAGGAGATGGAAGTGGATGGAGAAGAGAGTGGAGAGGAAGAGATGGAGGTGGACATGCAGATGGATCCAGAGGAGGAGATGGAAGTGGATGGAGAAGAGACTGGTGAAGAAGAGATGGAGGTAGATATGGAAGAGGAGATGGACGTGGAAATGGAAGAGTACCTTGAGGACATGGACATTGATGAGAAAGATGAGGAAGAGGCCATGATCTTGGGATGAAGAGCAATACCAGCAGCAGGACAGGCATGTGGTCCCCACAGGCAGAGCGGGTCCCCTGCTGCCAGGCTGGGACTGGGCTGGGTGGTCCCTGCTCAGGGATGTGGGACCCGGTGCATTGGGTTCTGGTGGCCATCCCCAGCCTGTGCTGCGCTTGCTGGGCCAGCCTGGGGGCACATGGAAGAGCCCTCTCTGCCTGATTGGAGTGACCGTGCCTCTTGCTTTTCCTCAAGGACCGATGGAGATCCCGGACAGAGATGCCACCCTTTTGTACATACGTTGTAGAGTTTGTTGTTGTCTTTAGGCTATAGGTTTTAGGGCTTCTTTTTGTCTTCTGTAAATACGTTTCATAGACTTTTGTTAGATATGTTCTTAGGTATATACGTTCCATAGATAGTTGTTGTTACAAATATTCTTACAATGTAAATGTGTTCTGTGTTTTCTTTGCTGTTTTTCTGAAAATAAACAAGCTTTATTTTTCACACCCCAGTTCTCTTTCCATTTGCTTCAGGCACAGGTAGCATTTGCAAAGTTGTGGTTTCCGCTTGCTCCAGGTTCCCAGGGCTGGAGGTCAGTGGGGGCGCTGGCACAGCCACAAGCTTTTGTTTGGGGGCAATATTGGGAAGGGGGTGGGAGAGGGGGCACAGGGGGAGGTGGGACCCACTGAGGCTCCCCCAGGTCACCCCAGGACCCCCAGGCCCCGTCCCAGCCCCCCCAGTTCCCTCCACAGCCCCGGCTGAGGGGGGCTCAGCCCAGGAGCCGCCGTCGTTCGGGGCTCCCCCGAGGGCAGCCGCCAACGGGAGAGCTCCCGGCTCGGAGAGGCCCCAGCAGAGGAGGGGATCTTGTCCCTCCTCGAGGGCCCTGAAGGGTCTTCAGGCCCCTCTGAAGAGGAGTTTTTCTCTTTTTAGGGATGTTTGGGGGGACCTCACCCCTCCAAGGGTGTTTTTTCCTCCCCATTTTCAGGTGTTTGTGGGGCCACAGCCCCACAAGCCCCTTTTCAGGGGTGATCATGACAGCTTTAAGTGACATTTTTCTGGGGGACTCACTCCAAGCCGCTGTAGGGGATGTTTTGCCCCCCAGGCTGGATTTTTGGGGTTTAAGGGCCCCCGCTCTGGTCGGGTCCCACTCTAACTCCCCTGAAGAGGCCAACACCACTCCTGCTGATTCCGGCAGCGGAGCCCTGGGAGGCTTGTAAGAGTTGAAATTTTTAAATTTCAGTTTTATTCTATTTTATTTAAATTCAAATTTATTGATTTTTAGTTTTATTATAACTCGTTGAGAGGACAGCAAGGACATTCAAGGGCAGGAACATTTTTTCCTGGCTGGTGACTGGAATTTCAGACCCTGGCAGTGTGTGCAGAACCACACAGACTGGGATCAAACATGGGCTGAGATCACCTGGACTGAGATCCTATGGACTGGGACCATATGGAATGGGACCATAGGGATCAGGACGGTACACACTGGGATAAACTGGGTTGAGATTCTATGGACTGGGACCACATCGACTGGGATTGCACAGACTGGGATCCCATGGACTGGGAAAAAGCATTGGCTACCATTGGCTACCATCCACATAGAAAGGTGGCCACCTCAAGTTGTCTTGATCCTTTTTGGGTGTCCCATCCCCCTCTTTCCCCCGCCTTCCCCATCGTTCCCCCAGTCCCCGCTCCCCTCCCCCGTGTTTGGTTTTGGGGGTTCCAGGCCCCTCCTGCTCCGTGGGGGGGTCCCGATCCCTCTTTGGTTTAATTTGGGGCCCCCAACCCCTTCTCACCGCGACCCCCGCGGCCGGGGGGGCTCTCAGCACCACCAGTGCCACCAGTCCGGCCCCAGCTGCCCCCGCACGCCCCATCCCCATCCCCAGGGTCACCTCCCCCCTCCCCAAATTCCGCTCCCGGGGAGCGCTGGGCGCTGCGGGTCCGCCTGGCGACTGAGGAGTCATCGAAAACAAGCGATCTGATTGGCTAGAAATGGCCCCGCGCAGTCTCTGATTGGCTAGCGCATTGAGAAGCGTTTTGATCTGCCTGGCAACCGATGAGCAGCGCTATCGCAGGCGCTGATTGGCTGAAAATCGCCGGCCCGGCAACTGAGTTGTCAGCAGCGCCGCGCGCTCTGATTGGCCAGGAGCTGTTTTGGGGTGGGGACGGGGGGAACTGGGGACCCCCAGGAGCCCCCCGGCTTTGGGGGTTTCCATCCCCCCTCGGCCCTCGGGGCGGCCCTGGGGCCACCCCAACACCCCCAAAGTGGGGAGGGTCCCCGGAGCCGTTTGGATCCCCCAAAAATGGGCTGGAAGCGGCAGGAGCCGCCCCAAAAAGGGATTGAAGGCTCCGGTCCGGGAATGGGGGAGGCTCCGGGGATGGCTCCGATCCGGATCGGGGCAGGCTGGGATTGAGGGAGGGTCCGTTCAGCGACTGGGCAGGGGTCTGGGACTGGGTCAGGGGCTGGCATTGGGGAGGGTTTGGGAATTGGGGAGGGGTCTGGGATTGAGGGGATTGCTCCATCCCGGGATTGGGGCAGGGTCGCTCCCTGGGGGAGGGGTCCATTATTGGGCCAGGGCCTCTCCCCTTCCCGAGCCCAATCCCGTTCCTGATCCTGTTCCCGATCCCAATCCCATTCCCATTTCTGTTCCCGTTCCCGATCTCATTCCCGACCCCGATCCCACTCCCATTCCCGATCCCGATCCTGTTCCCAGTCCCAGTCCCGCCGCTGTTTCCAGGAAATGGCTCTGCTCTCAACCCCGACCCCAAACCCAGCGGGTCAAACACCCCAGATCCTGGGGTCAACTCTCCCCGACCCCAAATCCTGGGGGTTCAAACACTGGGGGGGTCAAACACCCTCAAACCCAAACTCTGGGATGTCAAGCCCTACCCCCCCCCCCCAGCCCCGATCCCCAAATTTTAGGATCAAACCCTCCAAATCCCAGATCCTGGGGTGTCAAACACTCCCCAATTCCCAAACGATGGGGTTAAATACCCCTGATTTTGCTGATGCAAAGAAAACTTCTTTTCAGGGTTGGACGACCTGGTTGCGACAGCGGAACCCTTCTAAAAGACGGATGCTAAGAGACATAACCGGTGCTGTGGGAACAGGACTGGGAATTCTAAATAGCATTGATTCAGAAGTATTAATGAACACATTGGCTGCCACCACTAGATTTGACCAAATTCCAACAACCACTGCAGCCGTCCTTCTTGGCCTTGGGAAGACATCAGCGCTTGCTATCAAACATATTACCAAGTTGGGAGGAAGCAAGCGTAAATGATCACAAATTGGTAATTGATGCACTCGGTGCCACACAAAAGAACGTTTCTTTAGCTCTCAGCTGTATCCAGGCTCAATTAGGGATGCAGTCGGTTGCTGCCTCGATTATAAGAGAAGGTGAAGAAGGCACTTTTCCTACTGAGATTGGGAAAATAGTTTGGGACAGTGCCGCTGATTTTGAAAAGGAATTCCAATCCCGGTGGAACCTAGTGAACTTTACCTATGACCCCATCACAAACATAGCCACAGCTTTGGTGTTAACCGTACGTGATGCCTCAAGTGCGTTTGGTATTCCCCATCATTGCACTAGGACTGGGACACATATGGAGCCACTGGGAATGTGCTGGGGGCAACTGGGACCACGCTGGGGGCAACTGGGGACAAGGGTGAGTGACTGGGGCCCTGCTGGCAGAGACTGGGATCATACTGGACTCATACTGGGATCTTACTGGGAGTGACTGGGACTATTCTGGGGGCAAGTGGGAGAACTGGGAAAACACTGGATGGCACTGGGAACAACGGGAACAGTGCTGGGGGCAAATTGTATCATAATGGGGAATGACTGGCAGCAACTGGGCTCCTGCTGGGAGCAGCCCCTGGTGGCCCCGGGAGCCCCGCACCCCTTTCCCGGCCATGCCGCCCCTCCAGCCCCAGCACCCCCCATTGCCGGGGTGCCGGCACTGCCAGGGGTCCCCCCCTCTCGGGTTCCCCGCTGGGGCTTCTGGGGCTCTCCTCTCTCGGGGCTCCCGCTCAGGGCAGCCGCGGCTCTCCCGGGGCTCCCCAAAACCGGTGTCCCCCCGACGGGGCTCTGCCGCCACCCACACTGGGATCCCCCGAAAACACCTCTCGGGGACCCCCCGATGTCCCCCCGAGGGCCAGCTGCGGCTCGGCTTTGGAGCCCTGCCAGCTCCAAACATCCCTCCCAAAGAACCCGAACCCAGGCACCCCCCAGGATATTTGGGCCGAGCTCCCCCTCCCTGGGCACCTGCGGGATGGGGGCGATGCTCCCGGGGTGCTGCGAGCTCAGGCAGCGCCAGGGCCACGCGATTCCTTCTCTCCTCTCCTCCGGCTGCTCCCTGCTGCCGCTGCGCCTCTTCCTCCCTCCCTCCTCCTCCTCCCCCGCTCCGGGATCCTGAACCATGAAGGAAAGGAGCGAGGAAAGGGCAGAACCATGAGGGGAAAGGAGCGAGGAAAGGGCGGAACCGTGAGGGGAAAGGAGCGGGGCCAGGGGGACGCGCTGTCCTAAAAAAGCCCGGTTTGACCCAAAATCACCCAAAAGGGCATCAAATGCAGCCTACATCCACATGGTTGGGCCTGACACCAACCAAATGGGATTAAAAGTATCCAGAGGGCTCTAAAATCCAAACAAAGGGGCTTAAAACTGCCCCAAGTGTTTTATAGCCCTCAAGAAATGGCTTAAGATCACCCGTAAATCTTTCAAATGTGACTAAAATCCACCCTGAAAGTAGCTGGTCCAGCCTAAAATCATCCAAAGGTATCTAAAATCACCAAAATGTCCCTGACACCAACACAAGAAGACCTAAAATCACCCTAAAAAGGCTTGGTTCAACCTAAAATTGCCCAAAGCAGCAAAAAACCCTACTTAAATGCACCCAAAATACACAAAAAAGGGACCTAAAATCACCCACACAGGATTAGGATTCACCCATATGGGCCCAGTTTTTCCTAAACTCACCCAAATGGGCCCCAGCCCCACCCACATGGGCCTAAAATCATCCAAAGGGGTCTGAAATCCCCCCTAAACCCCACCAGATTCGGCCTCAAATCAGCCACAGGGGCTGAAAATCCACCCGAAAAGGCTCGGGATCCCCGCAAGGGATCTGAAGCCCACCCTAAACCTGCCCGGTTCGGCCCAAAATCCCCCAAAGGGGCCGAGCCTGAGGCCGAGCCCGGGATCGGCTCCGGGGTCGCTCCGGGACCTCCGCGTTCACTCCGGGCAGTTTTGGCCGCGGCCCCGGACGGGCCTGGGCGGGACCGGGAGGGACCAGGGAGGGCTCGGGAGGGGTTTGGGCATCTGGGGCTTTTTTGGGCTTTGGGGAATTGTGTTGGGAGTTTATGGGGAATTGTTGGGGTTCTTGGGGAGAATTATTGGGTTTGGAGGCAGTTGGGGGATTTTGGGGAGTTTGGTTTTGAGGGGTTTTATTGGTGCTTTGAGGGGGAAGTTGTTTTCCTGGGGGTATTTGGGGGTTAATTGAAATTTTTTGTGTTTTCTTTAGAATTTTGGAAGGTTTTACTGGGATTTTGTGGGGATTTTGTGGGATCCTCTGGAATTATTTCTGGGTTTTATTGGGATTTTTAGGGGATTTGGAGGCAATTTATTGGAATTGTGGGGGCATTTAGTGGGATTCTTTGGGGTTTTGGGTTTGTTAGGAATTTTAGTGGGGATTAGGGGGGGTTTTGTAGGTTTTTTCTAGGTTGTTGTCAAGATTTCTTTGGACTCGTGAGTATTTTGTGGGGCTTGTTGTGGTTTTGGAGACATTTTTGGGAGGATTTGTGGGGTTTAATTGGGATTTTGTGGGCTTTTATTGGGATTCGAGGGTGTTCTAATGGGAATTTGTGAAATTTAATTGCGATTTCATGGGGTTTATTGGGACTTTCAGGGGTTTAAAGGAGACTTTGGTGCCTCTCAGCCCTTCCCCACACCCTGGGACAACTCCAAAGCCCCCCAAAATTCCACTAAAACCCCCCAAAATCCCCCAAAAATCCCAATTAAAAACTCCTAAACACCCAAGAATCCCACAAAATCCCAATGGAACCCACCAAAATTAAAAAAAAAAACAAAAACAAAAAAACAAAAACAAAAAAAAAAACAAAAAAACGCCCAAAAATTTCAATAAACCCCCCGAAAAATAACCACCCCAAAACCCTAAAAAATCCCCAAAATCCAAAATCCTCAAATCCCACAAAACCCCCATAACCCCACAAACCCAGTAATTCTCTCCAAAATCCAATAATTCCCCCTAATCTCCCAACAAAATCCCCCAAAGCCCATACATGCCGCCAAAATCTCCCCAAAATCCCCCCAGAGCGCCCCAGACTCACCGGGGGCAGTCCTGGATCAGGGGGCACCGGCCGGTGGAACAGGAGCCACCTCAGGGGGCCCGCGGTGCTTTTTGGGGAGGGGGCACCATGGGAAACCCCGCAAAAATGGGGGGGGGGAACCCCTGTGGCACCCCCTCCCCAGAAAGCCCCCTCACCCGTTTCAGGAATAGCCAAACTCAAGAAAATGTAAACCAGGCTTGACTTTCCAGAAATTATTTTTGGCCGGGTTTAGCTGCATCCTCCAGGCTCAGGATCACCGGTGTATTTGCAGGTTTTGCTCTGCATCATCAGCCTGCCCAGACTCTGCTCGGTGTTTCACAAATGGAGAAGACAATGGATATTGTGCCAAGCTTCCTTGCAAACAGCAACACCTGCATCAGCATGACAGAAAAGAAGGGAAAAAAAAAAAAAAGAAAATAATCAGCGGTTAGAACAGAGCCAGTGTCCCACCATCTTCCCCTCCACTGTTATTACAGAGGCAAACCTGGGCCTAAAGCTTCCACCTCTCAGTTCCTGATGCTGTTTGACTTCAGCCTTGACTCCCCCTGATCTACCTGACTGCCGTCCAAGTGGGGCTGGGGATGCTCAGCCTGGAAAGAGGAGACACTGGGGAGGCCTCAGTGCAGCTCTGCAGGACTGGAAGGGTCCCACAGGAAAGACGGGGACAGTGTTCAGCCGGGCCCGTGGCAACAGGACAAGGGGGGATGGCTTTCAACTGCAGGAAGCTGATTGAAGTTGGATCTGAGGGAGCTGCTCTTTTACACGGAGGCTGCTGAGGCACTGGCCCAGGCTGTGGATGCCCCATCCTTGGCAACAGGGCTGTGAGCAGCATGGGCTGGGGAAGATTGCTCAGCTCGGAACAAGATGCTCTTTAGATCCACTGTGATGTCACAGATGTGATGTTCCAGCAGGAACTTCCAGCGTCCAGCAAAGAGCACAACACAACCACTGGCCCTTGTGTCAGCCCACCCTGTGCCAGCCCTCGTGCCAGCTCACTCTTCACCATGCTCCCTGTCACTCTTCTCGTCACCTGCGCCCTGATACTCCCATCAGTCCTGAAAGCTCTCTGTTGCCTGGATTTTGTCATCCGTCCCTGCAGGATGCTCACATTTGTCCTGAGGAAGGTACAGTGCCATTCCATGGAGGTGGACACCCCCCAGCTGCCCGGCTGGGCTGGAGTTCTGTGGGGATGGGGTGGGACAGGGACCCCACTCTGAGGTGTTGCTACCTCTGCAGGCTGTCACCGAGAGAGAGGACGAGATGGAGGTGGACATGCAGGCTGATAGAGAGGAGGACATGGAAGTGGATGGAGAAGAGAGTGGAGACAATGCGATGGAGGTGGACATGGAGATTGATACAGAGGAGAAGATGGAAGTGGATGGAGAAGAGAGTGGAGAGGAAGAGATGGAGGTGGACATGCAGATGGATCCAGAGGAGGAGATGGAAGTGGATGGAGAAGAGACTGGAGAGGAAGAGATGGAGGTGGACATGCAGATGGATCCAGAGGAGGAGATGGAAGTGGATGGAGAAGAGACTGGTGAAGAAGAGATGGAGGTAGATGTGGAAGAGGAGATGGACGTGGAAATGGAAGAGTACCTTGAGGACATGGACATTGATGAGAAAGATGAGGAAGAGGCCATGATCTTGGGATGAAGACCAATACCAGCAGCAGGACAGGCATGTGGTCCCCACAGGCAGAGCGGGTCCCCTGCTGCCAGGCTGGGACTGGGCTGGGTGGTCCCTGCTCAGGGATGTGGGACCCGGTGCATTGGGTTCTGGTGGCCATCCCCAGCCTGTGCTGCGCTTGCTGGGCCAGCCTGGGGGCACATGGAAGAGCCCTCTCTGCCTGATTGGAGTGACCGTGCCTCTTGCTTTTCCTCAAGGACCGATGGAGATCCCGGACAGAGATGCCACCCTTTTGTACATACCTTGTAGAGTTTGTTGTTGTCTTTAGGCTATAGGTTTTAGGGCTTCTTTTTGTCTTCTGTAAATACGTTTCATAGACTTTTGTTAGATATGTTCTTACGTATATACGTTCCATAGATAGTTGTTGTTACAAATATTCTTACAATGTAAATGTGTTCTGTGTTTTCTTTGCTGTTTTTCTGAAAATAAACAAGCTTTATTTTTCACACCCCAGTTCTCTTTCCATTTGCTTCAGGCACAGGTAGCATTTGCAAAGTTGTGGTTTCCGCTTGCTCCAGGTTCCCAGGGCTGGAGGTCGGTGGGGGCACAGCCACAAGCTTTTGTTTGGGGGCAATATTGGGAAGGGGGTGGGAGAGGGGGCACAGGGGGAGGTGGGACCCACTGAGGCTCCCCCAGGTCACCCCAGGACCCCCAGGCCCCGTCCCAGCCCCCCCAGTTCCCTCCACAGCCCCGGCTGAGGGGGGCTCAGCCCAGGAGCCGCCGTCGTTCGGGGCTCCCCCGAGGGCAGCCGCCAACGGGAGAGCTCCCGGCTCGGAGAGGCCCCAGCAGAGGAGGGGATCTTGTCCCTCCTCGAGTGCCCTGAAGGGTCTTCAGGCCCCTCTGAAGAGGAGTTTTTCTCTTTTTAGGGATGTTTGGGGGGACCTCACCCCTCCAAGGGTGTTTTTTCCTCCCCATTTTCAGGTGTTTGTGGGGCCACAGCCCCACAAGCCCCTTTTCAGGGGTGATCATGACAGCTTTAAGTGACATTTTTCTGGGGGACTCACTCCAAGCCGCTGTAGGGGATGTTTTGCCCCCCAGGCTGGATTTTTGGGGTTTAAGGGCCCCCGCTCTGGTCGGGTCCCACTCTAACTCCCCTGAAGAGGCCAACACCACTCCTGCTGATTCCGGCAGCAGAGCCCTGGGAGGCTTGTAAGAGTTGAAATTTTTAAATTTCAGTTTTATTCTATTTTATTTAAATTCAAATTTATTGATTTTTAGTTTTATTATAACTCGTTGAGAGGACAGCAAGGACATTCAAGGGCAGGAACATTTTTTCCTGGCTGGTGACTGGAATTTCAGACCCTGGCAGTGTGTGCAGAACCACACAGACTGGGATCAAACATGGGCTGGGATCACCTGGACTGAGATCCTATGGACTGGGACCATATGGAATGGGACCATAGGGATCAGGACGGTACACACTGGGATAAACTGGGTTGAGATTCTATGGACTGGGACCACATCGACTGGGATTGCACAGACTGGGATCCCATGGACTGGGAAAAAGCATTGGCTACCATTGGCTACCATCCACATAGAAAGGTGGCCACCTCAAGTTGTCTTGATCCTTTTTGGGTGTCCCATCCCCCTCTTTCCCCCGCCTTCCCCATCGTTCCCCCAGTCCCCGCTCCCCTCCCCCGTGTTTGGTTTTGGGGGTTCCAGGCCCCTCCTGCTCCGTGGGGGGGTCCCGATCCCTCTTTGGTTTAATTTGGGGCCCCCAACCCCTTCTCACCGCGACCCCCGCGGCTGGGGGGGGCTCTCAGCACCACCAGTGCCACCAGTCCGGCCCCAGCTGCCCCCGCACGCCCCATCCCCATCCCCAGGGTCACCTCCCCCCTCCCCAAATTCCGCTCCCGGGGAGCGCTGGGCGCTGCGGGTCCGCCTGGCGACTGAGGAGTCATCGAGAACAAGCGCTCTGATTGGCTAGAAATGGCCCCGCGCAGTCTCTGATTGGCTAGCGCATTGAGAAGCGTTTTGATCTGCCTGGCAACCGATGAGCAGCGCTATCGCAGGCGCTGATTGCCTGAAAATCGCCGGCCCGGCAACTGAGTTGTCAGCAGCGCCGCGCGCTCTGATTGGCCAGGAGCTGTTTTGGGGTGGGGACGGGGGGAACTGGGGACCCCCAGGAGCCCCCTGGCTTTGGGGGTTTCCATCCCCCCTCGGCCCTCGGGGCGGCCCTGGGGCCACCCCAACACCCCCAAAGTGGGGAGGGTCCCCGGAGCCGTTTGGATCCCCCAAAAATGGGCTGGAAGTGGCAGGAGCCGCCCCAAAAAGGGATTGAAGGCTCCGGTCCGGGAATGGGGGAGGCTCCGGGGATGGCTCCCATCCGGATCGGGGCGGGCTGGGATTGAGGGAGGGTCTGTTCAGCGACTGGGGAGGGGTCTGGGACTGGGTCAGGGGCTGGCATTGGGGAGGGTTTGGGAATTGGGGAGGGGTCTGGGATTGAGGGGATTGCTCCATCCCGGGATTGGGGCAGGGTCGCTCCCTGGGGGAGGGGTCCATTATTGGGCCAGGGCCTCTCCCCTTCCCGAGCCCAATCCCGTTCCTGATCCTGTTCCCGATCCCAATCCCATTCCCATTTCTGTTCCCGTTCCCGATCTCATTCCCGACCCCGATCCCACTCCCATTCCCGATCCCGATCCTGTTCCCAGTCCCGGTCCCGCCGCTGTTTCCAGGAAATGGCTCTGCTCTCAACCCCGACCCCAAACCCAGCGGGTCAAACACCCCAGATCCTGGGGTCAACTCCCCCCGACCCCAAATCCTGGGGGTTCAAACACTGGGGGGGGTCAAACACCCTCAAACCCAAACTCTGGGATGTCAAGCCCTACCCCCCCCCAGCCCCGAACCCCAAATTTTAGGATCAAACCCTCCAAATCCCAGATCCTGGGGTGTCAAACACTCCCCAATTCCCAAACGATGGGGTTAAATACCCCTGATTTTGCTGATGCAAAAAAATGTCTCAGAAATTCAGCCAGCTTGTTCACCTTTTTTGTCAACTTCTTTTCAGGGTTGGACGACCTGGTTGCGACAGCGGAACCCTTCTAAAAGACGGATGCTAAGAGACATAACCGGTGCTGTGGGAACAGGATTGGGAATTCTAAATAGCATTGATTCAGAAGGATTAATGAACACATTGGCTGCCACCACTAGATTTGACCAATTTCCAACAACCACTGCAGTCGTCCTTCTTGGCCTTGGGAAGACATCAGCGCTTGCTATCAAACATATTACCAAGTTGGGAGGAAGCAAGCGTAAATGATCACAAATTGGTAATTGATGCACTCGGTGCCACACAAAAGAACGTTTCTTTAGCTCTCAGCTGTATCCAGGCTCAATTAGGGATGCAGTCGGTTGCTGCCTCGATTATAAGAGAAGGTGAAGAAGGCACTTTTCCTACTGAGATTGGGAAAATAGTTTGGGACAGTGCCGCTGATTTTGAAAAGGAATTCCAATCCCGGTGGAACCTAGTGAACTTTACCTATGACCCCATCACAAACATAGCCACAGCTTTGGTGTTAACCGTACGTGATGCCTCAAGTGCATTTGGTATTCCCCATCATTGCACTAGGACTGGGACACATATGGAGCCACTGGAAATGTGCTGGGGGCAACTGGGACCACGCTGGGGGCAACTGGGGACAAGGGTGAGTGACTGGGGCCCTGCTGGCAGAGACTGGGATCATACTTGACTCATACTGGGATCTTACTGGGAGTGACTGGGACTATTCTGGGGGCAAGTGGGAGAACTGGGAAAACACTGGATGGCACTGGGAACAACGGGAACAGTGCTGGGGGCAAATTGTATCATAATGGGGAGTGACTGGCAGCAACTGGGCTCCTGCTGGGAGCAGCCCCTGGCGGCCCCGGGAGCCCCGCACCCCTTTCCCGGCCATGCCGCCCCTCCAGCCCCAGCACCCCCCATTGCCGGGGTGCCGGCACTGCCAGGGGTCCCCCCCTCTCGGGTTCCCCGCTGGGGCTTCTGGGGCTCTCCTCTCTCGGGGCTCCCGCTCAGGGCAGCCGCGGCTCTCCCGGGGCTCCCCAAAACCGGTGTCCCCCCGCCGGGGCTCTGCCGCCACCCACACTGGGATCCCCCAAAAACACCTCTCGGGGACCCCCCGATGTCCCCCCGAGGGCCAGCTGCGGCTCGGCTTTGGAGCCCTGCCAGCTCCAAACATCCCTCCCAAAGAACCCGAACCCAGGCACCCCCCAGGATATTTGGGCCGAGCTCCCCCTCCCCGGGCACCTGCGGGATGGGGGCGATGCTCCCGGGGTGCTGCGAGCTCAGGCAGCGCCAGGGCCACGCGATTCCTTCTCTCCTCTCCTCCGGCTGCTCCCTGCTGCCGCTGCGCCTCTTCCTCCCTCCCTCCTCCTCCTCCCCCGCTCCGGGATCCTGAACCATGAGGGGAAAGGAGCGAGGAAAGGGCAGAACCGTGAGGGGAAAGGAGCGAGGAAAGGGCGGAACCGTGAGGGGAAAGGAGCGGGGCCAGGGGGACGCGCTGTCCTAAAAAAGCCCGGTTTGACCCAAAATCACCCAAAAGGGCATCAAATGCAGCCTACATCCACATGGTTCGGCCTGACACCAACCAAATGGGATTAAAAGTATCCAGAGGGCTCTAAAATCCAACCAGAGGGGCTTAAAACTGCCCCAAGTATTTTATAGCCCTCAAGAAATGGCTTAAGATCACCCGTAAATCTTTCAAATGTGACTAAAATCCACCCTGAAAGTAGCTGGTCCAGCCTAAAATCATCCAAAGGTATCTAAAATCACCAAAATGTCCCTGACACCAACACAAGAAGACCTAAAATCACCCTAAAAAGGCTTGGTTCAACCTAAAATTGCCCAAAGCAGCAAAAAACCCTACTTAAATGCACCCAAAATACACAAAAAAGGGACCTAAAATCACCCACACAGGATTAGGATTCACCCATATGGGCCCAGTTTTTCCTAAACTCACCCAAATGGGCCCCAGCCCCACCCACATGGGCCTAAAATCATCCAAAGGGGTCTGAAATCCCCCCTAAACCCCACCAGATTCGGCCTCAAATCAGCCACAGGGGCTGAAAATCCACCCGAAAAGGCTCGGGATCCCCGCAAGGGATCTGAAGCCCACCCTAAACCTGCCCGCTTCGGCCCAAAATCCCCCAAAGGGGCCGAGCCCGAGGCCGAGCCCGGGATCGGCTCCGGGGTCGCTCCAGGACCTCCGCGTTCGCTCCGGGCAGTTTTGGCCGCGGCCCCGGACGGGCCTGGGCGGGACCGGGAGGGACCAGGGAGGGCTCGGGAGGGGTTTGGGCATCTGGGGCTTTTTTGGGCTTTGGGGAATTGTGTTGGGAGTTTACGGGGAATTGTTGGGGTTCTTGGGGAGAATTATTGGGTTTGGAGGCAGTTGGGGGATTTTGGGGAGTTTGGTTTTGAGGGGTTTTATTGGTGCTTTGAGGGGGAAGTTGTTTTCCTGGGGGTATTTGGGGGTTAATTGAAATTTTTTGTGTTTTCTTTAGAATTTTGGAAGGTTTTACTGGGATTTTGTGGGGATTTTGTGGGATCCTCTGGAATTATTTCTGGGTTTTATTGGGATTTTTAGGGGATTTGGAGGCAATTTATTGGAATTGTGGGGGCATTTAGTGGGATTCTTTGGGGTTTTGGGTTTGTTAGGAATTTTAGTGGGGATTAGGGGGGGTTTTGTAGGTTTTTTCTAGGTTGTTGTCAAGATTTCTTTGGACTCGTGAGTATTTTGTGGGGCTTGTTGTGGTTTTGGAGACATTTTTGGGAGGATTTGTGGGGTTTAATTGGGATTTTGTGGGCTTTTATTGGGATTCGAGGGTGTTCTAATGGGAATTTGTGAAATTTAATTGCGATTTCATGGGGTTTATTGGGACTTTCAGGGGTTTAAAGGAGACTTTGGTGCCTCTCAGCCCTTCCCCACACCCTGGGACAACTCCAAAGCCCCCCAAAATTCCACTAAAAACCCCAAAATCCCCCAAAAATCCCAATTAAAAACTCCTAAACACCAAAGAATCCCACAAAATCCCAATGGAACCCACCAAAATTTAAAAAAAAAAAAAAAAAAAAAAAAAACAAACCAAAAAAACGCCCAAAAATTTCAATAAACCCCCCAAAAAATAACCACCCCAAAACCCTAAAAAATCCCCAAAATCCAAAATCCTCAAATCCCACAAAACCCCCATAACCCCACAAACCCAGTAATTCTCTCCAAAATCCAATAATTCCCCCTAATCTCCCAACAAAATCCCCCAAAGCCCATACATGCCGCCAAAATCCCCCCAAAATCCCCCCAGAGCGCCCCAGACTCACCGGGGGCAGTCCTGGATCAGGGGGCACCGGCCGGTGGAACAGGAGCCACCTCAGGGGGCCCGCGGTGCTTTTTGGGGAGGGGGCACCATGGGAAACCCCCCAAAAACGGGGGAGGGGAACCCCTGTGGTACCCCCTCCCCCGAATGCCCTCTCCCCCGGTTCAGGAATAGCCAAATTCAAGAAAATGTAAACCAGGCTTGACTTTCCAGAAATTATTTTTGGCCGGGTTTAGCTGCACCCTCCAGGCTCAGGATCACCGGTGTATTTGCAGGTTTTGCTCTGCATCATCAGCCTGCCCAGACTCTGCTCGGTGTTTCACAAATGGAGAAGACAATGGATAATGTGCCAAGCTTCCTTGCAAACAGCAACACCTGCATCAGCATGACAGAAAAGAAGGGAAAAAAAAAAAAAAAAAAGAAAATATTCACCGGTTAGAACAGAGCCAGTGTCCCACCATCTTCCCCTCCACTGTTATTACAGAGGCAAACCTGGGCCTAAAGCTTCCACCTCTCAGTTCCTGATGCTGTTTGACTTCAGCCTTGACTCCCCCTGATCTACCTGACTGCCGTCCAAGTGGGGCTGGGGATGCTCAGCCTGGAAACAGGAGACACTGGGGAGGCCTCCGTGCAGCTCTGCAGGACTGGAAGGGTCCCACAGGAAAGACAGGGACAGTGTTCAGCCGGGCCCGTGGCAACAGGACAAGGGGGGATGGCTTTCAACTGCAGGAGGCTGATTGAAGTTGGATCTGAGGGAGCTGCTCTTTTACACGGAGGCTGCTGAGGCACTGGCCCAGGCTGTGGATGCCCCATCCTTGGCAACAGGGCTGTGAGCAGCATGGGCTGGGGAAGATTGCTCAGCTCGGAACAAGATGCTCTTTAGATCCACTGTGATGTCACAGATGTGATGTTCCAGCAGGAACTTCCAGCGTCCAGCAAAGAGCACAACACAACCACTGGCCCTTGTGTCAGCCCACCCTGTGCCAGCCCTCGTGCCAGCTCACCCTTCACCATGTTCCCTGTCACTCTTCTCGTCACCTGCGCCCTGATACTCCCATCAGTCCTGAAAGCTCTCTGTTGCCTGGATTTTGTCATCCTTCCCTGCAGGATGCTCACATTTGTCCTGAGGAAGGTACAGTGCCATTCCATGGAGGTGGACACCCCCCAGCTGCCCGGCTGGGCTGGAGTTCTGTGGGGATGGGGTGGGACAGGGACCCCACTCTGAGGTGTTGCTACCTCTGCAGGCTGTCACCGAGAGAGAGGACGAGATGGAGGTGGACATGCAGGCTGATAGAGAGGAGGACATGGAAGTGGATGGAGAAGAGAGTGGAGACAATGCGATGGAGGTGGACATGGAGATTGATACAGAGGAGAAGATGGAAGTGGATGGAGAAGAGAGTGGAGAGGAAGAGATGGAGGTGGACATGGAGATTGATACAGAGGAGAAGATGGAAGTGGATGGAGAAGAGAGTGGAGAGGAAGAGATGGAGGTGGACATGCAGATGGATACAGAGGAGGAGATGGAAGTGGATGGAGAAGAGACTGGTGAAGAAGAGATGGAGGTAGATGTGGAAGAGGAGATGGACGTGGAAATGGAAGAGTACCTTGAGGACATGGACATTGATGAGAAAGATGAGGAAGAGGCCATGATCTTGGGATGAAGAGCAATACCAGCAGCAGGACAGGCATGTGGTCCCCACAGGCAGAGCGGGTCCCCTGCTGCCAGGCTGGGACTGGGCTGGGTGGTCCCTGCTCAGGGATGTGGGACCCGGTGCATTGGGTTCTGGTGGCCATCCCCAGCCTGTGCTGCGCTTGCTGGGCCAGCCTGGGGGCACATGGAAGAGCCCTCTCTGCCTGATTGGAGTGACTGTGCCTCTTGCTTTTCCTCAAGGACCGATGGAGATCCCGGACAGAGATGCCACCCTTTTGTATATACGTTGTAGAGTTTGTTGTTGTCTTTAGGCTATAGGTTTTAGGGCTTCTTTTTGTCTTCTGTAAATACGTTTCATAGACTTTTGTTAGATATGTTCTTAGGTATATACGTTCCATAGATAGTTGTTGTTACAAATATTCTTACAATGTAAATGTGTTCTGTGTTTTCTTTGCTGTTTTTCTGAAAATAAACAAGCTTTATTTTTCACACCCCAGTTCTCTTTCCATTTGCTTCAGGCACAGGTAGCATTTGCAAAGTTGTGGTTTCCGCTTGCTCCAGGTTCCCAGGGCTGGAGGTCGGTGGGGGCGCTGGCACAGCCACAACCATGTGCTGCTACCCAAACCAGGGTAAGCTGGACCACTTGGTTTAGCTAACGAGGTTTCTAGAGCAGCACACAAAAATTAGGTTCCTCAAGAACTGTTATTCCCTTTTCCTCTCCATGCCCACGTGCTGCAGGTTGGGCACCAAAATCTGTCTTGGTTTGAAAAGACAGGTGTCTGCTAAGGAAGGCAGGAGCCTTCCTGGAAATGGAAAATGTAAACCCCCTCCCTCCAAATTATTATAATTTTGAAATTTAAAGGCTCTCAGGCGAAGATATGGGAATAGGAATAACAGCTCTTTGCTAGGAAAATTTAAAAGATAACTGCAATAATACAAACAAACAAAAAAACCAAACTGCTGACAGAGTCAGAATACGACCTGACACCCTGTGGGTCAGGGTGTTGGGAGCAGCACCCCCAAACCCAGCTGGGGGAGCGGAGGTTTGGGGGAAACAATGGGAAGGGGGTGGGAGAGGGGGCACCAGGGGGAGGTGGGACCCACTGAGGCTCCCCCAGGTCACCCCAGGACCCCCAGGCCCCGTCCCAGCCCCCCCAGTTCCCTCCGCAGCCCCGGCTGAGGGGGGCTCAGCCCAGGAGCCGCCGTCGTTCGGGGCTCCCCCGAGGGCAGCCGCCAACGGGAGAGCTCCCGGCTCGGAGAGGCCCCAGCAGAGGAGGGGATCTTGTCCCTCCTCGAGGGCCCTGAAGGGTCTTCAGGCCCCTCTGAAGAGGAGTTTTTCTCTTTTTAGGGATGTTTGGGGGGACCTCACCACTCCAAGGGTGTTTTTTCCTCCCCATTTTCCGGTGTTTGTGGGGCCGCAGCACCACAAGCCCTTTTTCAGGGGTGATCATGACGGCTTTAAGTGGCATTTTTCTGGAGGACTCACTCCAAGCCGCTGTAGGGGATGTTTTGCCCCCCAGGCTGGATTTTTGGGGTTTAAGGGCCCCCGCTCTGGTTGGGTCCCACTCTAACTCCCCTGAAGAGGCCAACACAACTCCCGCTGATTCCGGCAGCGGAGTCCGGGTAGGGTTGGGACTCCTGGGAGGATTTAGGGGTACCTGGGAGGGTTTGGTGGTCCCAGGAGGGTTTGGGAGTCCCGAGAGGATCTGGGGGCACCCGGGTGATGCCGATGATGGTGATGTGGACCCCGTGCTGGGTATAAACTTTCATGAAGAATTCCTGGGGGGGGTTTTGTCTATCTCGAGGGTTTTTGGGGTCCCGGTGGATTTTTGGGGGGTTCCCAGGGGGGTTTTCAGGATTCCTGAAGGGGGGGATTGGGCAATCCCAGGGAGAAACCAAGTCTGGTTTGGGGTACCTGTCAGTGACTGAGATGGGGACTTCCTGCCAGGTACGAACCTTCTCAGGGGGGTCTGGGGCATGCTGGCAGGTCTTGTGGGAATTTTGATGTCCTGGGAGGGTTTGGGGGGGTCTGTGTGGGGTTTTTGCGGTCTTGGGGAGTTTTTGGAGGGCCCAGGGATGGTTTTGGGGTCCCGGGGAGGTCGGGGTGTCACTGGGTGTTTGGGGGTTCCCGGGAGGGTTTGGGGTTTCCTGGGCGATGCCGGTGATAGAGCTGGGACCCCATGCTGGGTATGAACCTTCCCACTGCGCACGGGCAGCGTCAGCGTGTTCAGGGAGATCCTGGGGGGCCCGGGGGTCACCCCAAAACCCAGGGGACCCCAAATGCTCAGGGACCCCCCCAAACTCCCCTCACCGCTGGATCTGCTGCAGGCAGGGGGGCGCCAGCACTCGGCCCCTACCCCTCACCATCACAGGGGGCTGTGGAAGAAATCTGGGGGTGCACGGACAGGTCGGGGGGACCCCCAAAGTCCTGGGAAAGGGGGAACACAGGGGAACTCCCAGGAATCCCCACAGGGGGCTTAGGGGAGATCCAGGAGGAGTTTGGGTGAGCTTAATTGTGTCACTATCGTCAGCAAAGGGGACTCCAAGGGTCCCCGGTGTCCCCATTCCCAGCAAAACGTGGGAAAACCGGGGTAGCTGGTAATAGGGGTCCCGGGTGTCCTCGGTGTTGAGGAAAGGAGGGTCTGGGCGCTGGGAAAAGTAGGAATGGGGGTCCAGCGGGTCTCTGGGTGAAGGAAAAGTGGGCTCTGGGGGCTGGGAGAGCCGGCATGGCAGGGAAAGGGGTGCGGGGGTTGCCGGTGCCGGATAAGGGGGTGCGGGGTGGAATCCAGGCCGGGAATGAGGTTGTGGGGGGATGGCGGCGCCCGGGAATGGGGGTTCAGGGGCCCCTCGGTGCTCCGGAATGGGCGACCAAAGAGTCCCAGTGCCGGGGTCCCCCTCACCTCTCGCTGTCCCCCTGGGTCCCAGGAGCGCCCCCAGCCCCAGCGCTGGAGCCATCGCGCTGCTCCTCCTCACTCCCAGTACGATCCCAGTATGATCCCAATAGAACTCGGTCACCCAGGAGCCGCTCCCAGTATGATCCCAGGACAGCCCAGGCACTGCCACTCCTGGCATCCCACCCAGCCCTCTCTGCGTTCCGACCTGTCCCGGCTCCATCCCCGCCCCTCCCGCGGCTGCGGGGGCTTCGGGAGCGGGGGAGGAGGAGGAGGGAGGGAGGAAGAGGCGCAGCGGCAGCAGGGAGAGCCGGAGGAGAGGAGAGAAGGAATCGCGTGGCCCTGGCGCTGCCTGAGCTCGCAGCACCCCGGGAGCATCGCCCCCATCCCGCAGGTGCCCAGGGAGGGGGAGCTCGGCCCAAATATCCCGGGGCTTCCTGGATTTGGGGATTTTGGGGGGATGTTTGGAGCTGGCAGGGCTCCAAAGCCGAGCCGGAGCTGGTCCTCGGGTGGACATCGGTGGATCCCTGGGAGGTGTTTTTCGGGGGTCCCGGTGGGCGGTGAGGGCAGTAGAGCCCCGGCGGGGGGACACCGGTTTTGGGGAGCTCCGGCAGAGCCGCGGCTGCCCTGAGCGGGAGCCCCGAGAGAGGAAAGCCCCAGAAGCCCCAGCGGGGACCCCAAGAGGGGGGGACCCCTGGCAGTGCCGGCACCCCGGCAATGGGGGGTGCTGGGGCTGGAGGGGCGGCATGGCCGGGAAAGGGGTGCGGGGCTCCCGGGGCCGCCAGGGGCTGCTCCCAGCAGGAGCCCAGTTGATCCCAGTCACTCCCCATTATGATACAATTTGCCCCCAGCACTGTTCCCGTTGTTCCCACTTTCATCCCGTGTGTTCCCAGTTCTCCCACTTGCCCCCAGAATAGTCCCAGTCACTCCCAGTAAGATCCCAGTATGAGTCCAGTATGATCCCAGTCTCTGCCAGCAGGGCCCCAGTCACTCACCCTTGTCCCCAGTTGCCCCCAGCGTGGTCCCAGTTGCCCCCAGCACATTCCCAGTGGCTCCATATGTGTCCCAGTCCTAGTGCAATGATGGGGAATACCAAATGCACTTGAGGCATCACGTACGGTTAACACCAAAGCTGTGGCTATGTTTGTGATGGGGTCATAGGTAAAGTTCACTAGGTTCCACCGGGATTGGAATTCCTTTTCAAAATCAGCGGCACTGTCCCAAACTATTTTCCGAATCTCAGTAGGAAAAGTGCCTTCTTCACCTTCTCTTATAATCGAGGCAGCAACCGACTGCATCCCTAATTGAGCCTGGATACAGCTGAGAGCTAAAGAAACGTTCTTTTGTGTGGCACCGAGTGCATCAATTACCAATTTGTGATCATTTACGCTTGCTTCCTCCCAACTTGGTAATATGTTTGATAGCAAGCACTGATGTCTTCCCAAGGCCAATAAGGACGACTGCAGTGGTTGTTGGAATTTGGTCAAATCTAGTGGTGGCAGCCAATGTGTTCATTAATCCTTCTGAATCAATGCTATTTAGAATTCCCAATCCTGTTCCCACAGCACCGGTTATGTCTCTTAGCATCCGTCTTTTAGAAGGGTTCCGCTGTCGCAACCAGGTCGTCCAACCCTGAAAAGAAGTTGACAAAAAAGGTGAACAAGCTGGCTGAATTTCTGAGACATTTTTTTGCATCAGCAAAATCAGGGGTATTTAACCCCATCGTTTGGGAATTGGGGAGTGTTTGACACCCCAGGATCTGGGATTTGGAGGGTTTGATCCTAAAATTTGGGGTTCGGGGCTGGGGGGGGGTAGGGCTTGACATCCCAGAGTTTGGGTTTGAGGGTGTTTGACCCCCCCCAGTGTTTGAACCCCCAGGATTTGGGGTCGGAGGGAGTTGACCCCAGGATCTGGGGTGTTTGACCCGCTGGGTTTGGGGTCGGGGTTGAGAGCAGAGCCATTTCCTGGAAACAGCGGCGGGACCGGGACTGGGAACAGGATCGGGATCGGGAATGGGAGTGGGATCGGGGTCGGGAATGAGATCGGGAACGGGAACAGAAATGGGAATGGGATTGGGATCGGGAACAGGATCAGGAACGGGATTGGGCTCGGGAAGGGGAGAGGCCCTGGCCCAATAATGGACCCCTCCCCCAGGGAGCGACCCTGCCCCAATCCCGGGATGGAGCAATCCCCTCAATCCCAGACCCCTCCCCAATTCCCAAACCCTCCCCAATGCCAGCCCCTGACACAGTCCCAGACCCCTCCCCAGTCGCTGAACGGACCCTCCCTCAATCCCAGCCCGCCCCGATCCGGATGGGAGCCATCCCCGGAGCCTCCCCCATTCCCGGACCGGAGCCTTCAATCCCTTTGTGGGGCGGCTCCTGCGGCTTCCAGCCCATTTTTGGGGGATCCAAACGGCTCCGGGGACCCTCCCCACTTTGGGGGTGTTGGGGTGGCCCCAGGGCCGCCCCGAGGGCCGAGGGGGGATGGAAACCCCCAAAGCCGGGGGGCTCCTGGGGGTCCCCAGTTCCCCCCGTCCCCACCCCAAAACAGCTCCTGGCCAATCAGAGCGCGCGGCGCTGCTGACAACTCAGTTGCCGGGCCGGCGATTTTCAGCCAATCAGCGCCTGCGATAGCGCTGCTCATCGGTTGCCAGGCAGATCAAAACGCTTCTCAATGCGCTAGCCAATCAGAGACTGCGCGGGTCCATTTCTAGCCAATCAGAGCGCTTGTTCTCGATGACTCCTCAGTCGCCAGGCGGACCCGCAGCGCCCAGCGCTCCCCGGGAGCGGAATTTGGGGAGGGGGGAGGTGACCCTGGGGATGGGGATGGGGCGTGCGGGGGCAGCTGGGGCCGGACTGGTGGCACTGGTGGTGCTGAGAGCCTCCCCGGCCGCGGGGGTCGCGGTGAGAAGGGGCTGGGGGCCCCAAATTAAACCAAAGAGGGATCGGGACCCCCCCACGGAGCAGGAGGGGCCTGGAACCCCCAAAACCAAACACGGGGGAGGGGAGCGGGGATTGGGGGAACGATGGGGAAGGCGGGGGAAAGAGGGGGATGGGACACCCAAAAAGGATCAAGACAACTTGAGGTGGCCACCTTTCTATGTGGATGGTAGCCAATGGTAGCCAATGCTTTTTCCCAGTCCATGGGATCCCAGTCTGTGCAATCCCAGTCGATGTGGTCCCAGTCCATATAATCTCAACCCAGTTTATCCCAGTGTGTACCGTCCTGATCCCTATGGTCCCATTCCATATGGTCCCAGTCCATAGGATCTCAGTCCAGGTGATCCCAGCCCATGTTTGATCCCAGTCTGTGTGGTTCTGCACACACTGCCAGGGTCTGAAATTCCAGTCACCAGCCAGGAAAAAATGTTCCTGCCCTTGAATGTCCTTGCTGTCCTCTCAACGAGTTATAATAAAACTCAAAATCAATAAATTTGAATTTAAATAAAATGGAATAAAAATGAAATTTAAAAATTTCAACTCTTACAACCCTCCCCAGGCTCCGCTGCCGGAATCAGCAGGAGTGGTGTTGGCCTCTTCAGGGGAGTTAGAGTGGGACCCGACCAGAGCGGGGGCCCTTAAACCCCAAAAATCCACCCTGGGGGGCAAAACATCCCCTACAGCGGCTTGGAGTGAGTCCCCCAGAAAAATGTCACTTAAAGCTGTCATGATCACCCCTGAAAAGGGGCTTGTGGGGCTGTGGCCCCACAAACACCTGAAAATGGGAGGAAAAAACACCCTTGGAGGGGTGAGGTCCCCCCAAACATCCCTAAAAAGAGAAAAACTCCTCTTCAGAGGGGCCTGAAGACCCTTCAGGGCCCTCGAGGAGGGACAAGATCCCCTCCTCTGCTGGGGCCTCTCCGAGCCGGGAGCTCTCCCGTTGGCGGCTGCCCTCGGGGGTGCCCCGAACGACGGCGGCTCCTGGGCTGAGCCCCCCTCAGCCGGGGCTGTGGAGGGAACTGGGGGGGCTGGGACGGGGCCTGGGGGTCCTGGGGTGACCTGGGGGAGCCTCAGTGGGTCCCACCTCCCCCTGTGCCCCCTCTCCCACCCCCTTCCCAATATTGCCCCCAAACAAAAGCTTGTGGCTGTGCCCCCACCGACCTCCAGCCCTGGGAACCTGGAGCAAGCGGATACCACAACTTTGCAAATGCTACCTGTGCCTGAAGCAAATGGAAAGAGAACTGGGGTGTGAAAAATAAAGCTTGTTTATTTTCAGAAAAACAGCAAAGAAAACACAGAACACATTTACATTGTAAGAATATTTGTAACAACAACTATCTATGGAACGTATATACCTAAGAACATATCTAACAAAAGTCTATGAAACGTATTTACAGAAGACAAAAAGAAGCCCTAAAACCTATAGCCTAAAGACAACAACAAACTCTACAACGTATATACAAAAGGGTGGCATCTCTGTCCGGGATCTCCATCGGTCCTTGAGGAAAAGCAAGAGGCACAGTCACTCCAGTCAGGCAGAGAGGGCTCTTCCATGTGCCCCCAGGCTGGCCCAGCAAGCGCAGCACAGGCTGGGGATGGCCACCAGAACCCAATGCACCGGGTCCCACATCCCTGAGCAGGGACCACCCAGCCCAGTCCCAGCCTGGCAGCAGGGGACCCGCTCTGCCTGTGGGGACCACATGCCTGTCCTGCTGCTGGCATTGCTCTTCATCCCAAGATCATGGCCTCTTCCTCATCTTTCTCATCAATGTCCATGTCCTCAAGGTACTCTTCCATTTCCACGTCCATCTCCTCTTCCACATCTACCTCCATCTCTTCCTCTCCAGTCTCTTCTCCATCCACTTCCATCTCCTCCTCTGTATCCATCTGCATGTCCACCTCCATCTCTTCCTCTCCAGTCTCTTCTCCATCCACTTCCATCTCCTCCTCTGTATCCATCTGCATGTCCACCTCCATCTCTTCCTCTCCAGTCTCTTCTCCATCCACTTCCATCTCCTCCTCTGTATCCATCTGCATGTCCACCTCCATCTCTTCCTCTCCACTCTCTTCTCCATCCACTTCCATCTTCTCCTCTGTATCAATCTCCATGTCCACCTCCATCGCATGGTCTCCACTCTCTTCTCCATCCACTTCCATGTCCTCCTCTCTATCAGCCTGCATGTCCACCTCCATCTCGTCCTCTCTCTCGGTGACAGCCTGCAGAGGTAGCAACACCTCAGAGTGGGGTCCCTGTCCCACCCCATCCCCACAGAACTCCAGCCCAGCTGGGCAGCTGGGGGGTGTCCACCTCCATGGAATGGCACTGTACCTTCCTCAGGACAAATGTGAGCATCCTGCAGGGACGGATGACAAAATCCAGGCAACAGAGATCTTTCAGGACTGATGGGAGTATCAGGGCGCAGGTGACGAGAAGAGTGACAGGGAACATGGTGAAGGGTGAGCTGGCACGAGGGCTGGCACAGGGTGGGCTGACACAAGGGCCAGTGGTTGTGTTGTGCTCTTTGCTGGACGCTGGAAGTTCCTGCTGGAACATCACATCTGTGACATCACAGTGGATCTAAAGAGCATCTTGTTCCGAGCTGAGCAATCTTCCCCAGCCCATGCTGCTCACAGCCCTGTTGCCAAGGATGGGGCATCCACAGCCTGGGCCAGTGCCTCAGCAGCCTCCGTGTAAAAGAGCAGCTCCCTCAGATCCAACTTCAATCAGCCTCCTGCAGTTGAAAGCCATCCCCCCTTGTCCTGTTGCCACGGGCCCGGCTGAACACTGTCCCCGTCTTTCCTGTGGGACCCTTCCAGTCCTGCAGAGCTGCACGGAGGCCTCCCCAGTGTCTCCTGTTTCCAGGCTGAGCATCCCCAGCCCCACTTGGACGGCAGTCAGGTAGATCAGGGGGAGTCAAGGCTGAAGTCAAACAGCATCAGGAACTGAGAGGTGGAAGCTTTAGGCCCAGGTTTGCCTCTGTAATAACAGTGGAGGGGAAGATGGTGGGACACTGGCTCTGTTCTAACCGCTGATTATTTTCGTTTTGTTTTTTTTTTTTTTTTCTTTTCTGTCATGCTGATGCAGGTGTTGCTGTTTGCAAGGAAGCTTGGCACATTATCCATTGTCTTCTCCATTTGTGAAACACCGAGCAGAGTCTGGGCAGGCTGATGATGCAGAGCAAAACCTGCAAATACACCGGTGATCCTGAGCCTGGAGGATGCAGCTAAACCCGGCCAAAAATAATTTCTGGAAAGTCAAGCCTGGTTTACATTTTCTTGAGTTTGGCTATTCCTGAACCGGGGGAGAGGGCATTCAGGGCAGGGGGTACCACAGGGGTTCCCCTTCCCCGTTTTTGGGGGGTCTCCCATGGTGCCCCCTCCCCAAAAAGCTCCGCGGGCCCCCTGAAGCGGCTTCTGTTCCACCGGCCGGTGCCCCCTGATCCAGGACGGCCCCCGGTGAGTCTGGGGCGCTCTGGGGGGATTTTGGGGGGATTTTGGCGGCATGTATGGGCTTTGGGGGATTTTGTTGGGAGATTAGGGGGAATTATTGGATTTTGGAGAGAATTACTGGGTTTGTGGGGTTATGGGGGTTTTGTGGGATTTGAGGATTTTGGATTTTGGGGATTTTTTAGGGTTTTGGGGTGGTTATTTTTTGGGGGGTTTATTGAAATTTTTGGGAGGTTTTTTTTTTTAATTTTGGTGGGTTCCACTGGGATTTTGTGGGATTCTTTGGTGTTTAGGAGTTTTTAATTGGGATTTTTGGGGGATTTTGGGGAGTTTTAGTGGAATTTTGGGGGGCTTTGGAGTTGTCCCAGGGTGTGGGGAAGGGCTGAGAGGCACCAACATCTGGTTTAAACCCCTGAAAGTCCCAATAAACCCCATGAAATCGCAATTAAATTTCACAAATTCCCATTAGAATACCCTCGAATCCCAAAAAAAGCTCACAAAATCCCAATTAAACCCCACAAATCCCCCCAAAAATGTCTCCAAAACCACAACAAGCCCCACAAAATCCTCACGAGACCCAAAGAAATCTTGGCAACACCCAAAAAAACCCACAAGCCCCCCCAAATCCCCACTAAAATAACTGAAAAACCCAAATCCCCAAAGAATCCCACTAAATGCCCCAACAATTCCAATAAAATGCCTCCAAATCCCCTAAAAATCCCAATAAAACCCAGAAATAATTCCAGAGGATCCCACAAAATCCCCACAAAATCCCAGTAAAACCTTCCAAAATTCAAAAGAAAACACAAAAAAAATCAATTAACCCCCAAATACCCCCAGGAAAAAAACTTCCCACTCAAAGCACCAAGAAAACCCCTCAAAATCCAAACTCCCAAAATTCCCAAACACCCCCACACCCAATAATTCTCCCCAAAAACCCCAACAATTCCCTGTAAACTCCCAACACAATTCCCAAAAGCCCAAAAAAGCCCCAGATGCCCAAACCCCTCCCGAGCCCTCCCTGGTCCCTCCCGGTCCCGCCCAGGCCCGTCCGGGGCCGCGGCCAAAACTGCCCGGAGCGGACGCGGAGGTCCCGGAGCCACCCCGGAGCCGATCCCGGGCTCGGCCTCGGGCTCGGCCCCTTTGGGGGATTTTGGGCCGAAGCGGGCAGGTTTAGGGTGGGCTTCAGATCCCTTGCGGGGATCCCGAGCCTTTTTGGGTGGATTTTCAGCCCCTGTGGCTGATTTGAGGCCGAATCTGGTGGGGTTTAGGGGGGATTTCAGACCCCTTTGGATGATTTTAGGCCCATGTGGGTGGGGCTGGGGCCCATTTGGGTGAGTTTAGGAAAAACGGGGCCCATATGGGTGAATCCTAATCCTGTGTGGGTGATTTTAGGTCCCTTTATTGGGTATTTTGGGTGCATTTAAGTAGGGTTTTTTGCTGCTTTGGGCAATTTTAGGTTGAACCAAGCCTTTTTAGGGTGATTTTAGGTCTTCTTGTGTTGGTGTCAGGGACATTTTGGTGATTTTAGATACCTTTGGATGATTTTAGGCTGGACCAGATCCTTTCAGAGTGGATTTTAGTCACATTTGAAAGATTTACGGGTGATCTTAAGCCATTTCTTGAGAGTTATAAAACACTTGGGGCAGTTTTAAGCCCCTTTGGTTGGATTTTAGAGCCCTCTGGATACTTTTAATCCCATTTGGTTGGTGTCAGGCCGAACCATGTGGATGTAGGCTGCATTTGATGCCCTTTTGGGTGATTTTGGGTCAAACCGGGCTTTTTTAGGACAGCGCGTCCCCTTGGCCCCGCTCCTTTCCCCTCACGGTTCCGCCCTTTCCCCGCTCCTTTCCCCTCACGGTTCTGCCCTTTCCTCGCTCCTTTCCCCTCATGGTTCAGGATCCCAGAGCGGGGGAGGAGGAGGAGGGAGGGAGGAAGAGGCGCAGCGGCAGCAGGGAGCAGCCGGAGGAGAGGAGAGAAGGAATCGCGTGGCCCTGGCGCTGCCTGAGCTCGCAGCACCCCGGGAGCATCGCCCCCATCCCGCAGGTGCCCAGGGAGGGGGAGCTCGGCCCAAATATCCTGGGGGGTGCCTGGGTTCGGGTTCTTTGGGAGGGATGTTTGGAGCTGGCAGGGCTCCAAAGCCGAGCCGCAGCTGGCCCTCGGGGGGACATCGGGGGGTCCCCGAGAGGTGTTTTCGGGGGATCCCAGTGTGGGTGGCGGCAGAGCCCCGTCGGGGGGACACCGGTTTTGGGGAGCCCCGGGAGAGCCGCGGCTGCCCTGAGCGGGAGCCCCGAGAGAGGAGAGCCCGAGAAGCCCCAGCGGGGAACCCGAGAGGGGGGGACCCCTGGCAGTGCCGGCACCCCGGCAATGGGGGGTGCTGGGGCTGGAGGGGCGGCATGGCCGGGAAAGGGGTGCGGGGCTCCCGGGGCCGCCAGGGGCTGCTCCCAGCAGGAGCCCAGTTGCTGCCAGTCACTCCCCATTATGATACAATTTGCCCCCAGCACTGTTCCCGTTGTTCCCAGTGCCATCCAGTGTTTTCCCAGTTCTCCCACTTGCCCCCAGAATAGTCCCAGTCACTCCCAGTAAGATCCCAGTATGAGTCCAGTATGATCCCAGTCTCTGCCAGCAGGGCCCCAGTCACTCACCCTTGTCCCCAGTTGCCCCCAGCGTGGTCCCAGTTGCCCCCAGCACATTCCCAGTGGCTCCATATGTGTCCCAGTCCTAGTGCAATGATGGGGAATACCAAACGCACTTGAGGCATCACGTACGGTTAACACCAAAGCTGCGGCTATGTTTGTGATGGGGTCATAGGTAAAGTTCACTAGGTTCCACCGGGATTGGAATTCCTTTTCAAAATCAGCGGCACTGTCCCAAACTATTTTCCCAATCTCAGTAGGAAAAGTGCCTTCTTCACCTTCTCTTATAATCGAGGCAGCAACCGACTGCATCCCTAATTGAGCCTGGATACAGCTGAGAGCTAAAGAAACGTTCTTTTGTGTGGCACCGAGTGCATCAATTACCAATTTGTGATCATTTACGCTTGCTTCCTCCCAACTTGGTAATATGTTTGATAGCAAGTGCTGATGTCTTCCCAAGGCCAATAAGGACGACTGCAGTGGTTGTTGGAATTTGGTCAAATCTAGTGGTGGCAGCCAATGTGTTCATTAATACTTCTGAATCAATGCTATTTAGAATTCCCAATCCTGTTCCCACAGCACCGGTTATGTCTCTTAGCATCCGTCTTTTAGAAGGGTTCCGCTGTCGCAACCAGGTCGTCCAACCCTGAAAAGAAGTTGACAAAAAAGGTGAACAAGCTGGCTGAATTTCTGAGACATTTTTTTGCATCAGCAATTTTACTTGTTTGAGAGACCACGCTGGATTAAAGAATATTTGTTGTTGACCTGTTTTCCTGATTATGTATGGTCCAATTCCAAAAATTTTCAGGCCAAGCGTAACTGGTGGTTGGGTGGTAGGTGTCACAACATTAACATCAAGTTCTCCCCAGGATTTAAATCAATACTTTAAACTTAAAAAAAAAAAAAAAAAGCCATTCAGTATTTTTAGACCAAAGCCAAAATTCTTCTAGAGTTTGTGTTAATGTGAAATTGTGCCAGTCCTGTACGCTCTGGTGCGTACAAACCTTTTTGTGCTTCAAAAGATACTTTTACTTTTTTTCTGCATGCTACCACAATTATTTCAGACCACTCAGCTGGTTTCTGGCCATGGGGTTGTGGCAGGATGCAGAAAACTATCACCAGTTTTATCATGGTTTAGGTGGTCTTCATGTCCCTCAGAGTTCTTCCGTAAAAGTAAACACAACAGAATCCTGCCCCCGAGAGGCAGAAAAGTTAGAATGATGGAATTATCCAGCATGTATTGATGCGATGCTCTTTCCCTAGAGCACCAGAGGCTTCCCATGCATATTTATTCAGAGGGGGTGTTAGTACAAGTGGTACTAGCCCTAGAGTAAGGGAGGTCCAGCAGAACAGGTTGGCCAGGGTAATGTGCTAGATTGTTGGGATCATTTGGTGCACAGCAGAGGAGTCAGAGTAGATACAGACAAGAGAGGTATTCTGTGCCACACGCTGGGAAACACTCCAAACAGCTATCAGCTCCCCAGCCTGAGCACTGCTTTCTCCCCCAGTAATAACTAGTTCACCAGAGGAAATGTGGGGGGCTGCTGCCCTGTATCTCCACACCTTCCCCTCTCGTTTGGCAGAGGCATCAGTGAACCAAGAATTTGCTGATTGTTCAGGGGAGAAAGGAGGGGCTACTTTGATTCCAGAGGCAGGTTTGTCATTGCTGCTATCCAAGCTCTCAGTTGCATCATCAGGAGCACACAGCAGCCTGGAGGGTGGGGAATGCTGGATCTGTACCACTGTGTGCTCATCCTTCACCTTAATGTGGAGCTGCCCCCAAAGTGGCCATGTATCACTTTTACAGTTCTCCTGTTGGCTATATCTTGGAGCAGCTGTTATATGTGGCTTTTCATGGTGATCCTCTGGGAAGCAGCCATTTGCCTGCCGTGATATCCTCACAACTAATACTAACTCCTCATTCTCTTTGGTTTTATTCGTTTTTTTAATCTATTTGTTTGATTGGTTTGCATGGGTTTGTTTGTTTGGGTTTTTGTCTGTTTTGGTTTGAGCTTTATGTTTGCTTTTTTATGAATGACTGGTGAAGTTGGCATAGCCAAACTCAAGAAAATGTAAACCAGGCTTGACTTTCCAGAAATTATTTTTGGCCAGGTTTAGCTGCACCCTCCAGGCTCAGGATCACCGGTGTATTTGCAGGTTTTGCTCTGCATCATCAGCCTGCCCAGACTCTGCTCAGTGTTTCACAAATGGAGAAGACAATGGATATTGTGCCAAGCTTCCTTGCAAACAGCAGCACCTGCATCAGCATGACAGAAAAGAAGGGAAAAAAAAAAAAAAGAAAATATTCACCAGTTAGAACAGAGCCAGTGTCCCACCATCTTCCCCTCCACTGTTATTACAGAGGCAAACCTGGGCCTAAAGCTTCCACCTCTCAGTTCCTGATGCTATTTGACTTCAGCCTTGACTCCCCCTGATCTACCTGACTGCCGTCCAAGTGGGGCTGGGGATGCTCAGCCTGGAAACAGGAGACACTGGGGAGGCCTCCCTGCAGCTCTGCAGGACTGGAAGGGTCCCACAGGAAAGACGGGGACAGTGTTCAGCTGGGCCCGTGGCAACAGGACAAGGGGGGATGGCTTTCAACTGCAGGAGGCTGATTGAAGTTGGATCTGAGGGAGCTGCTCTTTTACACGGAGGCTGCTGAGGCACTGGCCCAGGCTGTGGATGCCCCATCCTTGGCAACAGGGCTGTGAGCAGCATGGGCTGGGGAAGATTGCTCAGCTCGGAACAAGATGCTCTTTAGATCCACTGTGATGTCACAGATGTGATGTCCCAGCAGGAACTTCCAGCGTCCAGCAAAGAGCACAACACAACCACTGGCCCTTGTGTCAGCCCACCCTGTGCCAGCCCTCGTGCCAGCTCACCCTTCACCATGCTCCCGGTCACTCTTCTCGTCACCTGCGCCCTGATACTCCCATCAGTCCTGAAAGCTCTCTGTTGCCTGGATTTTGTCATCCGTCCCTGCAGGATGCTCACATTTGTCCTGAGGAAGGTACAGTGCCATTCCATGGAGGTGGACACCCCCCAGCTGCCCGGCTGGGCTGGAGTTCTGTGGGGATGGGGTGGGACAGGGACCCCACTCTGAGGTGTTGCTACCTCTGCAGGCTGTCACCAAGAGAGAGGACGAGATGGAGGTGGACATGCAGGCTGATACAGAGGAGGAGATGGAAGTGGATGGAGAAGAGAGTGGAGGTGATGCAATGGAGGTGGACATGCAGGCTGATGCGGAGGAGGAGATGGAAGTGGATGGAGAAGAGAGTGGAGAGGAAGAGATGGAGGTGGACATGCAGATGGATACAGAGGAGGAGATGGAAGTGGATGGAGAAGAGAGTGGAGAGGAAGAGATGGAGGTGGACATGCAGATGGATACGGAGGAGGAGATGGAAGTGGATGGAGAAGAGACTGGAGAGGAAGAGATGGAGGTAGATGTGGAAGAGGAGATGGACGTGGAAATGGAAGAGTACCTTGAGGACATGGACATTGATGAGAAAGATGAGGAAGAGGCCATGATCTTGGGATGAAGACCAATACCAGCAGCAGGACAGGCATGTGGTCCCCACAGGCAGAGCGGGTCCCCTGCTGCCAGGCTGGGACTGGGCTGGGTGGTCCCTGCTCAGGGATGTGGGACCCGGTGCATTGGGTTCTGGTGGCCATCCCCAGCCTGTGCTGCGCTTGCTGGGCCAGCCTGGGGGCACATGGAAGAGCCCTCTCTGCCTGACTGGAGTGACTGTGCCTCTTGCTTTTCCTCAAGGACCGATGGAGATCCCGGACAGAGACGCCACCCTTTTGTACATACGTTGTAGAGTTTGTTGTTGTCTTTAGGCCATAGGTTTCAGGGCTTCTTTTTGTCTTCTGTAAATACGTTTCATTGACTTTTGTTGGATATGTTGTTGTGGTTTGACATGGAAGTGAATTCTTTCAGGAAGTTGGGTCAAACCAATCAGTAGTCAAGTTTGGATATTGGCACCTAAAGTGGCCACTAAAGGTGTGGATACGCCTCTGAGAAGACAGGGGGTTAAAAGCAGGAACTCCCAAGAGCTCTCTCTCTTTGGTTCCGGTCAGGGTGCAGTGCAGATCTCCCCTGCCCAGCCATGGGGCTGGGTGGGGGAGGGGAAGCCATGTGGCCTGGTCGAGGTGAGCTGAGGGGGCTGAAGGACTGGAACCGAGCCAGCTCCTGTGGACAGAAGGGTGGAGAGAAGCAGAGATGCCTTTGTCGTTCCCCCCGCCAAGAGGGAAGAGACAGAGTCCAGACGGCACCTGTAACTTTGCCGGCGTGGAGGAGAAGGAGAGGGGGGGGCAATGCACCCAGCCTTGGCCTTGGGAATCGGCTGCTGGGCAGAGATATCAGCCCTCCAGGGAGCCTGAACTTTTAACCCTTTCCTGAGAAATGAAGGCTTTGTAAAATATTACTCCTCCTTGATTTGAAGTAGAAGAGAGACAGTCTGGGATCCGAGATGATGGAAGAAGAAATTCTTGAGTTGGAAGGAGATGATGGAGTGGCTTGTGGCTGGACTTTTCTTGTTAGCTATAGACTGAACCAAATTCTCCTGACAGAAGCTGCACTTAGGGGGGTGCGTTGGTGAGCCAAGAGACTTGTTTCAGTGATTACCAGCAGAGGAGTAGAGAGAACAGAGGAGAGTTGAAAAAGGTGGGGAGAAGCCCTCTGTCTTCAGGGAAGAAGAAGAGGAGAAGAAGACCTCTGTTCTTGGACCCTCAGCCCCAGGGGAAAATGGGGGGGACTGTAGTCCCGCAATGAGAAACTGAACTGTTGTCTCTTTTGGTCCATGGCAAAGCATCCTTAAAGGAGCCCTATGAGCAGTCTGTCCATGCCCGGTGGTGAGAGCACTGTGACATGGAAAGGAGAGTGTCACCATGGCAGATTTTCTCCAGGGGGTTGCCATGTGTGACATGGAAACACAAGGGTGGCAATTGTGTTTCCTGGGGGGTCTGTGGCACAGGAGAGACTCCTGTCTCCCTTGAAAGATTGAGTATTTGAATATCTGAAGGGTGGCAACTTGATCAGGATCCCGGGTGGTGTCTCACTGTGGTTCCATTTGGAAATTAGGTGGGAATTAGTTGGGAGGAGGAAGAGTGTTTTGGAAGGTCTTCGTCCAGGATTGAGTGTCTGTGTTTTTATAGTAGTAGTAGTTTAATAAAGTTCTTTTCTTTGTTATTAAGCTTGAGCCTGCTCTGCTCTGTTCCTGATCACATCTCACAGCAATTATTTAAAAAAGTGCATTTTCATGGGAGTGCTGGCATCGCGCCAGCGTCAAACCATGACATATGTTCTTAGGTATATACGTTCTATAGAGAGTTGTTGTTACAAATATTCTTACAATGTAAATGTGTTCTGTGTTTTCTTTGCTGTTTATCTGAAAATAAACAAGCTTTATTTTTCACACCCCAGTTCTCTTTCCATTTGCTTCAGGCACAAGATCCCGAGAGGATCTGGGGGTACCCGGGTGATGCCGATGATGGTGATGGGGATCCCTTGCTGGGTTTAAATTTCATGATGATTTCCTGGGGGCTTTTGTCTATCTCCAGGGTTTTTGGGGTCCCGGTGGATTTTTGGGGGTTCCCAGGGGGATTTTCAGGATTCCCAAGGGGGGGATTGGGCAATCCCAGGGGGAACCCAAGGACGGTTTGGGGTACCTGCCGGTGACAGAGATGGGGACCCCCTACCAGGTACGAACCTTCTCAGGGGTGTCTGGGGGGTGCTGGGAGCTCTTGTGGCAATTTTGATGTCCTGGGAGGGTTTGGGGGGTGTCTGTGTGTGGTTTTTGCGGTCTTGGGGAGTTTTTGGAGGGCCCAGGGATGGTTTTGGTGTCCCGGGGAGGTCGGGGTGTCCCGGGGGGTTTGGGGGTTCCCAGGAGGGTTTGGGGGTTCCTGGGTGATGCCGGTGACAGAGCTGGGACCCCATGCCGGGCATGAACCTTCTCACTACGCACGGGCAGCGTCAGCGTTTCCAGGGAGATCCTGGGGGGCCCGGGGGTCACCCCAAACCCCAGGGGACCCCAAATGCTCAGGGACCCCCCCAAACTCCCCTCACCGTTGGATCTGCTGCAGGCAGGGGGGCACCAGCACTCGGCCCCCACCCCCACCATCACAGGGGGCTGTGGAAGAAATCTGGGGGTTCACGGACAGGTCGGGGGGACCCCCAAAGTCCTGGGAAAGGGGGAACACAGGGGAACTCCCAGGAATCCCCACTGGGGGCTTAGGGGAGATCCAGGAGGAGTTTGGGCGAGCTTAATTGTGTCACTATCGTCAGGAAAGGGGACTCCAAGGGTCCCCGGTGTCCCCATTCCCAGCAAAAGGTGGTTTTGGGTTAAATCATTATTGGAGTACTGTAAGTAAGAGTTGAAATTTTTAAATTTCATTTTTATTCTATTTTATTTAAATTAAAATTTATTGATTTTGAGTTTTATTATAACTCGTTGAGAGGACAGCAAGGACATTCAAGGGCAGGAACATTTTTTCCTGGCTGGTGACTGGAATTTCAGACCCTGGCAGTGTGTGCAGCACCACACAGACTGGGATCAAACATGGGCTGAGATCACCTGGACTGAGATCCTATGGACTGGGACCATATGGAATGGGACCATAGGGATCAGGACGGTACACACTGGGATAAACTGGGTTGAGATTATATGGACTGGGACCACATCGACTGGGATTGCACAGACTGGGATCCCATGGACTGGGAAAAAGCATTGGCTACCATTGGCTACCATCCACATAGAAAGGTGGCCACCTCAAGTTGTCTTGATCCTTTTTGGCTGTCCCATCCCCCTCTTTCCCCCGCCTTCCCCATCGTTCCCCCAATCCCCGCTCCCCTCCCCCGTGTTTGGTTTTGGGGGTTCCAGGCCCCTCCTGCTCCGTGGGGGGGTCCCAATCCCTCTTTGGTTTAATTTGGGGCCCCCAACCCCTTCTCACCGCGACCCCCGCGGCCGGGGGGGCTCTCAGCACCACCAGTGCCACCAGTCCGGCCCCAGCTGCCCCCGCACGCCCCATCCCCATCCCCAGGGTCACCTCCCCCCTCCCCAAATTCCGCTCCCGGGGAGCGCTGGGCGCTGCGGGTCCGCCTGGCGACTGAGGAGTCATCGAGAACAAGCGCTCTGATTGGCTAGAAATGGCCCCGCGCAGTCTCTGATTGGCTAGCGCATTGAGAAGTGTTTTGATCTGCCTGGCAACCGATGAGCAGCGCTATCGCAGGCGCTGATTGCCTGAAAATCGCCGGCCCGGCAACTGAGTTGTCAGCAGCGCCGCGCGCTCTGATTGGCCAGGAGCTGTTTTGGGGTGGGGACGGGGGGAACTGGGGACCCCCAGGAGCTTCCCGGATAGCTCTGAAAGACCAACACTGAGATTTCTCAACAAATGCTTGTCTGTCACAGTAAAACCAACTTCCTGAGCATAAATTATTCATGTTCAAGGATAAAAGGATCGGAGTGGATGACCCAGAAGATTAGGACATTTTCCTGCATGGCACTTTTCTCCTTCTGCAGGACAAGCTGTTTCTGTTATTTGGAGCTCAAATTTGCCAAGAAAGTTAAACTCAGCCAAGAGATCTAAAGGCCTTTTGGGATCACTATTTTGCTGCTCTCCCTATTGCTGTTATCAAAAAGCTTCTTCTATATTTCCACATCATTAGTTCAGACCAGAAGCACAACATACAGAATTCAGGGGTTTCAGAATATCAGCCACCACAGATTCCAAACTATGACTTGCACCAAATGGGAAATGGGCACCTGAACTCAGAACCTTCTTTCAATGCCAGTCACACCACCCATGATGGAACTGTCTTTGGGTTTGTGTTTTAGGGATGTTCTTTCCTCATCTGCAGTGCTCATTGAGTAGCCTGGGAAATTCTTAATGCTCTGTAATTGATGCTGTTACCCAATAGTAAAAAGTAGAATTGCTCAGGGTTACACATGTAGGGGAAAGTAAGAAATAATTGGAATTGAACTAAGAGAACTTTCTTCCTAAATCAAAAGACACCATTTGAGGGAACAGTAAGTTACAGGTTCACCCTTTCTGTGAATTGCCTCATACATTTTTAGGTAAAACAGTGAAATCTGCTATTGCTTCTATCTTCCTCTTTAAGATGCAAATCCACCAAAGTAGCCACAGAGGTGAATTAGTTTGCACCCTCACTTAGGGGTCAAATTCATCCATTTCTGCATTTTCTATAAACCTAGAAATTTAGAACTCTGTTCTGAACCCTGCCTATTACACATTCCCAGCTATCAATAGCAAGTCTCTGGGCTGCTTTTTTTCAGTCTTTCTCATTATGTATTTTGATGCATGATTCATACAATATTTGATTTACCCCTTCATTAACTTGCCTCAAGCAGAGAAGGTTGAATGCTATTAGGTCAAAAGCATTTGAAAAATTTTCTTCTTTTCGGCTGATCTATTCAGTGAATCAATATTCTTCCTACTCAACCAGTTCTACTCTCAAGGGAAGTCAGATGTTCATGGCCCTGACCTTAAATATTGGCCCTTAGCACATCACTTAAAATGACAGACAGTAATTACCGAATTGGTGGACAGAACTGTCAGCTGAGAAAAAAAACAGGGAGAGACAAAGATGATTGGAAAAAAAAAAAAAACCACAGTCACACTGAGATCAGGCTAACAGGATCTCACAAAAAGAGTGATATGTTGTAGCTTGCCTCTGATAACAAATACATTGGAATCTAATACTTTTATGAAAGCCTATGTATGTTTCGGGCTGGTAATTCTGATTATAAAGAACTTTGATTCAACTCCTTGTAGATCAGACACATTATCCCTTCCCCCTTCAACTCTTCCAGTCAAACCCTTGGAAGCTTAAGAGCTTTAGGGTGCATCTTCATGAAACCAAAAAGATACTGCTGCAATCTGGTGTGAATTCAGACCAGACTCCAAGAAGAGAGCATCCTCTGAACTATCTTCAGCACCATGGCCTCATTTCAGATGAACAGAACTGATTTAACCTTTTAATTTTTACTAAAAACAACAGAACAACAACAACAACCCATGTGCTAGAGTGGTCAACTGAGCTCTTCAGTACCACAGGATCCACATTTGCACAGTTCAAGACTCATAGATTTAGGATTCTTAAGTCTTTAGTGATTCTGGTTACCCAGCTCATGAAGTCCTGAAAAGAACTAGGCTTGCATAGGGCAGGTGCTCTTACTCCAGCAAAGTCACATGGCTTCAAGATATTTGCTTCACTGCTTCCAGTCTTTGCTTTTAAAAAATTAATTACAGCTAAAAAAAATTTAAATCACAATAGAAAAGTATTCTCCCCCAGCATTTTAGTGGCTGGTAAACATTTTGTTGGCACAAGGCATTTGCAAAAGAGACATTCTAATCCAGCCTACAAAACAAAAGCTGTGCCTCACTACTGACAAGAAGCACAATACTGCTGCAGGCATTTTAATATACAGCAATTTTTTTCTGTTCCTACCTGCCTCTGAGACCAACAAAACTAGTCAATGAAAACGTGAAGCATACTCCAGATATATTTCCTCCTTATCTCCAGCTGAGAATGCCCTGAAATGCTCCTCACATAATCCATGTGATTTCCTATTGGCCTGCCACCTCAACAAACGAGGCTTTGCAGCAGGGCTTAAACCAGCAGCAGAGGGTCCAGAGAGGTCTGTTAAAAACATATATGAAAACAAAACCCCATCAGCAACTTAAGAGAAAATTTTCAGTAGGAATTACAAACATCAACTTCCCTGTTTTGATGATACCTTGAAAAAGGTATCAATTTCTCAAAACAATGCCCCCTTTTCCATGCCCTCTTCTGCACATTCAAGAGAATTTCTTAACCAAAGCAATTACTCCAAGGTCAATAGAGGTGGACAAGTTGTGCTGTTCCTGGTCCAAGAAGAGCAGGAAAGCTATCAGTTTTCAACACTCATATGAAAAGACACATAATTGTGAGCACAATGTAAAGATGTCTGGTTTTGCCATAATTATATTTTCACAGGAGCAGGGAAAAGGAGGTAATCTTCCATATATCAGAGAAAATCGGAAGGTTCAGAAAATTCTTTGCGTTGAAATAGCACGTAGGTTATGATGAGTTTTTCACTACACTTTTGGCTGTGACAATACAAGTGACACTGTGGGCCTCAACTGACACAGACATTGCCACCTTATCTACTTCTCCCCTACCTCCCGCAGCCAGATTTGCACAGAACACATTGTGGCAGTGAACACAAACACATGAAGCCCCCAAACTCTCACTGAACCTTACTACGGAAGGAGAATTTAGCAATGGGGAATTTAGTTTGTTCTTCAAAGTATTCCAACTGAATTGAGGTTGACATGCAGGGAAAAAGATATTGCTTTGCTTAAAACAGTTCCCCTGCCACTGCTGAAAGCTCTTCCATGGTACTTATCTCTCTGCTTTGGAGCTCAGGAGAAAGAGCAACACTGGAGACAAGAGCACCCAGTTGGCACATCAAGGATTTCCAGGCAAAACACTTGCCATGTGCCTTCCCCAAGGTGACCTCCACCCACAATTTCCACTGACTAGCTTTTCAGAGAGTTTGCAATGCATTCAACAAGTGGGCACATATCCTTCAGCTGAAAAATGTAGCCGTGTGATTTATATAAAATAATCAGCCCGAGTTCTCCTGACTGGACAGGTGTGTGTCCAGAGCTACAGAAACACTACTCCACAGTCTCCTCTACACATCTTATTTCATTATAATTCTGCTTATAAATCAAAACTAAAAGCAAAAAACTCCCCATGGATGTCATTACAACTCAGCATAATGATATATTTTACTTGTATAACTCCTTCTACACTGTGCTACTCTAGAACAGATGCCTTCTAATTATTCTATTTAGAAATAAAGAACCTTAATTTGAAATATTTACCAGTCCAGGATGGCATTTTTTACTCAATGCCAGTTCTAATTTACCATGTAAGTCTTAATTAGCAGATACAGTATTTTTATTTCAGGCAGCAATTGCAGGGTTGATTAAATTTAAAAATACTTAAAGAGAAGATGGCATTGATAAGTTCATTTTTACAAGTATACATTTACATGCTTCAGATACCAATTATCAGCATAATCAGCAGGGTTATCACAGCAAGTCTGTGACTTCTAAGTCTTTGACACTTGTGGCAAGGTTCAGGACAATTTTAGGTTATCAGGTGGGGGAATTTTTCTTATTCAATATCAAATAAGTCTATCAAAGGTCAGATCAAACATGGCTTTGCTTTTAAAAAATTAGCTGAACTGCTGAGTGATAACAAGTACCAGGCCTACATTAAATATCTTAATATTTACCTTTATGTGGTAGTATTGTGAGATGATGGAAAAGTAACAGACTTAGCCTGAAGATGTATAGCCTGCTTCTGGACTGCTGTCAACCTCAATATTGAGAGTCAGAGCAGAAAACCTCAGTAACGTGGTAGATCTTTGATGACCCCTCTCCTCCAATTATGCACACAAGCAGGTGACTTAAACTGGACTGTAATAGAGAAAGATCTCCTAAGATCTAGGTAAGATGGTGATTGAATGGCCTTTTCTCTTCCTGATCAAAGAGGGAAGTCAAACTCTGTCCTTTAAGCAGTTGATTTTCCTCAGCTATCCACCACATGAATAAAAGCCTTTGAAACAGTTGGTCCAAAAGGAAGCACATCTCACCTGTCAAGAGAGATGTGGCAAGAATAGGTGTGCAGACTGCACTGGCTTTTAGGTGTTCATGAGCTCTTTGTGCAAGCATGAACACATTATCATCAGCTTCCAGATCAAACTGCTGCACAGAAAAACACTATCTGCAAGAGGGAAATCATTCCTGCAGACTTTAAGAAAGAAGCCTTCCTGACCCTTTAAATTCAGGAACAATTTTTAAAAAGGAGCACGTGAAAACTCAGGGTTAACAGAGTCACTAGTAACGGTCTGTCGCCAAGGGCTGTGTCAGCAGTTCAGGGAAGATCTGTGTGGATACAGTCCCCAAGAACTCTTGGGTCACTTGGAGCATAGAAATCATTGCTCATTTTCCACAGCAGATGCTACTTGTTACTTAAGACAGAATTTGAGATCATTCCAGTTTTCTAAGGCTCACTGTCCAGACTGAGCTGGAAGACCCCCATTATTCCCGGTGTAACAAGACGAGCAGCTCCAGAGGGGATCTTGCACATCTGCTGGCACGGGCTTGGCAACAGGCTCCAACCTGCAGCTAGCCAAAACTGACATGACACAGTTAAATACAAACTGGTATTAAATAATAAATAAATAATTCTACACAAAAAAATGAGCCGTCCTGAACTGCAGAGCCACTGCTGGATATGTAACCTAATAGTTACACTTGACAGGTTTCTGGGTTGTAGAAATGCAGTTTCAGCCAGCATCGCCTACGCTGACTGAAACTCAAAACCAGATGCACAGCAGAGGAAGACAGCAGCTGAAATATCCAACTTGGCCTAGTACAGAACCTGAAGACCAATAAAACTTTTTTAGCCCATGAAAGAGCAAGATGCCAGCACAAGACAAGAAAACAAACTCGGCTGGATTCGATTATCACCTTGCCTTTCTCATGGACAAGTCAAGCCATGGACAAGCCAGCAATACAAACACTGCAGCAAGTGTAGTGCCAATGAAATGTCAACATACAGAAGCTAAGTTAAAGAAGAATTCCCAATTCCCACTGGTTTTAGCACAAAACTTCTCTTACAAGGTAAACTTTTACTTCAGCACCTAACTGCACAGGGGTATCAACTAGAAAGTTGTGTATTGGAATTTACAAAGAAGTTCCTCAAAACCCAAGACCTTTGTCTGAATATTTCATTCAGCAGCACTGAGTTCAGCAGCAGACAAGAGCAAAGTTAGCTTAACTCTAAAAATTAGACCATTTTTTTTTATAATCAAGTGATAAAATTACTTTTTGTCCCACTTTGCTCCCATACCTCCTGTCTCTGCAAAGACTGAATTCCTTAAAAACTTTTTTATTAAATGTGTCTACTCTAAAATAATTTCCCCCAGGAATAATTACAAAAGAAAAAACTGCCATTTATATTTAATCAAATCTACAAAAAAACCCTTTACTGTAACCAAAGGTAATTTAGCCATCCCACCCAGAACTTAGCATGCAATACCAGTGATAAATTTCAGGAAGTTGCCTGGGTTGGGTCCATCTTCTTTTTAACAAATAGAAGTTTGAGAAACTTTCTATTGTATTTCAAAACAGAGTTTCAACTGAAAAGCAGACTCAGCAATGTTTCCTTCACCCTCTTAAACTAATGAAGGCCCAATCTACAGGTCATTAGGAGACAAGAACTGTTCCAAAATGTCTGTGAGCTTTGAGAAAGCAGTAATTCTTTTTTTGTGCCATACTTTCAGACTAGCAAGGGGAAAAACATCTCCCCATCAGCACCAACAGTAAGGTTCATGGTCCTCAGTGAGTACTGGATTTCAAAGGGTGTTTCTTCCTCAGTCCAACTTCAGATACCTTGTGGAAAAACAACTGCATCTAATACTTGGCATAAGTATCGTGGCAAAAGAAATAACTGTCTTTAAAAATGCTGCTCTCTCCATAAGGTGGAGTAGTCAAGTGCCATAGAGAGGAGAGTCCCACACTGCAGCGGAGGATGGAAGGTGGTGGAGTTATGTAGAATTCAACATGGACACAGCCCAGCTCACAAGCCCATCCAAGTGGGGGATGGCAAAAGAAAGGGACATTAAGGCACAAGAACAAATATCACAAGATATCTTGGTGGTCTTTTAAATTGAAAATTTATTTTTTTACAAAAGGACATTGATCCATAGTTATGTTTTGGGGCTTTCCCTCTCCTTTTGTTTTCTTGGATTTTTTTATCAAGCGCTACATTTTTCCTTTGGAAAGTTAGTGCTTTTCACACATACTAGAAGAACAAAACATAGTTAAAAATGGCTTTGTCAAACATCCATTCAGGGTCCCTTCATCACTGCACTTAGTTCCCTCCAGTTGCAATATTGAACAGGCCTGAGTGGCACTCCTGAAATGGGCACAAATATCTTTTTTGTACATTTCCCCACATAATCAGAGTCCAACGTGTAATGCATTCTCTGGGTTTACTGTTGTCAGTTCACTTATTTGCAGTTTTAGTGCTATTCAGCCCCTCATGCTGAGCTGCCTTTCCTTACTGTGAACTGCTCCTGGATTTGTATTGCACTGCTATTTGGTTTGCCTTTAAAAAAGAAGAAACTGTGGGAGGAGAGGAGTGTTATTCTGTTTTCAAACAGACAGGCCACTTGTATCTTTGGAAAATAAATGTGAAGACACTCAGAAGCATGACTGTTAGTTTCTTTTGAAATGGCAAAAGAGATTTTCTTTTTTAGCTTTGTTTTGCCAAAGTTCAGGAAGAGCATTCAGTGAAGTGGTGAATTCAAACAATTGTCTGGACTGTGAGCAGAATGAGAGAGTCAGGGAGCTGGGTACATCACTCACCCCACCCTGCATTGCTCTTGGTCTCAACTGCATAGAACTCCTCTGAGACACATTGTCTGGTCTGTGGATCTTCATCATCCAAAGGAATTGCTCCAGTTGTCTGCTCTGGCTCCCAGCAAGGAGTTCAGAGCCAACCCTTGAAGTACAGCACAAACTATCTTTCATCAATCCATAGAAATTCCATGGTTTCGATCCCTCCTATTATTTGAGATTTCACCTATTTTCCTCATTCTTCCAGACCTCTGCCCAAATATCCTCTTCCCTCTTCTGAATGCCTCCTGGACACGTCCCCTTGGCAATCCCTTTGTCTCCTGCACAGACCTGGGCCAGATATCCCTTCAGCTCCAAACTGTCTTCTTTGTGAGCAGTTGTGCCAGGGGAGATTGTCAATCGAGCAGAAATTTTCTGTGCAGTGGGAACACAACCATGACTCCCTCTTCAAGGACTACAGCAGCTCACCTGCAGCCAGCTGAGCTCCCATTTTTTGCAGGAGAAGTGCAGACATGGCAGCCAGGACCCACATGTCCCTTGTCACACTCAGTAGGTGGTACTTAAAGGCCAATTTTCTAAGCAGCTGTTTTGTTGGTAACATTTTGTGAAGTGGGCTGCGCTTTCCAGGTGAAAAATCCAACCATGCACAAAACCTGCTGGAACACCACATTTCATGCTTGGGATATGGGATTTGCAAGGCAGCTGAAATGGCAACCTTTGCTCTCAGCTACTCCACTGATTGAAGCTGTTAATGCTGCACATGCGTGAACAAATCCAAAACTAAGGCCAAACCTGCCAGAGCTGAGGCAGCTTCCCCCATCAGTAGAGGAAGAATTTGTAGCAGCTTAGAATCTACAATTCAAAGGTTTAGTTGGAACAAGCAAGGTTTTGATTTGGAAGAACTGGAACTGAAGAAGATATGGGCAGATTTTCAAGCCAAACCCCCAGATCCTAGCTCTTTAGGCTGGGGCTGGTTAGCACTCATATTAACCTTGCATGGCTGCCCAGACAGAGGCACAGGTGATGCAGTGTTTGCTACTCAGTGATGTTTCCCACAGCCATCTCCCTCCCAGCAGAGCTCTCCACAGTGTGAAGTCTCTGGCTTCTGGCCCTGATGGTCCAATACAATGCTTCCTTAAACTGCGTTTCCTTCTGCCCTCCTTGCAAGGACCATCTTTATGGGTGACCATATGATGGGCCACACTAATCGGGCACTCTCCAATCCAGCTTGCAGAGCCAAAGGGAGGCTCAGTTCTAAGACTGCAAATGGATTTAATAACCACTTGCAAAACAATCCTAATCAAATAGAATCCTGCCCCTTAAATGGTTTGAAGCATTTTTCATGTGCAGCTTCAATCCAGGAAACTAATGAAAACAACACAAACAAAAGGAGATTCAGCTTCTGAACAACAATACAAATATCTGCAGACAATTCAAACAATTCTTGCTGCTTTAATTCCCTGGAGATGTAACTGCATATATTACACAAAGCAAAGGTATTCAAAACCAGTGTTTCCAAGCAATGAAATTGCTGCCATAAACATCCCTGGATCCACTTTCTGAACTACTCTAAATAGCCCATCTCTGTCTTGGTTTGCTGTCAGGTTTCCACCGATTTGGTGAGCATTTTAACACTGCCTCACCTCTCCACTTTCCTTGGGATTTTACCCTGCATCACTCAGGATTGCCGAGGCTCACCAGCCAGGTCCATGTTCCCAGCACATCTTGATCATCCTGCCCACATGAGCTCCCAGTTCACTTCCCTTCACATCCTTCATGGCTTTACTCAGGTGTACCTTCCAAGTATCATCCCCTGTCCAGCACCTCCCACAATGGGCCCTTGTGCTAAGTTCTGGACATTTTTTCAATATAGATACCAATGCTTCTAGCATTTCTAAGTGCTCATTAGCCTGGTGCCCAGATATTAAGCAGTGTACTTTCAGCTCCATTAAATATAATAAAGCCAAATCCTTTCATAAGATACTTTTTGTGATTGACTGCTCTTCAAATATTTGAAGAAAATGACTAACTGGGAATTTTCTGTCAGAATAATTTGCAGGTAGAAAGATTCTTAAAATGAATTTTCTATAGATTCTTTTCAGATCCTCTTTCTTCTCTCCTTTCTGCATCTAAAAGGGATTTTGTACCAGTGGAGACTGGAGGGGGGGGAAAGAAAAATCAAACCAATACCTGCCTACTGAATCTGACAAGAGACATCCAAGCAGACTGATGAAAGCAGAATGCCCCAATTTCTCCTTCTCAGCTGTACAACCTCCTTTACTTTTAAGCGTACTCATGGATCTCGGTGGAGATGGCCCTGACTGCCTCCATTTCTGGCAACTGGGTTGGAAAGCTCCTCCTGGCCTCACATTCATATCTGTAAATAAATTGGGAATGGGGCATGAAGCAGCTAAGTAAGCAGCAAGAGAGCTGTATTTCATTCCAGTTCTTTCTGAGTTTTTAAAACCCTTAGGAAAAAACAAAACACCAAACTTTGTAACATACTCCTAATTATTTTAATATTAATGAAAACAATGCCAGCCAGCTCTAATGACAACTAATCCCAAGCAGTTCCTATCTTGGTTTTGTTTAGAATATTGTAAATACTGCACCCACAAACCAACCAATTGCCAGGGACTGTGCTTGGTAACCACATTTCACATTAGCTTAGAGGGAGCTCTGAGAGTCAGAGACTCTAACAGCTAGAACATCAGAATACTGAAGTGTTGTTGTGCTATTTTCTATCATCTCCCACATGAGAAAACCTAATCTTCTCAGTAAAATGCTTTCCTGTTCTACCCTTTTGACCAATGTGATTTTCTAAATTAAAGTATTGACACTACATAGTCATAAGACAGTGTATTTGAACAGGAAAAAGCTGAGCAGGTACAAACTACCAGTCAGCAACTCACCCAGTAGGAGCATTATTATTAACCACATTATTCTTTCAAGGAATGAATCCCTCAGCCCTGTAAAGAATTTAAGCCAGACTTAAACAGCTTCATTCAATCAATGAGAACCCACAAATATTTACTTCTTTTCCTGACCCAACGTTTACTCTACGTATCCCAAAAGAATCTTAAAACTCCTTTTTCCCAGACCGGTAAACCCTTCTTTATCCAAGGAGTCCTTGCATCCCTATTCTCCGAAGTTCCAATTATTTGCAGAGTGAAGATCAGCAGAATTTAACTGGCTCACTGAGAGAATCAGTTTTTCAGCTGATGCATAGCAGCAGTTTAGCAGTGAGGATCAGCAATACAACACGCTGGCTTCAAAAAAAAAAAAAAAAAAAAGAGAAAAGGAAGAAAGGATAAAAAGCTTGGTCTATGAATTTAACTGGAAAAGGGAAAACAAATAAATATTAGAAACAAGCTGGGTCAAAGACGCTGATTTTGAGTGATCTCACACAAATTTAACAGAGGAGAAAAGGCAAGACTATACTGTTAGTAAACAGCTACTTTAGCTTTCAATTAACTGCCAATTCACTGCTCATCTTCTCTGCAGCTGCAGGCCCAAGAGCCTGACTTTATCTGCAGTGCAATCCCTGCACCCACAGATCCCTCCACCTGAGTGATGTTTCTCTGCATTTGCACCCTTCCTTCAGCCAGTTTATTCCCAGCTCCAGCCCAGCAGAACCCAAGGAAGCAGGAAGGTAGCTCAGAGGAGAGAGTTTCTATCTGTACTTCACCCAGAGTAACAGGCAGAAAGTGTGAACTCCTGAGCTGACCTTGTAGCAACCCCAGCAGAAGCACTGCCTAGGAGGTGCAGATGTGGTACTACATATATTCACACAGACTCACATTCAAACAGAGGTCACCAGCTGTGCTCCCCATTCCCTGAACCCCAAAATCAACCCTTTCTTCTGGACCCTTCTTTGTCATGAGCAATTCCCCACCTGCTCTCCTAGACTTGCAATGTGTTCACCAGTCTAATTTGAAGTGGAGTGCCAAGGTGTACCTGCCTCATCTCTGGTCTGTTTGTGGGAGACCAAGAAGGCAGGGTGCACAAAAACTGGAACAGCTGAAAAACCCTAAAAAACTCTCCCCAGCTGGACAGCCTGTCAGCAGGAATGAATTACAACAAGGGGAGCTGCCACAGAGCTATCAACACAAGGGATTTGGGATCAGCTAACTGGTGTTGACAGGGTCTCCTTGGCCTTAAGCACTGAGGAAAATCCATAAACCACACTTTCCTTACATGTCCACATGCAAAAGAAACAATTCAAAAGAAGAAAGAGCTATGGACATCCTCAGGACAGCATCACACTGGAGCAGGTAAGCAAAGTGTCCAAATGATTTAGGAGCCTTGACCATAACTGCTCTTTCCACAGTGCCCAAGTGAAACACTTGAACCCCACTTCCTCCTTCAGTTCCTCCATCATTTCTAAGCAATAGGTTCACACTGTCATGCTCTGGTTTCCACACGATTTCCAAAGCAAGCCAGGCTTTTGCAAGCTGCCCTGTGGGCTGCAGGTCTCACCTGCTGCTGCACTGCCTGAAACTCCTGGCTGACCTGGACCAAAGTTTACTGACATCTGCCATAACACAGAAAAACCTGGAAAAAAGCCAGGCAGCTGGGTGGAAAAGAGACATCTAAGAAACATCCCCTGGGAGTGACCATTCTTCAGGAAAGGCCAAGATTGCATCTTACTGAACACCTGGGAAGCCAGGAGAGCAAATTAGGAAGAGAAACAAAACAAAACAAAAAACCAACAAAAAAAAACCAAAAACAAAAACAAAAAAAAAAAAAACACCTCATGAAGTCTTGGCCCAGGGGAAAGTTTCAATCAGAGCTGGCAATGAAGCACAAGACAAAGCCATTGGAAACCAAGCTCCATTACTTCTACCCCACACAGAACTACTTATTTAAAGCATCTCTTATTTGAAGATCTCAGCAATTTAATTAAGCCGATGGCCCTCAGAGGCAGGTAAGTGTCATGATGCTTATGTTACTGATGGCTTGCACTGAAGCACAGAGCAGTTAACTGAGTTCCCCCTGACCACACAGGAACCCATGAGTCCTGCCTTTCTGGTCTTTTTCTCCAACTAATAAAGGCACTCCACTTGGTTCACATTTGCAGGTCTTTACAGCAGTCCCTCAACACAAGACCCAGGCAGCCCCTTCTGCACAGGAGGCCAGAACACTGCAATGATCCGGCAAGTCCTGACTTCTCCTGAGCCTCTTCCCACTTAGCCCAATCTAAAGACTGCCACACCACTCAGCAGATCTGCTCAGCTGTACCTCTGCTCTGGTTCTGCACAAAGAACCACAGCCATGGCCAGGAGAGGCCTTACAGCTGGGGGCAAGAGCAGCAGGCAATGCTGGGCAACAAGCAGCTCCCACCTGTGCCTGTGAAACCTCTGCCTGCCAGGGGGCTTCAGCCATCCTGGGCACAGGCTCTGGAAACCACCCTGCAGGGCCAGCCCTGTGCCCATGGGCAGCCAGTCTGGCCTTGGATGCAGTCCCAGAACTCAGAGCAGATGGAGTTCCTCCTGTAGATGCCCAGGACACTGGTAATAAAAGCTTGTCCATGTTTCCATCAGCTGTCCATAGTAATTAGGATTTAATTTTTGCTTTAAGTAATTCCATCATATCAGGTCTATTTATTGCCAAATTGGGGGTTAGGTTGATTTTTTTTTTTTCCCCAGCTTTTAACCTTGGGATTTTTCTTCAGGGACAAAGCACTCAAAGCTGAGACTTACCCAAAGTCAGAGCACTGCTTCCCAGCTGACTAGAGGTAGGCAGATAGCCCCTCTGAGACCAAAAATTAAAATATAAGAGCATGAAAAAATAAAACAGATCCTCGCATTCCTAACTTTATATCTCCCATTGCTATAAAAGATGTTAAATGTTCATCACAATCTGCTTCTTCCAGCAGCTGGAGAGCTGGATTTTGGTAACTAAAGACATCAGAAATGTCTTGCATGGAATAATTTCAGTTCCCGTGAGAAATCAGAACCCTAGAATGACAAACTCCAGCTATGAAATCTATCATTCATTAAAACCGTACCATTGTAACATCATTATGGCTAAATATGGTTTTAGCAAATAAAACAGCATGAGATACAAGCAGCAGAAGGATTAAATCAAAGAAAAGAAAGAGTCTGTGTGCATGGAGTAAATATTTAAGTATGACAAATTATAAAGATTAAACAGAACAAAAACATAACTGGAGAAATATATTTTGATTCTATTAGGCCACAAAAATTTGTCACTGGAAACAGAATCATCTACAGTTGGACCAGGCAAACTATGGGATGTCTGACAGCAGAAAACAGGCTCTTGTTGAGCAGTTTCCATATTTGTGGTCTGTGGGGCCACACAGCCTCTACAGCCCACAGAGAAATTAACTGCTGGGCTCCCACCCTGCACACAGAGCTGGAGCTAGAGAGATGTCCACTCACCCAAAGATAAAGTACGTCAGCTTCATTATCTGGTCCTGTGACAGTCTGCAGGAATCTTCTGATGCTAATGATGCAACTGCAGTGTGCCAGGGTTTAAAAAAAGCCCAAAACACATTAAACCCATGCTCAGCTTTGTATGGGTATTTATTTTAATTGAAGCACTGCTAACAATTAATTACAAAGTAATAAACCCACAGCTGGATAAGCACTAGTTAACACACCCATGCCACTTTAACTTTACTGAAGTGAAATTTGTTCAGTCTGATACAGCAGTTCAATTAAACTTAAGGAATGCTGATTTTTCTACAGCTATTCCTCATCTAACTCAGTTTTCCAGAAGTTAAGTGGAAGACTGCTTTGTAACTTCTCAGAGACTGTAAAATTCTAACTGATAAAAGGAAGCAAGCACACACTGTGTCACTTCCAAGCAATGTCAATAACTGGTGGATGCAAAGGAGAATTTCTGATGATGCTGAAGGAAACACAAACCACATTGTGCAGCTGCTGTTTCGAACTCTGAGACATCTCCTGGATTATCAAATGTGTTCTAAAAGGCATCCTATTCAAGGGGAGGAAAAGGGGGAAATAGAAAACTCCCTAGACTGGAACTTACTCTGAGCATAACAGCCCTGGGTAAAATGTTTTAAGGGGTGCTTTTTGGTTTTTATTAAACCATGCAAGGTTCAAACAGTGGCAAGCTAAGTGCTCAGAGAAAATAATCATCTTCATCAGGATGCCTGAAGGCAAACTCATCTTCCAACGTGTGAAACACAGGCAAGTGCAGGAACTATTCTCTGCTTATGTTTTGCTTCTTGCAACAAGAGCCAAAATTCTCATCAGGGGCAGGGGTCTGCCTGGCTGGGGAACAGCTCTCTGAGGAGGCACACGGGTCCTGGCAGGCACGGAGCAGGAACATGAGCCCAACCAGTGATCAAGGGAAGGGATTATTCCTTCTCCTCAGCACTTGTTAGATATCACCTACAGTTTTCTGCACTCCCAGTGCAGAGAGCCTTGAATAAAGTGGAGCTTGCTCAGGGCAGCAGTGTCTGGACAGTGGGGAACACCTCTGCAGAAAGCCAACACCAGCAGGCTCTGCTCAGCCTCAAGAGGAGATGGCTTTGAGGGGCTCCAGCGTTGCCAGCCAGAGCCCATCAAGAAGAGGCAGGCTTGTCACAGTGGGCAATGAGAGAGCAGGTGCAAGCTGAAACACAAGGGCCTCAGCGTGGATGCAAGTGAAAACATTTCCCCTGGGAAAGTCAGGCAGTGGGACAGGCTGCCCAGAGGGGTCACACAGCTTCCAGCTGAAGAAGTTTTCAAGATCCAAGAGGGAATAGCTCAAAGAGCTCTTATCCACCTGACTGGACCTCAAACTATCCCTGCTTTGAGTAGGAGATTGTACTAGAGATGCCCTGAGGTCTCTCCCATTCAGGGTGTTCACATTCAAATGTGTGAGCACAAACACAAAACCCCAGGGGTTTCTCTCAGGACTGGACATGCAGACTGGTGGTTTAACTCATGGACTTCTGGGATGCAGTTTTATTTGCCTGAACATGTGGCATGCATGCATTTGATTCCACACAGCAGGAGGGGAAGCTATTCCATTGATGCTTTTTCCCATAGCAGTGTAGCTGGTACTATGGCAAGTACCCCATGTGTACTGGAGGGCAGGAGTAAGCATTGGAGTAATAAATAACCAAAGTCACATTTTCTCCTTCTAACTTAACTGCTCATAAGTTAACACAGTTCTTCACTTGAGTCTTTTCTCTGCCACAACCAAGCAGCCTGAGGCAAGTCCATCAAGGTCACACTGATAACCTAACACAGGAGGATGGAAAACTGTACTGTATTCCTAGCCTCTTGCTCCTCCTCCACTGCAAGTGTCTGATTTCCATTTCTCAGACTTTCACTGAATGTTGCGAGAGGAAATAAATAAATAAACAAAACACAAAAAGCCATCAGAAGCTTTGTGCAATTCATGTTGATTGTGAAGAACTGACCTCCCTCCAAGAGCTCAGCTGCTCCACAGCTGGGAGCCTGTGCTCCTCCCTGCCTATTTCATTTTGATAGACCAAGACTCCCTGGAGTGTTACTAACAGATTCATCCACTATGTGGGTTATTCCAACAGCCACCAATAAATCTTATTATCTCTCCTCAACAGGTCTTGGATAGCATGAGTGATTGATGCACTAAAACTTGGTAGAAACATGGAGATAAAGACCTGCCATTCCTTTCTGTCCTTGTCTTTACAGCACCAGCAGTTTAGAAGTGACAACCCATTGCTTCCCTTTTAGCACAGCTGTTCTAAAACTGCCTAACCAACAACACAGGCTATGCAGTAATTATCTTTCCTTCCAGGGGGAAATAATGACTTCCCAGAGCTCATCTCCCACCACAGCTCCTCTTCTTAAAGGAAGTACATGGATAGTGGTCTTAAAATTGGGGATGGTAGATGTCTAGCAGCAGCATCGATAGCAGTGGTACCCAGCTTCTGGTTCCTGGAGACTGGTATGCAGAAGAAGGGTGTACATGAAGCTGTCATGCCTTCCTTGGGAGGAAAGAAAAGACTCACCCAATCAGAGTATGCTATGCTCTGCATTTTTACCTACTGATCAGCAGGGCACGCAGAAACCTGACTCAGAGACTCCGACAGAAACCTACTCATCCCATGGAGAGCTGCTGCCTCAAAGAACTGGCACTGCAAATAGACACCAGTGGAACAAATTGAAAAAGGCTGCCTGTCAGGATTAGCAAACTAGGAACCCAACCAGGTGCCCCAATTCCATCCTCGGTTTCCATTCAAGATGGATCAGTTCCCCAGCGTACAGGCATCTGAAATCCACCACCACTTCATCTGCTAGAATATAAATATCTACCCGGTAGATAAAAACCCTGAAGGGTGTAATTCAGATTTTTTTCAATCCAAATGCTCCTGTAGATTTTCTTCAACAGTTTCTTAGACCCTGTCCAACCCAGGGCACGGGCAGGACAGAACATCCCTTTCTACTCTCTGAACACTGCAACCCACAGCTCATGCTCAGGAAAAGCTGCAAGTGTACACATACACACAATCCTTCAATGTCCTTTCTCAGCTGACCTTCTTTGGTACATGACAAAAGACACCCGTATATTAAAGGGAATTCAAAGCACAAGAGAACACATAGTGAGCTGTAAACTCTAGTTTAAGAGACAGGTTATCTTTCTGATAACTCCTTTGTTATTAGTAAAAAGAGTTGGTCAGAAAACCTATGGCTTTCTTTGGCAAGAAAACACATCAGAAAAAAATAATCTTCTCTGAAAACAGTCTGTGATATTTCTGGATTGAACTTTGATTTGATTTCTAGACTGAGGTTTGCTTTGACATTGTTTGTAAAAATAATGTTTCTTTACATTTCATTTCCAAACAGCATTTAAAGCACAGGTGGAGAGCAGAAGAAAAGGGAATAGGGATGACTACTTTCACATTTTCTGTCTCATGTATTTACAGTAGAAAAACTACTAGGGGCCAAAATTAAAAATGAATGACAGAGTTGGGATGATGCTGGATTTTGATTAGAACCAGGAATTAAACACTATTTCCTTCATTTAATTTGGCTAAAACATACAATGCTGTCAAAGCAAACACGTTTTTGCAGTAGATGTTATCTTCACTTCCAAAGAACATTAGCATTTGAAATATTTTGTACTGAAGAATAAAATAATTCCATCTTCTTTAAAACCCTAGAAATAATTAAAACAACAATTGATCAGTTCTGCATGGTTTAAAGGAAAGCAGATGTTCACTATGCCACATTAGTTTATCACACTGGAAAGTGAAACATGAAGCAAATAGGAATTTATTGCACAAGTATTATCACCACAAATTTGTGTCCTCTTTTACCTTGGTAGTAAGTTAATCTCCTCAACTTGGAATATTTAAGGAGCACACAGGAGGGCATGGAAGTAGATTCACTTCAGAATGGCAGGTGATGGTGTTGCATCATGGTGAAATTAATCTCTAATCTTCCTACCATTTTAGGGCCACAAAACCAGGAGGTATTTGTTGTAAGCTAGAGCAACCACCAGAAAAATGCCCCAGGACAGGGAGGGAACATCAGCTCCTTCCTCCACCACAGCTGACATCAGTGACTGTTGCTGAGAAGCCAGCACAAGGCAGTGCTACCCAGCCTATCCCTCAGCATCATCTGTAATAAAACAAAACCAGGCAACACAGAAACTCCACAACCACTTATCTCAAAAACACCACACACAACATTCTCATCCTGAAGTGTTTATTTCTATTTAAATGTCCTTCAGTTTTGCTCAGCTCCTGCCACAAACTCTGGAGCAGCAGGGAGAAAGCACTTAACCTGTCAACGCCGATGTGCTGTGCCACACTCACACCTACGAGAGCCACGGGGTGCTCAGCTTGCTGCCAACCTCAGCAGAAACTAACAGGGCATCTGAGCTGGGTTTAAGGAACTGGTGGCCTAGGGGGCATTTCAGCAAGCTCCACTGGGTTTGCTTTGGCATCTGAAATAAGAGTTTGCCAGGTGCATCCTCTCCCAGAGTAGTAATCGTCCATAGCATTAGCAGAGTTAAACACTTCACTATTCCAGCCCAGCACAGATTTTAGTCTATTAGCTGAAAATGAGATGCCTCCATCCATGCTGTAAGAGCACACACACTCCCCTGCCTACATATATATATAAAGCCCTTTCATTTTATGATCAGTACAATAGCTCCGTGATAGAGAAGGCTATAATATTTTATTTTGTTAAACTTGTTCACCTGGGAATCTATACAAATCACTGTAATTTTGCCTCACTAATGTTCGTTATCAATCTTCTCAATAAAATGAGAGCAAAATATTGCAGAAGTCTCTCTCACTGAATTTACTATTTTTATTTTCTTTTTTTATATTATTTCTTTTTCACCCTTCTCTCCCCCTCTTGCCTGGGCTTCTGTCCAAAGTCACAATGAGTTGAGAATGGGATGTTCAGAAAGTATTTTCTAATTCTTTAATCACCTAACTTTGGCATACTCTAGTCATTTGGGCTGGAGCTTTTTGAGATAAGCAGATCCCATGTATTTACAGAATCAGGTCAGCAAGGCAATTAATCATCTCTGCATTTACACTCTCAGCAAAACAATACAAAAACAAAAGAGAGGATAGAGAAGATGGGAGGAGGAACACCGTAACCCAGCTCTGATGGGCAAATAATTGTCTTGGCTTTGCTTCTGCAGCCACAGCAGGAAGGTGCACAGCTCCCATTTATTAATCATTTTTGCAGAACCAGCCTCCAGGAACACACAACAGAACATGGGAGGCTCAGTGTCCACTGGCATCTCAGCAGCAGGCTGCAGCAATTTCCTGTGCTTAGCTCTTCTTGCACTAATAGGGGCCTAGTATCCTAAAACAAGGAGCTGGATCCCTGAGCTTGTAAATACTATGGAGTGCCTAAGGCTTGATAACTACAGTTTTGTGCTTGTGTTGAACTCTGTGGGAGCAGGACCAGTACAGTCGAGCATTTGCTGTTTTATCCACAGCCTGGCTGTGTTCCCACCACCTGCTGCCCCACACATGCCTCTCTGCTTTCCCCTAGACAGGAAACGATCAGTGGCTTTAAAATTCTCCATAATAGTGCCCTTCTAACTATCCTGTTGATCTGTAAGCTCAGAGAAGCACATACCAACAGCTTCCACAATAGCATGAGCAGGCTGCCCAAACTGGCTTGTAGATGGTCTTCAAATTGAATCCCAACAAAAGAAATACCATTCTCCCCCTTTCCACTCCAGCACCCTTGGGAAAGAGATCTTGCTACATCCAAGAGTAAACTGGGTCACAGAAGGGGTAAGGGCATGGAAATTTGAGAATCAAGGAGAATTTTCCTGCTTGCCCACTCAGATGAGCAACACCCTAGAGGCAGAATAAACTCACCAGCACAAAGCTCATGGTGAGACACATATCTATCTAAGTAGTTCTAAACAGGGTGTGAGCAAGCCACAGGGTGATTATCCCCCTCAATTTGTGGGTACTTTAGCATGCTCAATGCTTCTGGAGTATATAGCCTAGAACAGACATTGAAAGGGAAGGATCACAGGATATGAAGTTTGGGAGTCAGTTCTCATGATGCCTATCACACAATAGGTTTCCTCAGCCAAACACTTTCAGGTAAGAACTTCCCTCAGACATTATTCATTTCCTGTACCTACAACACACATTCCTTGACAAGAACCCAAAAATTATCCTTGAAAAACCTCCCAGAGGCCAAATACTCATGAGTTAACTTCTGATTTCAGGGCTCCTTGCTGTGACATCCAGTGGCCTGGATATCCACACATATCACACACATAGATGTGCAAACTCATAGATTTGAGGACTGGGGGAAAACTCAGAAACCATTTTCCACCACTCCAGGCAGCCATTCAGAAAGTTCAGTGAACACCACCAGACTCCTTCCCTGCATTCCTCTCTTCCAGCCTCACAGACCATGAAAACCGGCTCTCACCAGTGCCTTCACTGCCCTGGTACAGCCAATAATAAGTTCAGTCAGCTAAGAATTACTTACATTGAACCAGGATCAATAAAGCTATAGTGTGGCAAAGGCAGTTCAGGCAGGTTTTGCAGGGGCATAACTAGGAGTGATGGGCTGAAATGAAGCAGAAGGAAAATGCTGGCTGAATAGCAAGAGAAACTTGCTTTGCTAATGGGTCAATCAATTAGACCAAGCACACAGCTCTCAAGGGAAACATGCAGGGAAAGCTGTCACTAGGATCACTTAAAACTGGAGTGAAGGAGCTCCAGAGGTTGCCACTGCATAAGCAATTCTGCACTGTGCATTTCACCAGCACTGCAATTCCGTGTAGCCAATGGCATCAAGGCTGAAACTGCCCAGCTTACACCACCTCCCGAGGCAGGAACAACCTTTGCACAGCTCTCTTTACCCTTCTCTTGTGTTTAATCCTCCCATACTCCCAGAATGGCATTCATTGTCATTGAATTTTGGGGTCTTAATTATCTGAAATCTAGCTATCTTATCAGCTAGCACTGATAGAGCGAGCTAGTAAAACAGGAAGTTTTGATTGAAAGTACTGAGGTCTCTCCAACAGCTATCCAGAGAGTCAGAAATAATAATTGTCCAATCCTTTGAAAGCTAAACTTTTACTGAGTTACCTGCTAGACCACAGCTTCTTAAAAACATCAAAATGATTAGCTGCAATCATGTGAATGTAACAAAAAAGACCTTTGCTTGTTTACCAAGCAGAACAGAGGATACAAAACAATAGGACTTTTGTTTCTACTGTGCAAATACCACGGAGTGAAAATTAAAAGAGTGTGCTCTGAGAACAGCAAATGGATAAACAAGATCTTAATAAAATTGCACTGAGTATTGAGGAAACATTTTTCAATGGACACATCAGACACTTGAAGTCCTCTCCAACAAATATGGCAGGGCAAACAATTTAGAACCAGCAGTATGGCAGCTCTTGGTCTATCAGTGCAGGGCTACATGTTTCCCACAGCAGCACACATCAGACCTTTTTGACTTAAAGAGACCATTACCTGCTCTGTTCTTGTCGTGTCATTCCTTATCAGCAGTCGGATTTGAGCCTTGGCCTGCCAGCATGGTGCTCCCATCAAGACATCAGTTGTTACTGAAGGAGGAGCCAGGGACAACCAAAGCTACAGGAACAGCACAAAACTTCAACAGGCAAGAGCACCAGAGAAACAGAGAGAGGTCCATAAGGCAGCACAGGAAGTGAAAGTTAGGAGCTCAACAGGGTCTAGATGGACAAGTGACCTGAAACATGGGACAGAGGACACTGCTCTGGTCAGGAGTCACAGCCATCAAATCGTGTTTGTCCTGACACTACTCCAGATCATGAATACTCTCCAGCTTGGAGATGTGCCTTGAAGTCAGTCTTCTGCTAATAACAGTGCTTCCTCTGCTTTTTCTTCAAGTGATATGAGTCTTCCTCATCCTATCAAGATCAAGAAGGTCAAATATCCCATTCTTCACCCAACCTTCTCAGACATGCTAGCCCAGATTGACTCTAGGCTCTAGCCAGGCCTATCTTGCCACAGCCAAGGTACCATTTTGACATCTGAATCTTTGCTTGCCCTCTTTTAAATGGCTCACTGCATTTCTTTAAGGTACATTTTGAAACAAGGCACAATCTCCCAAGCACAGACTCCAGGCTGCTGTAAGTTAAAAGACAAGCAGCTTGTCTAGGCACATTCTCACTGCAGATTCAGACCTGTGAAGAAACCAGTATCTCTATTTCTCCCATAGACGGTGCTAAGAATTTCTCTCTCAGATATTCATAAATAAAAAGGTGAGTTTATTTTGTGGCAATGCTACAGTGAGAGCTGTGAAATGGGGCAGAGAAAACAAACTGCAGAGTCCCAGAAGGATCCCTAGGGATTCCCATAATAAAGATGAGAAATGAGAATCCTGGCTCACCCCAGCAGTGCTTTCTCATCTCTTTCCTGTAAGTGTTAAGTTCCTGAAACCTTTCCCGAGTCTTTGCAGCACCCTTTTCCTCGTGTGAGCAAGGATGAAAAGTGTGAAACTGGTAAAGGCTTTTGAGGAAAAGTGAACTGGCTTATCAAGGCAAAACAGTGGGAACAGCAGCTTCCATCTCCTCTCACTCCTCTGGAATGAATACAACACCAGAGTTCTAGCAACAACAGTTGCTTAGCATTTTGGTTATCAATCAACAGCATGTTTTCACAAAGGATGGCTGGGGTTAAAACCATTTTCCAAATTTCCTTGTTTGTTTTTCCCCCAAATGCATAAACAAAGATCTGCTTAAATATGCCTCAAAGTGTTAGAAATCTACATCAGGGCTTGAGAACTGGGTAATTAAGAAAGAAATTAACTTCTGTAATTCACACAAAAAAAAAAAAAATAAAAAGCAAGAAAACAGAATTTGCAAGTAGAATAAAAATACTGAGAATAATTAAAATTATTATTATATAAAATCATTTGGAATAATTGCAATGTCAACAATTTCAGTTGTTTCAAGAGCTCTTAGGAAAATTATTACCTTGGCTGCATACAACCATCTTATTTTTGTTTTTAGCACACCAGAGCTGTTGCATTTGTCCTACAACTTCTCATCCTAGGCTAGACCATTACCCTACATTCTCTGCACAGTTGGTCACAATCCACATTCCCAAGTGCCTGTCCTAAAACCATAACATTCCTGCTGTATTTTCTCACTTCTGGCTTTGTCAGCCAAAAAGGCTACTCAGATATCCCGGATCCCAAGCAGTGCTGCTTTGAAGCAGACGAGAGGAATGAAAGACAGGGTCAAGTAATTTTTAAGCACTGTGTAGTTTACTTGGCTGCACTGGTTTATGCCTTAGGACTAGAAAGTAATGGGAGACTCAGGCAGTCAGACACGGATATGGTTTTAACAGCAGAGGTGCCATGGTCTGAAATTTAATGTTTTCTTCCAGGAAAGTGAGAGCCGGAATCAGGCAGAAAACATCCCTGTGGAACACAAAGCAAATGAAAACTGCGTCCAGCCAAGCACGTTCCCTGCAGAGGAAGCAGCACTCACAGACAGCACCCAAGCAATCTGGCCAGAGAGCCTCTGTGCAGAAAACAGCAAGGGAGCAAGAGATGAGACTAAAGTCACCCTCTGCCTGGCATCTCAGAAGGAGCAGTCTGGAGATTCACAGAGAGCAGATCTTCACTGCCCCACATGAATGTGCTGAGCACAAACATACTGAGGGGTAAAAAGGAAGACCAGCAGACCCAGACGGGGTGTGTGCCTTGGTACATGTGGTACCCCTCGTAACACAGGAATTTGTATTTGCACAGCTCAACCTGTGAGCCCCAGGAGATCTTCCCCATCTAACATGAATGTGCTGAGCACAAACATACTGAGGGGTAAAAAGGAAGACCAGCAGACCCAGACGGGGTGTGTGCCTTGGTACATGTGGTACCCCTCGTAACACAGGAATTTGTATTTGCACAGCTCAACCTGTGAGCCCCAGGAGATCTTCCCCATCTAACTTTGGATCTTAAGAGGGTATTTTAGTGCACCACAACCTCTGCAGAACCCAAGAACTGATGGATTCCACGAGGAGCAAGGAAAGGATTTTCACGCTCACGCTACGATTCAAGGAACTGAGTTGACATGAGGCACAGGGATTCTCTGCTAAGCACAGGAACTCTGCAGGAGAGGAGGGAGCTGAGATTTCCTGAGCCTCAGCTTAGAACCACAAGCACATGAACTATCCTGCCTCACTTCTGCCTACAGTACAGCTTCCCCAATAAAAAATACATACATCCCTGAGTATGAAATCAGATGCAAATCCCTTGCTCTACAGAACTCTGAAATTAGCATGAGGGAAGAGAAGAATACTCTTGAGCTGCAAGTGAATAGAAATCAAGCTAATGTACAGCATCTATTGCTGATTCTCTCATGCCTGAGTTTAAGCTCTGAAATATTAACCACAGTCAGTATGGAAGGCTCTCTTTTGACAGTGTGTCTTATGGTTCATTTACCAAGAGAAAATGGGTGCAATTTTAGCCAGTGTTAATCTGCTCTTATCAGTGAAAGGAAACTAATCACACTTTACCAGTTCTTTGGCACTCTGAGAGGAAACTAACAGAGACAGAACAATTTAAATAACCAGGCTTCTTTGCTGAACCTGGGATTCTGTAGCTCTTCACTCATCTAGGTCGAAAGAAATTGTCTCACTTCACCCAGACAAGCACAATTCCTACGAGGCCAAGTACAGTGCCGACCCTGATCTGTCTCAAATTGGGTGCCTACAAGACTTATAATTTTTTTTCCTTATGGGAAGGTCAGTTCCCCGAAGCCAGTCAAATCTGTGATATCTGGGAAGAATAAAGGCAGCAGTAACAACCTACTGTACACTCAGTATCATCCACACACAGTGCCCAGAGTCACAGTCACAGCTTTATAAATCCTTTTACACACACTGAGTTCACCCAAACTTCTCTCTCAGCTCTTAAATTGCTCCTCCAGCCCTGCTTAAGGAAGGGACAAAATTCCAACTGTTGCATGCCCCCAAGCCAGAAATGGTTTCCTGGGGAAAGAGGAGAAAGACAGGAGAGCCATGAGGAGGCAAAGTTCTCACACAAGTTCCCGCCCCTTCATAGCAGCGTTCTAGCTCATACTGGCTTCAGAGACCAAGCAGATCCCTCTAGATCCTGTCTGTCCTCTGTAGCTTCTTTCTGCATTCAGAAAGTATTTTTCAGTTCTGCTGCTAAACTTTAATCACTCACTCTCTAGGTTTAAGTTCTCTATAGATTGTTCCTATTGACAGCAAATCCTAGGAGAATTATTATTTTTTATTAGTATTATTATTTCCCAGTAGTGCACACATGACAATAGCTCTCTAGATGCAGCAGATAGATATGAAGAAATGAAGGGAACCATAACTGCCTCATGTCTTTCCTTTAAGACACACCGAGTTTTAGTCCTTTTGCTCAGAAACAATTTTAACAAGAATTTAGGAGCTGTGTGTTGGGGCTGAAATAAATTAGGTGAATAGCAGGAGAGGGAAGCCTGCTATGACTTCAAAGTACAATCAACACAATGATGGGACTTCATGGAATAAGAAAACTAAGCCTGAATTTAATACAAATGGCTCCATTGCTAGCAAAGGTTCTGTACAACTCTAATGATAATTCAATTGCATTGTTCATTGGGGAGAAGATAGATTAAGATCATTTCATGTTTTATAATTAGCAAAAATATCTCACCCTGGCTACAATTTACCTTCTGTGTGAGGGAACAGGAGTGGTGTCAAAAGCAGGTTGCAGGTAGCTGTGGCTGTGTGGACAGACCCACGTTCTGCTTAAAGACACACCTGGGCAAGCACTGCTCAGGGGCAGTGGATACCATCAACTGGAAAATTCTTGTCAAAACTTCTACATTGTTCCCCTCATGTTTACCCTTTACATAATGGATGGGAATGCTGGAACATTTTGTTTCTGATGAGGCTGAGCTGAGAATAAGCACTTCTCCCACATACCTTAAAATACTGGTTTTCTATTCCAAAGTGAACACTTCCAATTAATTTAGAAAGTTAGGGGGATGCTGAAGTGGATTAAAAGGCAGGACAAGTTCCAAGCCCCGCCTTGAACAAGACAGCAACCAACCTGAGGAGAGTCACAAGGAAAGCCTGGTATCTCAGCAGGAATGCAGCAGAAGATACCATCCCATGCAACTGCCATGCCTTAACCCTGCTAGAGTGACAGCTCCACCACCTTCACCTTCTGGGAAGGCACTGTGGCATTTCCTTACACAAAGGCTGGCGGTATCCTTTGTCCTGTGGCACCAGCAGCAGCAGTGCTGGTGCAGCAGGTGGGCAGGGGGCAGTGGGGATGCTCTCCCATCATTCACCAACACCAGTGGCCATCCTCTCTGCCTGCACTGCACACACACCAGGGACTAGATCTCACTCAGAACCAGAGTGACTCAAGCACACCCTCAGTGAAACTGCCAAAAGGATCCAAAAGGATCTGAGGGCAGATTTCCTTTCACATCCCACGGCAAATCACGCAGGAAACCCAAAAAACCCTTTTGACCTCAAGGCACACATTTGAAAATGTTTCAAGTAGAACTATGAACTGCAGTGCAAGTTCTACTCTCCAGAAGGAACTATGCACTATGAAGACAGAAGGTCTCCTGCCAAATTGCTGGCTAGAAAGAAGGTATTTGTGGGTTAATGTGGGTGTTGGCAGATCTTCACAAGAAGCAAGTCAAGCTGTGTTTCATTTTCACAAGTTAAAGAAGTTGGAATGAATGGGGGAAAGGAGGGGCAGAAACATTAAAAAAAATCAATTGGAATGGGAGAAATTACCTCTGAAAGAAGGGAGGAGTCAGTAACTGCTAAGTGCTGTTGTAATTCTTGGTCATCCTAGAGACTCCCAGCCCCCTTGAGATGGTAAGTGCAGGATATGAGGTGCTAGAGGTTGCCTCTTTATGCCTCTTATAACACATCAGCCCATTTAAAATCACCCCTTTGCCAGCAGCTGCCAACACCAGCTTAAAAAAAAAAAAAAAAAAAAAAAAAAGGAAAACCCAACAAAGAAGCAATGCCATTGTGCAAGATGCTGCAGGACAGACATGCAAAAGCTTCAGCTGGAAAAAAAAATCTGAAGATTTAAGTGAAACATCTCACACTAACCCAATTTAAAGAGGTAGCAAACATTAGCCCACTTATAGTAACTGTCCACTTGAGAGCTCTTCATCCTGAAGTAGAAAATACACTTTAAAAGTGTAAGCTAAGGTAAGGTAAACACAAGTATTTCAGGTAACCTTCTGCAAACCAAGAGGAGATATGACATTGCTCCTCTTAGCTCAACAGTGACAGCCCACTGCACCTCTGAGCCTCAAATCCAAGCCAGGCTGGAAACATTCTGCTGTGATTGCATCGCCAGCCACAGGAGAGCTCGATCCAAGTCTCCATGCTCAAAAGGAAAAAAATGCACCAATCCTTCCCCAATCTGCACAGGATGATGCCTCATCCATATTAACTTTTATCACAAAGATACAGGAGGGCCTAAAAGCTTTTGTTTTTTTTTTACATCATCCTTTTGAAAACAAAAGCTGTGTCTACAGACTTTTGTTGTCCCCAAGTATTTCACTTCTTTCTGAGCCCAGAGACAGCACCTCTCCTGCTGTAAGAGCTTGTACCTCTTCAAGTAGCAAGGCAATTCTCTGCCAAATTCAAGAAGGTAAACAAAATACATTCCTTCTGGCAAAATGTCTCCACGCCAATTTGTGTAATTGCCCATGTCTCTGAAGAGGGCCTCGTGTGCATATAGCTCTGACTCTGAGCATTGAAACACGATTAAACCAGATGCATCAGACACAACTGACTGGCTGGCTCATGTCAAACCTCCACAGGTAGTGGCTAAGAAAGGTGATTCTCATTCAGACATGCTGAGAAAAAATAGTACAGTGTATGCAGGGAAAGTCAGTGTGGAAAATTAAAGGTAAATTCTTTCATCGATACTTCACCCTCCAGCAGCATCTCTGCCCATTGAGTATGAAATTTCAGCTAACAGTGTTAATATCTGCCAATGTGTTTCCTCATCATCTCCACCAAGCTCTTTTACCATGACATAATCAGGCTGTTTTACTTCTATCCTGGCTCTGATCCTCTGTCTGCATCTCTTGTTACCAGCCAGTGCTTCTACATCAGGCAAGTCCAAAATCCCCAATAGAACAAAACCAACACTCTTTCTCAAAAAGATCATGTTTCTCTCTTTGCATGAAATCAATCCAGCTATCTGCATCTAAAAGAGTGAAATGTTCTTTTTCTTCTAGAGTGACTTTTTAGCCAGTCCTGGATCTTAAACCACTATTAAAACCTATTATTTGGATTGTACTGCCCCAATGCACAAACCTCACCTCCTCCCACATTTCCCCCTGCCTGCTCTTTCATTTCTCTAGGCCATGTCCCAAAAACTTAGCTTTCTGACAGAATCATATTATTCTTCTCCAACAGCAACTTCCATTTGCTGCCCCATCCCTATATTTTCCAATCAACATCTCAGCACACAGTTTTCCAGCCTTATCCTCCCCCAGTTTTACTAGGTCTTCTCTCATTCTCAACTTCACATTGCCCCACAAAGAGAAAAGCTTCCTACCTGGTTAGAACACATTTCTACCCCAGTACTGGTTCTTCAGTGGTAGAAAACATTGCAGACCACAGCAGATTTTCTTTCAATTGAGATAGCTCAACATCAGCTTCTCAAAGCTTACCAACAACCAAGGCTCAGCTTCTCTGCTGCAAGAAACTCAGCAGACTACTTAAAGCTTCACAAACTTCTACAAAAGACCCTCAGCTCTCTACACATCCCTCATATCCCTTCCTGGTCATTAATCACTCCTTCCACCTGAGAGGGCAGGAAATTGCAGACAGATGGGTCCCTTTCAAGGGCCTCTTGACACCCTGAGAGCTTCCCTCATCTTCCTTCAAATTGCCTTCTTCTGCTTCTCCCCATACCCTAAAATCAGTGCTCATCTCCTGTGTTTGTGCCCATCTGTATCTTCTTCAACCTTTTTTTTTCTTCCTTTCAAAGGTTAATTGTCTAAATCACAAAAAACCTTTACTTTGCTGAATGGAGTGATCGCATAATCAATGGATCTGTAAACCCCGTGTTTCTGCTGCTCCTTATCGCCTGTTCACACCTTTAAAACAGCAGCAAACATCCACCCTACCTCCTCCCTGAGCGGGGCCACTGCAATCCCGTTATCTGACTCCTACATAAAGCACTCCAGAGCATTCCTTGAGACACCTTCTGCCTCCCAGGTCATGGCTGAAACAGTTCTTTAAACCAGGAATCAAACATTTCTCTTTAAAGCATTTCAGTGCTTGATAGAGAAACATTGTACATCGATTGCAATTAACAGGGAGGAGACATCTCCTTGCTCCACACGAAAACGTTGTCAGCCATTAACACCTCCAGGAGGCTCTGCTTGAGTGGAAATCGTGCACCTTGGGATCTCGGCTATCAATCTGCTCAGCAGGGGAAGGGGTCAGAGTGGTGAAAAAACAGCTATTTGGGCCTTCAAAACAGTTTCTCTTGCAATTCATTCTCCCCTTGAGTTTCTGTTCTAGTTAACAAATGGTGAAGCTGCAACACTTCTGAATTTCCACAGAGCTATCCTCAAGTAAAAGCTAAGACCGTTTCAGGAACAAAAAGCAGTATCTGATATTCGAGTTCCCTTCACCGTACCTTTACAGCAGCCAATAAAGATCATCATATGGCAAAATATTGCCAAGATTAATTTTAAAACCACTTTCCTAGCTACATTCTCCATCTAAATATGTCAGAAGCCAGCATTTCTGTTCTGAGGAATTCAGACAGGCTTGGTTTCAGTCCCAAGAGGGAAAGACAAGATCCTTACATTTCCCATGAGTATCAGTGAATATTTTTCACCTGATAGTCAATAACACTAAAGCATTTCCTCTCTATAATGTCAGAACATTAAACATTAATTTCAAACATATAGAGAGATGTTGCTTTGGACACTTCAATGATTATCAGTGATAAAATCCCCATAATTGGTTCTGAAAAGAAAACATTTGCGCCTTTGAGACTACCCTGTGCCCTGCCTCCCTGCAGCACCTTCAGTGCCCCAAGAACCTCAGCAAAAATCCTATGGTGATGCCCTCCATGCAACTGAGGAGACTCAGCAAAGAGGAGAGACATGGAACCCAAATCTCTCCAGGACAGAAAAATACCACTTTGAACAGACAGGGCCCAGGAATACACAGGGCCCATTACCAGAAGTGAGGGTCAAAGAGGACAGAGGAACAAGGAACTTTTACACTTCTTGTTCTACATTTGGTATAGAATATGTGTCCACCATGTTGTCATTATCTTGGTGCCAAAGCAAGTCAGTTGGCAAGGTTTCTCATCACAGCCTTTGACACTATCAGAATGCAGACAATTTTGGTTGATATTTTAGTGTAGAAAATGTCACTGAAAATGACATATCTCCAAGAAACTTTCTGATTTTGACTAACTGTATTTTCTAACAGAAAATTCTTCTGACAACTTTCTTTCCCCCTGACAACTTTCTTTCCCCAAGTGGCTCTAATATTAGTATTTCATGAGCTATGTGTCTCAGTGGTGTTTTCAGTTTACTGACGTCATCTGTCCTGTGTAAACTCAACACAGAGGGTGAATATTTATGTGTCATCCATCTTCTTCCGTCCTTATTGCACTACTGCATTCATTCCCCATCCTTCATTATACCATGTATTGCTACAATGAAATATTTTCATCTCCTAGCAGCTGCTACTGCATCATGTATTTCTGGATCATTCGAGTAGCTTGTTAGCAGGAAAATTTACTAATGAGTTAAAATTTAATTTGTCTTGTGTCATCCCAGTTCAGACATCAACTACACAATACCATATATTTAAGCAGAAACCCAAAATTACAGACATCTCTTCTCTTCTTTGAACTCTCTCCAGCAACAATCTCCACATATGTCCTTAATTTAACAAAATGATCTCTATATGAAGGATTAAGTGCAGGTTTCCTGAGTGACATTTTGTAATGAGATGCTGATTCTTTTGTACAATATTCTCTGCTCCTCATAAAATTTCTCAAAGGATTTCTTTCCCCTACTTGCTCATAAAGGTTTGTTTCACACCAAAATTCACCTTGCCAAATGCAGGATTTCTCAGAAATTACTCTTTCTGTCTGGCCTTTCAATACCTCAGTGTCAAAAAGGAATAGAGATGGATTCTTCTTCTGCTTGCCTCAAAGCAGTTCTTGGCTTAGATCAATACTGATTTATGTGAGTGGAAAAGGCACAGACTCCACATTTCTCCTCAACTACTTCATCCTGAGAGAGTGCCAGGTGCAATGGAGATAGGAGATATGGGAAGGATAGAGAAAGGCAGGCAATGAAATTTTCTGAACTTCCCCCCTTCTTCCATCTAAATCTCCACCTGTTTCCTCAAGCCCCTGCTCCCCCCTCACCCCACATCAGGGGCACCTCAGCACGGCTGCCCTGAGCATGTGCCCCGCATGGCAGCACAGGGGAGTCCAGAGGCAGCTCCAACAGCCAGTGTGCACTCACAAGAGAACACTCCTCCACTGAGGGACACGATGGGAGGTTAAATTAAGTTCTTACACACCCTCTGAAAGGAAGAAATTACATTTTAGGACACATCCTAAAATATCCTGCTCCTTCTGAAAGTACTTTTCTTTCATGTTCCCCAAGGAGAGAAAGTACAGTACTGAGTAAAAGTGTTATTGTGTTACCAGCACTGAGAATTAGGGATTAAGGGGTCTTACATTAACTGTTGTTTGATTTAAGATATAGCCAAAAAAAATTCCAAGTGGCTCAAAAATCATTTTACTGCATCAACTTTTATATGCATTGAAAATTCCAAAATACTTACTTTATCACCCAGTGCTGCCATTTGAATTGGAATCAAGGTCCATTTTCATTTAACACAGAAATGTCAATTAGAGCTGAGGGAGTCATTGATTTTTTTTGTTTGCTGGCCAGGTAGAAAAAAATAATTGAGGAAAAAAAGCACCTTGTGTCAGTCTTAATTTTTTTCCTCCTTGGAAATGCAAACCTGAATGCAGCTTTGCATCTGGATGAACAGGATCCAGTACACACAGCTTTTAAGATAACAGCAGTTACCTAAACAGTTTGAGATGCTGTGCAATTCCCATAAAAACAGTTTGAGATGCTGTGCAATTCCCATACCTGGACATCAGGCAGGACACGTTTCCCACAGGAGGCCCTTACTCTGTGAAGCAGCAGCCAGAAGTAATGCCATCTCAGGTGTCCAGCACACTGAATCAAGGTTTTTGTATCACGGGATCATTTTAAAATGTAGAATATAAGAATCAGAAATCCGTTCCAAAAATGTTGCCTGATTCAAAACAAAAAATGTTGCATTTAAACTTTCATGATTTGGGCTTGTTGAGGGCTATTTCTCAGGAGCCTTGGAATCAAAGGAAAATCAATATGAACCTACAAAATGCTCTGGCCAAGCTACAATAGCATTTTCCAGAGAAAGAAGTCTTTAATGGGGCAGTTTCATTCCCCTCGCTGGAGCTCTGCACAATGCGAGCGTTGTATTCACTCAACTGTGGTATGAAAGGCCCAGAGGGTGTGAGATTGTCCAAGGCCAATGCTGGCTTGCAGCCCTTCATACGTAAAGCTGTGTCACAACTCAATAGGTCTCTAACCCCTCCAGAATGAATTAAGGACTTCTGATCTCCTTGCTTCTCCCTCTGGACTGACTTCACTGTGGTTGCCACATTAGGGAAATACAGACATCTTATCTGAAGTCAGGAGGAAAGGGAGAAATCCATTTTCTATTACAAAGTACCGTATTAGGAAGATGGAAAGCTATAAACTGTCACCCTGATTTTTTAAGATTTTCTAAAGCCTTCTGAGTTTTCATCCTTGTAGAGAACTTTCTCACACAACTTTCTGTAAACAACCTATTGTTTTACATTCTTTCATAGAGGCGGAGAAATTTGCTGTACTGGTAGTTTGTCCAGTGTCGTTGGAGAGTTGGCATGTTCTCCCTCCAATCCACTGGCACCTTTTGAGAACTATAAATGATTGGAGCCAGAGGAAATAAATTAGTCTCTTCATGGTGACCAAAGATGTGGTGCGTCATTTTTTTTCCCGGTGTCCTCTGGTGACATCTGGGAGCCGCCGGAGCGTACTACAGCTTAGATCGGGTCAGAGTGTGCTCACCCCCCCTCCTCTTTGGCGTTTTGCCTGCTGTGTTAGTGATGGAAACCTCTATGGGTTTCGGGATGGAATCTCTGATGTTGGATCTCTGGAGGGATGTCCTGGAGAGGAAACGTGATTCCGTCTCCTGGAGTGATTTTGAAAGGCTGTTCTTGTGGGCGAGGCAGCAGGGGTTCTTTTCCGACCCTAGGGAGGCGCTGTCCCGAGAGATGTGGTCTCAAGTGAGCTGAGCCCAGGGGCTGTTGGCCAAGGCCAAAGCCCAGCGAGCATTTCTCAGCTGGCAGGGCGGCCGGAGAAGGTGGAGGCAGGGGAATAATTCACGCCCTCAGTGTGCTCCCAGTCGCTCCCAGTATTTCCATGTCCGTGCCCCAAGTGCTGCTCCCAGCCCTGATCCCTGGGGATGGGAATGTCCCGCTCCCTTGCCGGGGCAGGGTCACACCTGAGCCAAGTGTGCAGGGCAGGCCCTTGCCCTGACCCCCAGCACTGTCCCAGCTGCAGGATCTGCTTCCCACCAGCCTCTTCCTCCTGCGGCCCCGAGCCCAGCTTGGTGCTGAACAAAGGGGCTGGGCTGGGGCCATTCCCCGGCGGGGGCTGCACACCCTCCTGCCCCCTCCCCAAATTCCCTCTGGGGGAGCAGGAGCTGGGGCTGGAGCCCTGTGGGGAGGGACAAGGGGGTGACAATGGGATGGGGGGTGTCACACACGCTCTGGGGGGACACACACGGCCCCGGGGACCCCCCCATATCTTCTGCAGAGCCAGGACGATGAACCCCAACATGGAGCCACTGAGCTCTGGCAGTATCTTGGGGGGTGGGATCTGGTGGCAGCTTTGGGAGTCTGGGGGAGTCACAACCACCCAAAAACGCCCTCCCAGCCCCACAGCCACTCCCAGACTCCTCCAACCACCCCACAGCTCCCAGCCAGGACCCCCCACCACCAACTACTCCCTGCAAGATAAATGACCCCAAGAACCACCAAAACCCGTTTCTATCTCCCCCAGGACCCACCCAAATTCTCTGCAAGCCACACAGCCCTGTCAGGGACCCAAATCTCCCTCACAGACCCTGCCAAGCCCCCTCCCAGCACCACAAATGCCCACAGGATTGACAGAAGCCCTTCCCAGTCCCCCCACGAGCCCCTAAACTCCCACCTCCCATGGCACTGACCAGGAGAGGTTGGTGGACAGGAACATTTACAGCCAGGATCAGCTCGGGCACTTCAGCAGTGATTTGGGCACTTTGGGGGAACATCCCGGATAGGGAGACCCAGGCCAGGGACTGGGACAGACAATTAGAATTCTTGGAGAACAGGCGGGCTCAGGTGGACACCTTTTGCCGGCACACCTATGAGATTGTGGACATGTCCCCTGCCTTTGATAGCTTCAGAACACCCAAATCCTCCCAAATATTCTATTGAACCAACCCCAAATTCACCCCCAAATCCTGGTAAATGGTGCAGCTTTAGATCTCTTTGCTCAATTTCTTTATTTTCACCCCAGTTTTGGTTGTCTAGACAGGGTGAGGAAAGAAATTATTGAAATGGAAAAGACCTCCAAGATCATGCAGCACTGCTTGATGCCACCAGAAGAAATAACTGTAAGGAGCGGGTGAGATTTTTTGGGGTGTAAAGTCAACAAATCGCTTCCTCCCAATGAATTTCCAGTTTAGATCAGAGTCCTGATGGATGTTCCTGCCTCTGTGTTCATCCAGAGGGTGGGATGAACACAGAGGGATGAACATCCAGGTGCCTATGGGGATCCAGGAGGATGTGGAGACCACCTTCCAGGTGTCTTCTCAGCAGGGATCACTGGGAATGTGGGTCACCAGGGCTCTGACCAAAGTGGGTCCTCCCATGGGGGATGGAGTTGGAGCAGGGCACAAAGCTCTTCCCACAGCTGAGGCATTTGCAGGGCTTCCCCTACCGATGCCTCCGTTGGTGTTGGGTCAAGGTAGAGCTCCTGGAGAAGCTCCCCCAGTGTGGATGCGCTGGTGGGTGACGAGGGTGGAGTTGTGCTTGAAGCCCTTCCCGCAGTCGGGGCAGCGGAAGGGCCTCTCCTCCGTGTGAATCCGCTGGTGCCTGAGGAGGCTGCAGCTGGTCTGAAACCTCTTCTGACACTCGGGACACTCGTAGAGCCTCTCCCCAGTGTGCATGCCTTGGTGGGTGACGAGGGCAGAGCTGCAGCAGAAGCTCTTCCCACACTCCCCACACTCGTAGGGCCGTTCCCCGGTGTGGATCATCTGGTGCTGGATCAGGTGGGAGCTCTGCCTGAAGCTCTTCCCACACTCCAAGCACTTGTAGGGCTTCTCCCCATGGTGAACCTGCTCATGGCCCACCAGCTCCGAGCTCTGGCTGAAGCTCTGTCCACATTCCTGGCACAGGATGCCAGGGCTTTTTGGGCTCCCGGGGTCCCTTCTCCCCTCCTTCTCTGCTTTGGGCTGCAGGGGCTCCAAGGAGTCCCCCCTGCCCCTCTCCAGGCTGTTGAGGGTCCCGCCAATGACGGCGCTCCCCCCTCTCTGGGCTCTCCACTTTGGGCTCCTGGGGGACACAGGGCTCTGCTCCTCCAGGCTGCCTCTGCTGTCAGCTGCCACCGGGACCCCCCAGTGTCCCCCCAAGGGGCCTTTTCCACTCAGCTTTGCAGTTATTCATTCTCCAAACATCCCCCCAAAAACCCAAGCCAGGGCCCCCCCCAGGATATCTGGGCCGAGCTCCCCATCCCTGGTCACCCATGGGATGGAAGGTGATGGTGCCAGGCAGGCTGCGAATTCAGGGAGGGCTCCACCTCATGATTCCTTTTTCTTTCCCGGATACTGCTTAGTCCCTCCTCTTCCTCTTCTTCCAGCTCCTCCTCTTCCATCCCTCCTCCTCCTCCCTAAGCCCACCTCCTTCTCCTACTTCCATCCCTCCTGGCTCTCCTTCTCCATCCCTCCTCTTCCCTCCCTCCTCCTCCCACCCCAGGAGCAGCGACACCCTCGGTGCCCCATTCCCGCAGCCCTGACAGCCTGCGGCAGGAGCGGGGATGGAGCCGGGACAGGTCGGGATGGGCAGCGCGGGGCTCTCGGCTGCTCCCACCTGCTGGGGGCAAGGGGAACCCGGCCCGGGCAAAAGGAGAGGCAAACTGGGAAAACTGGGGGCTGCACATCCAAACTGGGCCTTGCTGGGGACCCTGCCAGGGGACTGCCAGCCCTTGGGGCTCCTCTCGGGAGATCCGGGAGGGGGGAACGCAGAGAGGGCTGGGGGATCCCAGGAATGGCAGCACTGGGAGTGACTTTTTTATACTGGGGTCATACTGGGATCGTACTGGGAGCAGCTGGGCCCATGCTGGGGCAGACTACGGTCACACTGAGGGAGACTGGGATCATATTGGGATCATACTGGGATCACAATGGGATCATACCGGGATCACACTGGGATCATACCGGGATCACACTGGGACAGAGTAGGAGCCTGCAGCGGGCAATTGAGACCATGCTGGGGGCAAATAGGATACACTGGGAGTGACTGGGATCATTCTTAGTTTGACTGGGAGCAACTGGGAGCAACTGGGATCATGCTATGAGCAAGTGGGAGGAACTGGGAGTCACTGGGTGTGTGCTGGGAATGACTGGAAACAACTGGGCTTATACTGGGATCATGCTGGAGGTGACAGGGATCATACTGGCAGTGAGTGCAACTACACTGAGGCTGACTGGGAGTGGTTGTGAACAAATGGGATCATGCTGGAAGGAACTGGGAGTGACTGGGAGTATGCTGGAAGGAACTGGGGTACACTGGAAGAGACTGGGAGTGACTGGAACAAAAGAGAGGGTGAAAGGGAGCAACTGGAACCATGTGGGGCACAACTGGTTCATACTGGCAGTGACTGGGAGCACACTGGGCTCATCTCTGGACCATACTGGGAAGGACTGGACTAATATTGGGAGTGTCTGAGACTGACTGGGAACACACCAGGCACATCATCCCCCATACTGGGTGTGACTGGGAGCAACTGGGAACACACTGGATGAAAGTGGGAGCAACAGGGACTATGCTGGGGGCAAATTGTATCATAATGGGGAGTGACTGGCAGCAACTGGGCTCCTGCTGGGAGCAGCCCCTGGCGGCCCCGGGAGCCCCGCACCCCTTTCCCGGCCATGCCGCCCCTCCAGCCCCAGCACCCCCCATTGCCGGGGTGCCGGCACTGCCAGGGGTCCCCCCTTCTTGGGGTCCCCGCTGGGGCTTCTGGGGCTCTCCTCTCTCTGGGCTCCCGCTCAGGGCAGCCGCAGCTCTCCCGGGGCTCCCCAAAACCGGTGTCCCCCCGACGGGGCTCTGCTGCCCTCACCGCCCACCGGGACCCCCCCAAAAACACCTCCCGGGGATCCACCGATGTCCCCCCGAGGGCCAGCTGCAGCTCGGCTTTGGAGCTCTGCCAGCTCCAAACATCCCTCCCAAAGAACCCGAACCCAGGCACCCCCCAGGATATTTGGGCCGAGCTCCCCCTCCCCGGGCACCTGCGGGATGGGGGCGATGCTCCCGGGGTGCTGCGAGCTCAGGCAGCGCCAGGGCCACGCGATTCCTTCTCTCCTCTCCTCCGGCTGCTCCCTGCTGCCGCTGCACCTCTTCCTCCCTCCCTCCTCCTCCTCCTACCCCGTTCCCCAAGCCCCCGCAGCCGCGCGAGGGGCGGGGATGGAGCCGGGACAGGTCGGAACGCAGAGGGGGCTGGGGGGGATGCCAGGAGTGGCAGTGCCTGGGCTGTACTGGGATCATACTGGGAGCGGCTCCTGGGTGACCGAGTTCTACTGGGATCATACTGGGATGTTACTGGGAGTGAGGAGGAGCAGCGCAATGGCTCCAGCGCTGGGGCTGGGGGCGCTCCTGGGGCCCCGGGGGGACAGCGAGAGGTGAGGGGGACCCCCGGCACCGGGACTCCTTGGTCGCCCATTCCGGAGCACCGAGGGGCCCCTGAACCCCCATTCCCGGGCGCCGCCATCCCCTTGCAGACCCATTCCCGGCCTGGATTCCACCCCGCACCCCATTATCCGGCACCGGCAACCCCCGCACCCCTTTCCCGGCCATGCCGCCTCTCCCAACCCCCAGAGCCCCCTTTCCTTCACCCAGAGACCCCCTGGACCCCTATTCCTGCCTTTCCTAGTGCCCAGCCCCTCCTTTCCTCAACACCGAGGACATCCGGGACCCCTATTCCCAGCCAGCCCGGGTTTTCCCACCTTTTGCTGGGAATGGGGACACCGGGGACCCTTGGAGTCCTCTTTGCTGACGATAGTGACACAATTAAGCTCGCCCAAACTCCTCCTGGATCTCCCCTTAGCCCCCAGCGGGGATTCCTGGGAGTTCCCCTGTGTTCCCCCTTTCCCAGGACTTTGGGGGTCCCCCTGACCTGTCCGTGCACCCCCAGATTTCTTCCACAGCCCCCTGTGATGGTGGGGGTGGGGGCCGAGTGCTGGCGCCCCCCTGCCTGCAGCAGATCCAACGGTGAGGGGAGTTTGGGGGGATCCCTGAGCACTTGGAGTCCCCTGGGTTTTGGGGTGACTCCCGGGTCCGCCAGGATCTCCCTGGACACGCTGACGCTGCCCGTGCGCAGTGAGAAGGTTCATACCCGGCACGGGGTCCCAGCTCTGTCACCGGCATTGCCCAGGAAGCCCCAAACTCTCCCGGGAACCCCCAAACGCCCAGTGACACCCCGACCTCCCCGGGACCCCAAAACCAATACTGGCCCCTCCAAAAACTCCCCAAGACTGCAAAAACCCCACACAGACTCCCCCAAAACCTCCCAGGACATCAAAATTCCCACAAGACCTCCCAGCATGCCCCAGACCCTCCTGAGAAGGTTCATACCTGGCAGGGGGTCCCCATCTCCGTCACCGACAGGTACCCCAAACCAGCCTTGGGTTCGCCCTGGGATTGCCCAATCCCCCCCCGCTCGGGAATCCTGAAAACCCCCCTGGGAACCCCCCAAAAATCCACCGGGACCCCAAAAACCCTGGGGATAGACAAAACCCCCCCAGGAATTCTTCACAAAAGTTTATACCCAGCACGGGGTCCCCATCACCATCATCGGCATCACCCGGGTACCCCCAGATCCTCTCGGGACTCCCAAACCCTCCTGGGACCCCCAAACCCTCCCAGGTACCCCTAAATCCTCCCAGGACTCCCAACCCTCCCCAGGCTCCGCTGCTGGAATCAGCAGGGGTGGTGTTGGCCTCTTCAGGGGAGTTAGAGTGGGACCCGACCAGAGCGAGTGCCCTTAAACCCCAAAAATCCACCCTGGGGGGCAAAACATCCCCTACAGCGGTTTGGAGTGAGTCCCCCAGAAAAATGTCACTTAAAGCCATCATGATCACCCCTGAAAAGGGGCTTGTGGGGCTGTGGCCCCACAAACACCTGAAAATGGGGAGGAAAAAACACCCTTGGAGTGGTGAGGTCCCCCCAGACATCCCTAAAAAGAGAAAAACTCCTCTTCAGAGGGGCCTGAAGACCCTTCAGGGCCCTCGAGGAGGGACAAGATCCCCTCCTCTGCTGGGGCCTCTCCGAGCCGGGAGCTCTCCCGTTGGCTGCCCTCGGGGGAGCCCCGAACGACGGCGGCTCCTGGGCTGAACCCCCCTCAGCCGGGGCATCGGAGGGAACTGGGGGGGCTGGGACGGGGCCTGGGGGTCCTGGGGTGACCTGGGGGAGCCTCAGTGGGTCCCACCTCCCCCTGTGCCCCCTCTCCCACCCCCTTCCCATTGTTCCCCCCAAGCCTCCGCTCCCCCAGCTGGGTTTGGGGGTGCTGCTACCAACACCCTGACCCACAGGGTGTCAGGTCGTGTTCTGACTCTGTCAGCAGTTTGGTTTTTTTGTTTGTTTGTATTATTGCAGTTATCTTTTAAATTTTCCTAGTAAAGAACTGTTATTCCTATTCCCATATCTTTGCCTGACAGACTTTTGATTTCAAAATTATAATAAATTGGAGGGAGGGCGTTTACATTTTCCATTTCCAGGAAGGCTCCTGCCTTCCTTAGCCGACACCTGTCTTTTCAAACCAAGACAGATTTTGGTGCCCAACCTGCAGCACAAGGGCGTCGAGAGGAAAAGGGAATAACAGTTCTTGAGGAACCTAATTTTTGTGTGCTGCTCTAGAAACCTCGTTAAGCGACACCATGTGGTCCAGTTTACCCTGGTTTGGGTAGCAGCACATGGTTGTGGCTGTGCCAGCTCCCCCACCGACCTCCAGCCCTGGGAACCTGGAGCAAGCGGAAACCACAACTTTGCAAATGCAACCTGTGCCTGAAGCAAATGGAAAGAGAACTGGGGTGTGAAAAATAAAGCTTGTTTATTTTCAGAAAAACAGCAAAGAAAACACAGAACACATTTACATTGTAAGAGTATTTGTAACAACAACTATCTATGGAACATATATACCCAAGAACATATCTAACAAAAGTCTATTAAATGTATTTACAGAAGACAAAAAGAAGCCCTATAACCTATAGCCTAAAGACAACAACAAACTCTACAACGTGCGTACAAAAGGGTGGCATCTCTGTCCGGGATCTCCATCATCCTTGAGGAAAAGCGAGAGGCACAGTCACTCCAATCAGGCAGAGAGGGCTCTTCCATGTGCCCCCAGGCTGGCCCAGCAAGCGCAGCACAGGCTGGGGATGGCCACCAGAACCCAATGCACCGGGTCCCACATCCCTGAGCAGGGACCACCCAGCCCAGTCCCAGCCTGGCAGCAGGGGACCCGCTCTGCCTGTGGGGACCACATGCCTGTCCTGCTGCTGGTATTGGTCTTCATCCCAAGATCATGGCCTCTTCCTCATCTTTCTCATCAATGTCCATGTCCTCAAGGTACTCTTCCATTTCCACGTCCATCTCCTCTTCCACATCTACCTCCATCTCTTCCTCTCCACTCTCTTCTTTATCCACTTCCATCTCCTCCTCTGTATCCATCTGCATGTCCACCTCCATCTCTTCCTCTCCACTCTCTTCCCCATCCACTTCCATCTCCTCCTCTCTATAAGCCTGCATGTCCACCTCCATCCCTTCCTCTCCATTCTCTTCTCCATCCACTTCCATCTCCTCCTCTGTATCAATCTCCATGTCCACTTCCATCGCATCGTCTCCACTCTCTTCTCCATCCACTTCCATCTCTTCCTCTCTATCAGCCTGCATGTCCACCTCCATCTCGTCCTCTCTCTCGGTGACAGCCTGCAGAGGTAGCAACACCTCAGAGTGGGGTCCCTGTCCCGCCCCATCCCCACAGAACTCCAGCCCAGCCGGGCAGCTGGGGGGTGTCCACCTCCATGGAATGGCACCGTACCTTCCTCAGGACAAATGTGAGCATCCTGCAGGGACGGATGACAAAATCCAGGCAACAGAGAGCTTTCAGGACTGATGGGAGTATCAGGGCGCAGGTGACGAGAAGAGTGACAGGGAGCATGGTGAAGGGTGAGCTGGCACGAGGGCTGGCACAGGGTGGGCTGACACAAGGGCCAGTGGTTGTGTTGTGCTCTTTGCTGGACGCTGGAAGTTCCTGCTGGAACATCACATCTGTGACATCACAGTGGATCTAAAGAGCATCTTGTTCCGAGCTGAGCAATCTTCCCCAGCCCATGCTGCTCACAGCCCTGTTGCCAAGGATGGGGCATCCACAGCCTGGGCCAGTGCCTCAGCAGCCTCCGTGTAAAAGAGCAGCTTCCTCAGATCCAACTTCAATCAGCCTCCTGCAGTTGAAAGCCATCCCCCCTTGTCCTGTTGCCACGGGCCCGGCTGAACACTGTCCCCGTCTTTCCTGTGGGACCCTTCCAGTCCCGCAGAGCTGCAGTGAGGCCTCCCCAGTGTCTCCTCTTTCCAGGCTGAGCATCCCCAGCCCCACTTGGACGGCAGTCAGGTAGATCAGGGGGAGTCAAGGCTGAAGTCAAACAGCATCAGGAACTGAGAGATGGAAGCTTTAGGCCCAGGTTTGCCTCTATAATAACAGTGGAGGGGAAGATGGTGGGACACTGGCTCTGTTCTAACCGGTGATTATTTTCTTTTTTTTTTTTTTTTCCCTTCTTTTCTGTCATGCTGATGCAGGTGTTGCTGTTTGCAAGGAAGCTTGGCACAATATCCATTGTCTTCTCCATTTGTGAAACACCGAGCAGAGTCTGGGCAGGCTGATGATGCAGAGCAAAACCTGCAAATACACCGGTGATCCTGAGCCTGGAGGATGCAGCTAAACCCGGCCAAAAATAATTTCTGGAAAGTCAAGCCTGGTTTACATTTTCTTGAGTTTGGCTATTCCTGAACCAGGGGAGGGGGCATTCGGGGGAGGGGGTACCACAGGGGTTCCCCTCCCCCGTTTTTGGGGGGTCTCCCAGGGTGCCCCCTCCCCAAAAAGCTCCGCGGGCCCCCTGAAGCGGCTTCTGTTCCACCGGCCGGTGCCCCCTGATCCAGGACAGCCTCCGGTGAGTCTGGGGGCTCTGGGGGGATTTGGGGGGGATTTTGGCAGCATTTTTGGGCGTTGGGGGATTTTGTTGGTAGCTTAGGGGGATTTACTGGATTTTAGAGAGAATTACTGGCTTTGGGGGGTTATGGGACTTTGCAGGGTTTTGTGGAATTCAGGATTCCGGTGATTTTTTTAGGGTTTTGTGGGTTTTTTTGGGGGGGGTTTATTGAAATTTTTGGGAGTTTTTTTTTAAGTTTGGTGGCTTTCACTGTGATTTTGTTGGATTCTTTGGGGTTTTGGAGGGTTTTATTGGGATTTTGGGGGGATTTTTGGGGGGTTTTAGTGGAATTTTGGGGGGCTTTGGAGTTGTCCCAGGGTGTAGGGAAGGGCTGAGAGGCACCAAAGTCTCCTTTAAACCCCTGAAAGTCTCAATAAACCCCATGAAATCGCAATTAAATCTCACAAATTCCCATTAGAATACCCTCGAATCCCAATAAAAGCCCACAAAATCCCAATTAAACCCCACAAATCCCCCCCCCAAAATGTCTCCAAAACCACATGAAGCCCCACAGAATCCTCATGAGACCCAAGGAAATCTTGGCAACACCCAAAAAAACCCACAAAACCCCCCGCAAAATCCCCGCTAAAATTCCTAACAAACCCAAATCCCCAAAGAATCCCACTAAATGCCCCAACAATTCCAATAAAATGCCTCCAAATCCCCTAAACATTCCAATAGAACCCAGAAATAATTCCAGAGGACCCCACAAAATCCCCACAAAATCCCAGTAAAACCTTCCAAAATTCAAAAGAAAACACAAAAAAAATCAATTAACCCCCAAATACCCCCAGGAAAAAAACTTCTCACTCAAAGCACCAAGAAAACCCCTCAAAATCCAAACTCCCCAAAATCCCCCAACTGCCTCCAAACCCAATAATTCTCCCCAAAAACCCCAACAATTCCCCGTAAACTCCCAACGCAATTCCCCAAAGCCCAAAAAAGCCCCAGATGCCTAAACCCCTCCCGAGCCCTCCCTGGTCCCTCCCGGTCCCGCCCAGGCCCATCCGGGACCGCGGCCAAAACTGCCCGGAGCGGACGCGGAGGTCCCGGAGCGACCCCGGAGCCGATCCCGGGCTCGGCCTCGGGCTCGGCCCCTTTGGGGGATTTTGGGCCACACTGGGCAGGTTTAGGGTGGGCTTCAGATCCCTTGCGGGGATCCCGAGCCTTTTTGGGTGGATTTTCAGCCCCTATGGCTGATTTGAGGCCGAATCTGGTGGGGTTCAGGGGGGATTTCAGATCCCTTTGGGTGATTTTAGGTCCATATGGGTGAATCTTAATCTTGTGTGCATGATTTTAGGTCCCTTTTTTGTGATTTAGTGTCCATTTAAGTAGTTTTTTTTGCTTCTTTGGGCAATTTTAGGTCAAACCAAGCCATTAAGGTGATTTTAGGCCAAAGCAGGTACTTTCAGGGTGTATTTTAACTTCATTTGAGGGATTTAAGGGTGATTTTAAGCCATTTCATGTGTCTTTTAAAACATTTGAGGCAATTTTAGACCCCATTGTTTGGATTTTAGAGCCCTTTGGATACTTTTAATCCCATTTGGCTGATGTCAGGCCGAACCATGTGGATGTAGGTTGCATTTGATGCCCTTTTGGGTGATTTTAAACCAAACTGGGCTTTTTTAGGACAGCGTGTCCCCTTGGCCCCGCTCCTTTCCCCTCACGGTTCCGCCCTTTCCTCGCTCCTTTCCCCTCACGGTTCTGCCCTTTCCTCGCTCCTTTCCCCTCATGGTTCAGGATCCCGGAGCGGGGGAGGAGGAGGAGGGAGGGAGGAAGAGGTGCAGCGGCAGCAGGGAGCAGCCGGAGGAGAGGAGAGAAGGAATCGCGTGGCCCTGGCGCTGCCTGAGCTCGCAGCACCCCGGGAGCATCGCCCCCATCCCGCAGGTGCCCAGGGAGGGGGAGCTCGGCCCAAATATCCTGGGGGGTGCCTGGGTTCGGGTTCTTTGGGAGGGATGTTTGGAGCTGGCAGGGCTCCAAAGACCAGCCGTGGCGGGCCTTAGGGGGACATCATGGGGTCTTGAGTTCGGGAGCGGCTACACCCGGTATGAGACCAGTCACTCCCAGTATGAGCCTGGTTAAGGTCTTTCAGCTCCTGCCAAAGGTCTGACAGCTCCTAGTGAAGGTCTGACAGCTTCTGCTGAAGGTGTGACACTTCCTGGTGAAGGTCTGACAGCTCCTAGTGAAGGTCTGACAGCTCCTGGTGAAGTTATGAAACCTCCTAGTGAAGGTCGGACAGCTTCTGGTAAAAATCTGACAGCTCCTGCTGGAGGTCTGACAGCTCTTGCTGAAGCTGTGACAGCTCCTTCTGAAGGTGTGACGGCTCATCCTGGTGGTCTGACAGCTCCTGGTGAAGGTCTGACAGCTCTTACTGAAGGTCTGGCAGCTCCTGCTGAAGGTCTGACAGCTCTTTCTGAAGGTGTGACAGCTCCTGGTGAAAGACTGAAAGCTCCTCTTGAAGGTCTGGCAGCTTCTGGGGAAGGTGTGACAGCTCCTGGTGAAGGTCTGACAGCTCCTCCTAAATTCTGACCATTCCTGCCAAAGGTCTGACAACTCCTGCTGAAGGTCTGACAGCTCCTACTGAAGGTCTGACAGCTCCCGCTGAATTTGTGACAGCTCCTAGTGAAGGTGTGACAGCTCCTGGTTAAGGTGTGACAGGTCCTGCTGAAAGTGTGACAGCTCCTTCTGAAGGTCTGGCAGCTTCTGGTGAAGGTGTGACAGCTCCTGGTGAAGTTCTGACAGCTCCTGGTGAACATGTGAAAACTCCTGGTGAAGGTCTGACAGCTCCTGCTGAAGGTCTGACACCTCCTGGTGAATGTTCGACAGCTCCTGCTGAAGCTGTGACAGCTCTAGGTGAAGGTGTGACAGCTCCTGCTGGAGGTGTGACAGGTCTTGGTGAAGGTCTGACAGCTCTTGCTGAAGCTGTGACAGCTCCAGGTGAAGGTGTGACAGCTCCTAGTGAAGGTCTGACAGCTCCTGCTGAAGGTCGGAGAGCTCCTTTGAAGGTCTGACAGCTCCTGGTGAATGTCTGACAGCTTCTGGTGAAGGTCTGACAGCTCTCAGAGCGTCAAATTTACGTGGCTAGAGGGTGGTGTGCAGAAAGGAGACAGAGGAGTCCTGTAAAAGTCCCTTGATTGGCATAAAGGGAGAGCGTGCATCAGGCGTGTGTCCAACGCAGTCTCCCAATCACTTGGATCAAGTAGCCTTCTTTTCTTCTTTCCCGGCTGCATTTTCTTTCATTCCCTTTCCCCCTTGGCTGAGCTACTTGGAAGGTACTCGGGACTTCCCGATCTGCCCATCATGTCCCCCTCATTACGTGCCCTCTATAAAACACACGATCCACGATCATTTCAACTAGCTAAATCAATTGATATTTTTAGTGAGCTTTACTGATTGACATGGACTGCTCCTCAGCCAAGGCCATGCTAAACTCCTGAACTTAGGGAAGAAGAACAAAGACTTTATAGGGTTGTGAGAGACGAGGTGACATTTTGCTGAAGCCAAAAGATTATTCAGCTAAAGAATGAAAGCTGTTGGTTCTATGTGTTGTTGTTTGTGGTTTGGATATGTTCTGGTTGGTTTGTTGGGTGTTGCTGGAGAGGGGCGGGGTTGAAGCCCTGACTAAAAAGGAATTCAGATGATGGGAGAGTAGACAGAAAAGCAGGTGGTCAGGAGAGAATGGAAGTGCCCCAGTACCGAGCCAATGGGAAAGGGGACAGGGACTGCCCCAGCCGGGAAATGCCCGAAAATTTTCCACTTTGTTGGAAGGTGTGTGTGTTCTGCTCTCGGGAGGGACATGCAAATTCGGCCCGGCTGAATCGGTATGAATGAACAGTTGTTGCCCTCATTTTTAAAAGTGTTAAGTTTTCTTTTATAGTTCTTTTGAAAGTTTTAAAGTTCTCATAAAACTTCCTTAGCCTTCTGATAATGTTTACATATTTCTACTAAAGTTCTCATGCACTGTTCATGTAAATAATGATTGTTTTACATTCTTCTTTGTGGGAGGAGAAAATTAATAGACTGTTAGTTTGACCAGTGTGGTTACAGAAGTGACAATTTCATCCTCCAATCTACTGCCACTTTTAGAATTCTATATATTGCAAAGTCAGAAATAAAATTAACTCTTTTTCTCTCTTGAACTCATCAAGCTTCTGTGTACTCCTTTGGTGCCAAATAGCAACAAAGTTTCTTTTTGCTTTGAAGACTTTGTCCCCATTTAATTGTGTCAAAAAGCCTGTTCATTTCTAACAGGATTATAAATATTAAGTTCTTCACCCAGGGCAGATTTAAAGCCCAAACTCCCATGTCACGTCCCCCAGACTTCCGGAACATCGCCAGAGCTCCCCCAAACCCTCCTGTCAGCCCCTGGAAACGCCCCAGAGACCTCCCAATCCCTGTTTCAACCCCGCAGCTGCCTGTAACTCCCCCAAAGACCCCACCCCAGCTGCCCATAACTTCCCCAAAGCCCCCCCAAGCCCCATATCACATTCCCTGACCTCAAACAAACCCTTATTCTCCCCCCTGCCCCCCTGCAATTTCACTCACACACGGCCATGGCCTGAGGGGACACGCTGGTGGTCTTCAGGTGGGAGCTGGCCAGGGCATCCTGACCAAAGACCTGCGGAGCTTCAGCCTTTGCAGGGGAGGCTGGCAGCAGCTGCACCCCCAAAACAGCCCCTGCAGCCCCCTCAGCCATGCAGCTGCACTGCTGGATGACTGGCTCTACGTGTCTGGAGGTGCAGGGGGGGCTCTGGGCATCCTAGGGTGGGCTGGTGGGATTTTCAAGAGGCTACAGGGCCAAGGGGCCTGGAGGATCTGGAAGTGCTGGGGGAATTTGGGGAAAGGGGAGGTTGGAGGGATTTGGGGAGCTGTGTCATGACTGGCTCCATGTGTTTGGAAGTGGGAAGGGGTATCAGGGGGTCCGGGGCAATTTCTCGGGGGGCTTTGCAGGGACTATAGTGGCTGGGGGAGCTTCAGGGCATCTTGGGGGTGTGGGAGCATTTTGGAATGAGAGGGGATACGGGAGGGCTGGGGGGAAACGTGTTCTATGTCTTTAGAAGTGGGGAGGGGACTGGGGGCTGATTTTGGAGCCTCCACTGATTACTGGGTGCCCCCCTCCAGCAAAGGGCCAAGGCTGTTTTCTCCTCCCATCTGGGAGGGGGGGTGAGCTTTGAGGATCCCATCTTCAGTCGGGGGGGTACCTTTGTCACTGAAACTGTGTGAAAATGAAACATCTCCAACAGCAAATTCAGGGTTAGAGAATCAAAGGCGTTACTTTATACTGGTCAGGACGTGCAACAGAAATCATTGCATCTACACATTGCCCGGGTGTGCAGCCAGCAACACACGGGCAGGAGGACACAGATGGCGCTTCCTGGCTGGGAGAGGGCTTGTGGCCATCCCCAGGCACCGGTCTGACAGGGATCCCCACAGCTCCAGCCCTGCACAGCCACTCTGTCGCCAGCACAAAGGCTTCAGCAGAACCAGCAAAGGCCAAGGGGCTACTTTTCCCTTCCCCACTGCTGGCCTGGGCCGCTTGCTGAGCACAAGGACCCGTTTTCCCCTCTACCCCTGTGCTCTGCAGACCCTGGGCAGCAAATGAAAGATCCTGGGAGTCTGTCTATTACAACATATCCTACATTTATATCCTACATTTTTATGCTAAGGAAAAAGGAAAATAAGGAAAGAACAATGTTGAACAAATGAAACATTGCTTCTGGCTCAGGTGGCCCCAGCAGACAGAGCTTCTGGGATCAGCTCTCTGCAGAGCTCCAGCAGTGCAGCCAGCTGAGCCCTGAGAGACGAGGCCGTGTCCTCCATGCCCTGTGGAGCTGATCATGCAGGCTGTCGAAGATGGAATATCGAGCTCTCTCTACTGCCTGGAGGACGTACAGTGTTTGAATTGCCAGGCTTCCGACGGCGACGCTGATGTCATCTGCCATGCCTTCAAGGGCTGAAAGAGAGAGGAACAGAGCCATGGTCAGTTCCCGGATCTGAGGGGACCCGAGGAGACCCCCGTTCCAGGGCCGTGCCAGCCGGCTCTAGCCATGGCCAGCAGGGAGCAGGGACCAACAGGATCAGCCCGAAGCTGCTGGCCACGAATCCCCCAGGTGGCCCTGACGTCTCTGTGTGCTCTGCCCACACCGCCCCTCGTCCGCACAGGGAGCAGAGCCCTCGGCAGCCGGGGCAGGGCTTGCAGCTCCCCCGCCAGCCCCCGCTGACAGCCCGCTGCCCTCACTCACCCTCACAGATGAGCTGGAGCTCTTCCTTCTTCCCCCTGAGGTGCTGCCCGGCCATCCCTGTGAACACAGAGCCTGTCACGGCCCAGCGGCACAGCTCCCTGCCAGCGGCGCTGCCAGCCCTGTGGCCACACGGCCTCCTGGCCCGGCAGGGCTCAGCCCGGGCCCTTGCCGCACGCTGCCGGCCCAGGGCACGGCTGCGAGAGGGCGGCAGCAGCGCCGAGGCCAGGCGGGGCTCCACGGCGCCGGGCCCGGATGGCGCTGCCGGGGCAGCAGCCGGGGCTGGGGCCGAGCTGCGGCGGGGCGGGGAGGGAAGGGGAGCCCGGGCTCACGGCTCACCGATGAACCTGATGGCCTCCTCTCGCAGGGACTGCTGCGGGCTGTCCAGGTACTGCAGGGCCCGGCGCAGGTGCTCGGCCGCTCGGCTCCTGTCGTCGGCCAGCTGCAGAGAGCGGCAGGAGGGAAGGGTTGGCGCGGGCTCAGCCCCTGTGCCGGGCGCTCCCTGCGCCCAGCCCCGGCCTCCCCTGCCCGCACAGCCCTGAGGCGCGGCCAGCAGCCGCGGGCGCCGGGCTCTGGAGGGGGCAGAGGGGCGGCTGCTGCCCCGGGAGCCGCGGCGCCGCCCCGCCCCGCGGCCCCGCCGGGCCGGGGCTCCATCGGCCCCGGCTCGGGCCCACGGGAGCCTGGAGAAGAGCCCGCGCAGCCTCTGGGTGCAGCAGCGGGCAGGGGCACAGCTGCCAGCCCACACACTGAGCACCGCGCTCAGGGGGCTTCTCCAGCCTGAGGCTGGCACTTCCAGGCCGTCCTTACCAGGCACTCGGTGAACTTCCACAGCTTCTTGTTCTTCACCAGTTTTTGAAGATCCCTCCTCTTCAGGAACTCAGCCACACAAAGCAGCGTTTCCTGAGAAACCTGGAGAGCAGCAGAGATGCGGAGATGGCCCCACAGCCCAGGGCGCAGGACCTGTGTCCCTGTGTCCCTGTGCCAAGGCCTGGAGGATGCTGCAGCCCACGAGGCGCTAGGGCAGGAGGCAGCTGAGCCCCCTCCCAGGGGGACAGCAGCAGCCCATGAGTCCTCACCTGTGCCACATGCTGATTCTCATCATGGCAGTGGAAGAAGAGTGGCAGCAGGCTCTGGCGCACGTGTGTCTTCAGGGCCTTTTCTTCCTTTTCCAGTGGAAGAGACATCAATGTTTGGAAGAGCAGTATGGAGAGCAGCTGCACATGGCTATTGTCCTGTATGAAAGGAAGAAAAAAAGACCTCAGCATCGGCTGCACGGGGCTCAGCTTGGCTCAGGCCTGCAAATCCACAGGGCACAAAGTGTCCAGGCAGCAGTCAGTGGCCGTGGCTGGGGGCAGCGAGCCTTACGTGGTCAAAGAGTGGCAGGAGCGCCTCAACCAGCTGCAGTGCGATGGGGCTGGGTATCAGCATGGCCTTGTCCCAGAAGATAAAGCTGAGGAGCCTGACTGTCATGCTGACTATCTCTCCATCTGCGTCCCACAGGAGCTCCACAAGACTTTCAGTCAGGCTCCACATTTTTTCGCTCTGTGCAGAACACAAGTTTGTGAAACGCCATCCTGCTGCCGCAGGGCCTAGGGGCCAAAGGGCTGTTCCGAAGCACTTGGGCAGTTGAACCAGGAGGCAGGAGAGCTGGGAGCAGCTGCCCCAGCGCCCAAAGCCCAGCCAAGCCCAAGCGACTGCATTCCCAAGCGCAGCCTCAGCCGCTGCCCCCTTCTCACCATCAAGGGATCATCGATGAGCACAAGAAGGGCCCTGAGCGCCAGGCGACGCCTCTCCCTACACTCGCTCCGCAGGTGCCTTGACAAGATTTGCAGGATTCTCTTAGCACCGCGTTCACTCAAGTTCAGGCACTCAAGAACCTGAAAGGCACAGGGCAGTGACAGGGGACCTGGCCGGCAAGAGCCCGGAACAGCACAGGGCTGGGCCCAGGCAGCAGCGCAGGGCGCGGGCACCGTCCCAGGCAGTTGCGGCTACGAGAGGGCAGAGAGCTGGGAGGCAGCTGAGCGAGGCAGCGCTGGCCATCAGGCTCACCTCCACAAGGAATGCCAGGGCGGGCAGTTCCCAGCGTGGCTCCTGTGTGCTGAGCAGCCGGAGCAGGTCGCGAGCGATCCTTGAGCACAAGGGGATGGAGACACAGGACATCTCCCTGGCAGGAGAAAAAGAAACCAAGACTTTGGGCCGGGGGACAAACCTCTCCCAGGACTGACTCACAGAGGTCTGGCCTTTCCCCAGCATCCTGTAAGGGCCCTGGGCTATTTGGGAGGTGGCTCCTTGTGGGCCCCCTCCTCTCCCAGCCTTTTCCAGTCGGCTTGGCTGTTCCTCGGTGACAAGGCCCTCTGGCCCACGACCACGGGGACTGTGTGGGGCACCCTGGGCACTGAGCACAAATGTCAGAGGCAGTGGGGAGAAGGGGGTCTCACCTGGCCAGCAGACCCACGGCATAGTGGTGGGTGTCAGCACACAGCAGCGTGTCCCAGCCACACTTGCGTTCTATTGCCACCACCACATCCTCGTGCTGCATTTGGCAGAGCAGGGACTTCAGGGTCCGCACTGCAAACCTGCATGCAGAGCAAAGCCCAGGTCACGCTGGGAGCACTGGCTCCTGCCCTGGGCACCTGGCAGGGACAGGAGGACTGGCATGGAGCACCTGTTGGGGTTGGTGGCAAGGCCGTATTGCTGCTGGCATCCCTTCCAGAAGGTATCGACCTCCGCTGGCACATCCAACGTGCTGAAGAACACTTGGAAGAGCAGATGCACAAAGAGGCGGGGGAAATACACGGTCACTACATGTGGGACACAGGGCATCTGGAGGATCTTCCACATCACCACAGTTGCCTGCAAAGGACAGAGCAGCCCGAGACAGTGCTCAGTGCCGAGGTGTCCGTGTGGCAGGGCCCGAGCATGGGAGGGAGAGGCCCGGAGAGACACAGGGGGAGCACCGGGCCTGGTGGCCCTGAAGCTGCCCCGAGGCCAGGTTTCAGCCCAGCGCCTGAGGCAGGGAGATGCAGTGGGGGAAGGAGGATGCAGAGCTGCTGGACAGGTGGCCTTGGGGCCAGCAAAGGCCAGTGTCAGAAACTCACAGCCAGGACAAAGACACCCGTTTTGTCCCCATCGGAGGTGCACGTGCTGTGCTCTGGCCAGCTCCCCAGCACATCGAGGAGTATCAGCTGCGCCGGCTCCGCAGTCCTGGGCGAGCACATGATGCTCTTCCACATGGTCAAAGCAGCTCTGTGGGGTCAGAGCTCTGTCTCAGAGGAGTCTGGGACACAGCACCGTGGCCTGGGCGGCAGCGGGGAGCTGAGCTGGCTGCCAGCCCTGCCTCTGCCCACTGCCCCTCGCCAGCAGCACCCAGACAGCCCAGCCCTGTGGGGACAGGTCCCTGAGGGCCAGCGAGGAAGCATGGCAGAAGGCTCGGGGGCTGACGTGCCAGGGCTGGCAAAGGGAGCAGCCAGAGGGCCCTGGAACTCTCTGTTGGTCAGACACCTGGGACAGGCTGTATAGGCTGATGGGCTGGGGAGCCCTGAGCCCTCTGGGCAGGTGGGCCCCATACCTGTCACAGGATGGGGCCACACGCAGGAGCGTCATTACTACGTCAGCAGGCTGCTCTTTGGTGAGATCCAGCAGGGCCCTGTTCAGCCTGTGCTCAGCAAACTGATTGGCCATGAGCCACTGGTGGATGTACCTCACCATGGCAGGCACCTGGAGAAGGCACGGGGAGACTTGGAAAGCTGCCAGAGGGAGGAATGTCCCCAGCTTCCCCAGAGAAGTGCTTCCCTTGCCACCCCACTGCCATGGCCCTCAAAGCCAGGGATGTTCCACAGAATGCTCCAAGCGCGGTGCTCGGCTGAGCAGTGACAGCAGGCCCAGCCCAGGTGGGGATGGCTGCAGGTACCTGCGCTGTTCTGCGGAAGAGGCCACGGGTGCGTTCCTGCTCTTGTGTGCGCTGCACGGCTGCATCTGGCAAAGAGCGAGCGCAGCCTGAGCTGAGGGGCTGCGGGCGAGGCCGGAGAACACAGCCCAGCCCTGCGCTCCCCAGGTAGGAACAGCCCCGGGATGTCCCAAGGGATGGAGCACGGCTCTGGGGTGTCTGTCCTGGCCCCTATTCCGTCCTGTCCATGGGCATGTCCCCAGGGGATGGGATGGGATGGGATGGGATGGGATGGGATGGGATGGGATGGGATGCGATGGGATGCAATGGGATGCAATAGGATGCAATGGGATGCAATAGGATGCAATGGGATGGGATGTGGCCAAGCTGGCTGCAGCCACCAGCCCTGCAGCCCAGCAGCCCAGCTCTGCCACTCACCCTCCTGCAGAGGCTTGAACCGCACCACCTCTTCAGTCTCCTGTGCTGGGCCAGCTCCAGGGCCTTCTTCCTCTTCCTCCACCCAGGCCAGCTTGGGCACTCTCGGGGATCTCTGCTCCATGTCAGTGACTGGATTTGTGACGACTCACAGGAGAGATGTCTCAGAAATCTCCGAGTCAGCAAGGCCTGCAGTCGTGCCTGGAAGGCACCTTCAAGAGAGAAGCCTCAGGAAGGCTACAGGACAGCAAGTCCTGCACTCTGGTCTCGAGGGCTCCTTGCCACAAGGACAGGAGACTCCTGTCAAGGATTGTGGTCTGGCCTCGAGGGCACTGGTGGCAGGGATGGGAGATGCCTCTGGGGCACCAAGTCCCACGGTCTGCCCTCGAGGACACCTGCAGAAGAGAAGCCTTGGGAAGGCCACGGGTCACCAAGTCCTGTGGTCTGGCCTCGAGGTCAGCTGCAGGAATAGCACCTCGGAAAAGCTCTGGGTCAGACACGAACAAGTGTGCTGTGCGGGGGCTCCTCACGGCACCGCTCTGTCCCGTCCTGTCCCGTCGCGTGCTCCGAGCACTGTGGTGTGGCCTTGTCACCACCAGCTCCTATGTCACCCCGTGTCACAAAGGGCCCTTGGACACGCTGTCCCGTTCCATGCCACGGTGACCATGCTGCACCATGTCACAAAGGGCCCCTGCACACACTGCCCCCTGCCCTGGGACCACCCCCAGCCCACCCAAAGTGGCTCAGGTTGGAAGGAATCCCTCACCCCAAGTGTCTAAGACACCCCGACAGGATCTTTAGGAACGGCTCAAACCATCAGCAAACGCTGCCCTGCTCTGCGGGCTCAGGGCAGCAGAAGGAGGCCCCAGGGCTGCCGACGCAGCTGCGCTGGGAAGGGCACGGGGCCTTCCACAGAAGCTGGCACGGCCTCCTTGGGACACGTCCTGGCTGGTGGCCATCCTAAGCGTGGCCGTGTGACACAGACGAGGAACGTGTGGGCCAGGGCAGGAATGCTGCTCTGACCCCTTGCGCCCGGGGAGCGCTGACATCAGCAGATGTGGCAGGGTCCCTGCCCAAGCAGACCTGCCACCCCCGAGCCCTGGCAGCACCAGTGCCTGTCTCCTGCCCCAGAGACCTGTGCCCGTGGGGGGCTTCTGTGCCAGAGGGAGCCAAAGCCCACGTGCATTGGGGGCTGCACTCCTGCCTGCAGGGGCTGTTGGCAGGAGCACCTGGAGCAACTGCTGGCAACACTTGGGTCTCTGTCAGAAGCTCTTACTCCATGCTGAAATTATCTTCTCATTGAAGTTATTGCCTTCAGCACAAAACCACCTCAGCGGCGAAGGCACAGAAGAATCTGGCAAGTAAGAATCCTCAGTTCAGGAATGCTTTACTTCCCATTGCTCGACTCAAGTAGTTCCAAAAAGTTGCAAACTTCCCAAATTAATTGGGATGGCCTGAGGAGGTGAAGATTTGTAATTTTGCTTCCCATCTCAAAGCAGCAACTCATTTGCCTTAACTTCATCCACTGAGGGTCACTTTACAGAACATAACACTACACAAAAAAAGGGCAAAAAACAAGGGCCATGCTTTGGTTTTCTAGGAAGGGATGATAATATCCTAATTCTCTTAAGGAATAAAAGCTCTCAAGAAATGAGAGTCCACTCAGTGGTACAAAAGTAGCCCAAAGAAATGAGTAGATTACAAAAGGGCTAATCCTCCCCCTGGTACAGATTTCTAAGTGGCCAGTAAAGTACAGCTCTCCCCTTTTGTTCCCTGCAGGAGAATCAGGACCATGAAGAGGAAAAGTCACAGATATTCTTTCTGCCCTCCCTAACCAAAGCTGTGCCAAAGCACAGATGCTGCCTTCAAACTGACTCAAATTCCAGCCTAGACCTCTCACCTTCCAGACAACTCCTTCTCCAACACCCCCCCAACACCAACCCCCCCAGACTCCCACACAGAAGCCCTCAACACCCCGCCAGGAGCCCCAGCTGTCCCCATCCCTCCGCAGAGCTTTCCCACCCTCCAGCAAATGCCCTGGTTCCCTGCAGGTGCCGTGGGATGGCACTCAGGAGGATCTGCTCCAAGGCCTTCCCCTGGAGCACGCTCAGGCTGCCAGGCCTATGGATCCTGGATCATCCTTCCCACCGAGCCTTCCTGTGCACGGCTGTTCCATTTGCACCTTTGCGCTCAGCTCGGACTTCTCCACTTCACCAGGAGTGCTGGGAAAGGATGGAGAGCAGCCGGGCAAGCTCTTTCTCCAGCTCCCTCTTTACCCTTGGGGAGGGAGAACATTCCACAGGAAAGCAACTGGTGCCACAAGGAGCGGGTGGCCTCAGGCACCTTTGGGGATGGAACAAGGCCTTTGACATAAGTAAGCACAAGCAATGCACATGAGTAAACAAGTAATTAGCACAGACATACCTAAGTACTTAGCACCAGTTAGCATAAGAAGAACCTGGTGGCCTAACTTGACATAAGAGTGACCTGACAAAAAGCTTTAGACATAGTCTACCAGAAGAACTAAGGGCAAGTGTGGAATCAGCCCTGTGCAGGGAAGCTGTGATGAAGACTTTGTGCTGCTTTGGGGCATCGAGACCGCTCCTGGCCAGCGCCTGGAAATCAGCTTCAAGTTTGGGAATCAGACACCATGTATTTCTAACCCCCTGCCTATCAAATCACCACAGCCGTGTAAAGAAGGACGGTATGTTTGATACATTCCTACATCAACCCACTTAAATTTATATGTGGCAGAGAAACATTTTAGTGGGTGCAGACCCCTGCCCTCCCGCCAGGTCAATAAAAGGGCTTTTGGTAGACCATACATTTGGCTGCCGATTTGTTTGAACGAGGGAGACCCCTCAGGACTGCTGTATCCTGAGGGAACACCATTGGCCTTGGCCTGTAGGCACCTGCACAAGCTTAAAATCAGCTGCCTCAGCTTCCAGGACCTCTCTTGGCCAGCATCCTGACGTGGATGCAGGACTGCTGTGAGGCACTGCTGGGACCCAGCGGGACAGGACCGGCTGTCTCGTGTCCACGCAGCACCCCTCACACAGCCAGGGCCATCCCAAAACCAGACAAACACTCACTTGTCAGCAGAGGGGAGCAAGGAGCACTGGGCTCCTCTCAGGGTATCTCAGCTGGGCTGGCTCCACAACATGCCCCCACTCTCAGGCCTGCTGATGCCCAGCTGCCAGAAATGCCTACCTTGTTCTCTCCAGGATGCACAGGGAGAGCCAATGAGCAGGACGCCTTGGGAGGCAAACCTTCCCAGCCTTTTCTGAGGCCAGGGACACACCAAGATCAGCCAAGACTCTCCACGCTGCCTGGCCCACACAGCCCAGCTCTGTGCTGGCTCTGGGCCACAGCAGCTTCCACTAAGCAAGAGGCAAATGCACATTGCCAAGAGTTGAAACACAGCAGACAGGGAAGAGGTGAAAAGTGTGTGTGTAAAGGCCTTTTAATTCACAGCTCTCAGAGAGAGCTCTGGGGCTCACGGCTGGACAGAGATGCTCCTGCTCATGCCTCTGTCCAAAGGGGGAACACACCCTGCTGCAGGTGCTTGGGTTGGTCTCTGCAGGTCCAGGCAGATGCCAAACCCGCTCTTCACAGCCTTCTCCCTTCCCTTGCCACTCTGCCACAGAGAGCCAAAGGGGGACCCTTGCACCTACCTCACTGGGAGCTCCCTGGGAAGCACTTTCCTTGAGAAGCAAGCCCTTTTCCTCCAAAGGCATTTCCCCAAATGAAGCTTTCTTGGGCAACACCAACACACTCTTAAGAAAAGCTGGAAAGGCTTAATGACTTCAGGTCCTTTCAGGACAGGCACTCCAGCTGTAGCTCGTATTCTCCCAAGTGTGTTTCCAGGTGGAGGTTCAGAGGGGCAGCCCCAGGCCCTCTACAAACACAAGCTGCCTGCTGCCTCTTCACCTGCCTCAACTCCTGCCTGCGGTCACGGCACCAAAACCAGGCTGTTCCAGCCAGAGCCCAGAGCCCTGTTCCCGCAGGAAGCTGTTGCCAGCACCTTCCAGGACTCTCCGCTGTGCATGCAGAGCTTTTCATGCCCGCTCCCAACAGGCTTTGGAAGGCAGAGCACAGCCTGGCTGGCTCTGCCACCAGCACAGCCCAAACACTGGTGGAGGAAGAAGTAGCAGGGGTTGTTTTGCGGCCATGCCCAAGAGAAACTGGAAGGGTGCCCTCCCTCTGGTCTCACTTGGTTGGCTTTCTGACTGGCTCTGAGCCTGGGGCTGCCATTGCTCAGTTGTGGGGACCAGAACCACACCCGGGATCCCGGCACTGCCTGACCGTGCTCCAGGCACTCTGTGCAGAGATAAACAGTGTGTATCAAGCTTAAAAGGGGCCTTGACCAAAAGGGCTGCTGGTAAGCTGCTCAGAGACATCTGGTGCACAGCTCAGTCCCTGTGTGAGTAAAGGTTTGGGGCTTGCAAGCAGTCGCCAACCAAGCATGGCCGGAGGGAGGGGGAAGGGTCCATTTGCCAATAGAGCGGCAGGAGGAAGGGATATTTACTGTTCAATTCTGTGACCACTAGTGATCCTGGGGGTGGGTCAAGTGAATCTGGACCTTAATGCTGTGATTCTACTTACTCCTATTGTGCGCTTGTGGTGTCTGGACATTGTGGTTAATGTAGGTGGGTTTTTGTGATTGTGTGAGTGAGTGCCTTTGTGGGCTCAGTTATACGAAGGAGGGGGCGAGTGAGTGAGTGTACCCATGGTGCGGGGCGGGGAGGCTCTGCCCACTAGTGAGGCGGCCAAGTGAGGCCCAGGGTGCCGGCTGGGAGGCTGTGTGGGCAGATAGCGTCCTGCGGGGAGGCAGCTGGGGAGAAGCAGAGCAAGCAAAGAAGTGTGGGTGAGGACACGTGGCATGTTTGAATGTGTTTGTGTAGATTGTGCATGTTTTAACTGTGGCTAGACGAACTGAGAGGATTCCACTGCCTCAGTGGTTCGGGTTTGACCCCTGGGAGTTTGTAAATCCAGTGAATCACTGGATAGATGAAGGGGATGAACGGGTTTATTTAGAGGGACTTTATTGGACCTCAGCTAATGGTAACATAAAGGTAATTTACATCATTTCTCTAGATTGGAAGCAACCCACTGTGGAGAATTTAGAAATTCACGAAGGAGTAAGTGGAATAGCCTGCCTTTGTGGGCAATTCTTGGGAGCCTTGGGCACCTCGAGAGACTGGCACCCTCCATGGGCACTATTGCAGTGCGGAGTTTGTGAGAAGCGTTGGTATTGCTGTTCAGCAGGCGGCGGGGCATATGCTCTGAGTGTGGATGGATGTTTCCTAATTGAGCCCATTTTGAACCTCAGATTTTAAAGCTTGTGTGTGGAAAATCACATCTGGTACCTGTAACCTGGGGTTGCACGTGGGAGGAGAATTGGGAAAGGACTGTGAGGCTTTGTGAAGAGAGTTTTGGGTGGAAGTGAGAAGGAGAAGGAGATAATGGGAACGCACCAGAGCAAAGAAGTTACCCCGAGCTAGCTCTTTAGGGTGTATCTTAACCCACTGGAAAGAAGTCACCAGTAGGGGGGGATTGGAGAACAAGATTTAATCCAACACTGCATGCGGTGGTGGCCATTATACAGGCTGGAAGATTGAGCCAAGTGGCCACCGGCAGGAACTTTAGATTGTAATACCTTGTTGCAGTTAATGCGGTTTTTAAGACAGGAAGGAAGTAGGATGAGGTCTCTTATGCTGATATGTTTCTTGCCTTACGAAATCATCTGGAATGGGAGAGGCACTGTGGGCTCAGCGCTCCCTCAGACCCACTGGTGTTAGCCCTTGAGAAGGAAAACAAAGGAAATAGAGGGCAAATTAAGCAATGTTGCTCAGCGTGCAGCATAGGACAGCCATGTACCAAATCAGATAAGGTCTACCGTGCTGCAGCTCAAGAACAAGATACAATAGATTTGCTGAAAGTGCCTCCTAGGAGACGGGAGGATGAGGATGAGGATGAGGATGAGGATGAGGTGGACTTTCCAAAAAAAGAGGATGCAGGCTTGGAAGGGACATCTACTCAAACCCACTCCCCTCCTGGCAGTCCGGTTTTGTCCAGAACCAGGAGACAAGCAGTGTTACAGGCCGCTCTGCGAGAGGCAGTGGGACCAGAAGGAGGGAGACTGATGGTTAAAGTACCATTCTCCACCCCTGATCTAGAGGCGTGGGAAAGGATTGCTAAAAATTACCACAGCAACTCGACACTTATAGCGAAGCATTTACAATATGTTATCAAACAACACAACCCAGATTGGAGAGACACCCAGGTATTACTGGATACTTTCACTGAAACAGAAAAGCAGCTGATCCTGAGAACAGCAGGGGCTTTGGCAGAGGATCACCGTAAAAGCCAGTGATTGGATGTAAGAGAATTTTTCCCTCTCCAAGGGATCCTAAATGGGATCCAAATATATCGGCAGAGTTTCAGAAATTAGCAGATTATCAAGATTGGATAGCACTGGGAGTGGAGAGAGCTATCCCAAACACCAAAAAATGGTCTGTCCTGTATTCTATTAAGCAGGGGCCTTCCGAGACTCCATCTGAGTTTCTAGAGTGTCTAAGTGATGCTATACATCGCCATGCATCATTAGACCTGGGGTCTGAGATAGGAATTGTGGTGCGGAGAATCACAAATGGGACATCTCGCCATGATCAATATGATCAAGTGAAGCCAATTTTATTGTACAGAGGCCTGTATTTAGAATCAGTTCTGCTGTGCAAGAGTCTCTATCTAATACGTGATTGGTTAATCCTAGCTGTTTATGCGTCTAAAATTAAATGCTGGTTGGATCACCCGATTCTTCATGCGTCTTGCTTTGGTTGTCTGGCCCACCCTGAGTTCTCTTTTTTATTTTGCTGACAACTTTGCGGATTCCTCTGACTTCTTCTTTTCCTGTCGTCAAGGATTCACTGACCCCGTTTCTAGAACTGGTTCCTTTGTTACCAGAAGGCTGGACTGTGCATCTGCTGAATGTGTCCATTGTCCTGCAAAAAATCCTCAACAGGGGATGTTCTATTAGTTCCAGAAGCAGGGTGAAATCTATTAGGGTGGGATTTACAGGTGCAGTTAGACATTGGAGTACTGCCAGAGGAAGGAAAAATGGTGGTTAAACTTCTCCAATTAACAGAAGAGAATGAGGACAAAATTCATGAGATGGTGCGGGCAAAACCAAAAAATTAAGGTAAATTGAACATGAAACCTGTAGTAATAAAAACAGTTGATGAGAACCATCCAGTTCAGGTATGACAATACCCACTCTCCCTGGAAGGGAGACAAGGACTGCAGCTGGCCACCCAGGACCTACTTGAGTAGGGTGCCTTAGAACCATGTATGTCCCCCATAATACACCTGTTTTACCAGTAAAGAAGTCTGATGGGACTTACAAGCTTGTCCAAGATTTAAGAGAAGTTAACAAAAGAACAGTGAATCAGTACCCAGTAGTGCCTAAGCCCTATACACTACTGAGTAATATCCCCCCAGCACACCAGTGGTTTAGTGTGACAGACCTAAAAGATGCCTTTTGGGCATGTCCACTGGCAGGAGAAAGTAGGGATATGTTTGCCTCTGAATGGGAGGACCCCGATTCAGGGAGAAAGCAACAGCTTCGGTGGACTAGGTTACCACAAGGGTTTTCCAAATCCCCAAACCAAACAATTCTCCATCAAACCTGAGATAAAGATCATCCAGTATGGAGACGATTTGCTTCTCTCAGGACGGGAAGAAAACAAAGTTCGAGAATCCACCATAGCATTGTTAAGTTTTCTGGGGAGCCAAGGACTTTGAGTATCAAAAGGGAAACTCCAATTTGTAGAGAGGGAAGTAAAATGCCTAGGACGTGTGATTTGTCAAGGGAGCCAGTGGCTGAACCCTCAGAGAATTGCAGGGATTGCCTCACTCCCACGGCCAAAATCTAAGAGAGAAGTCAGAGGGCTTTTAGGCCTGTTGGGATAGTGTAGGCTATGGATTGAAGGATACATGCAGGCCATCAGGTTCTTGTTTGAAAAGTTAATAGAAGAAGAGATAAGGTGGGAAGAAGACGACAAGCAAATTTTGAAGCTTTAAAGAAAAAATTAGTCAGTGCAGCAGCACTGAGTCTTCCTGCCTTAGACAAACCCTTCTATCTGTTTGTGGATATAGAAAAAGGGGCAGCACATGGAGTGTTAGCCCAGGACCGGGGAGGATCCAGGAAACCAGTGGCCTGTTTATCAAAACTGCAAGACCCTGCCAGCTGTGGGTGGCCAACCTGCATTCAGGCGGTGGCAGCGAGCGCCCTACTCGTAGAAGAAAGCAAAAAATTAACCTCTGGGGGAAAATTGAAAATATATACCACTCACTCAGTAAGGAGTATCCTCAGCTAAAAGGCTGAGAAATGGCTCACTGATTCCCAAGTGCTAAAATATGAAGCCATCCTAATAGACAATGGATAATTAGAGTTAATTGTGAGTAACCAACTGAACCCTGCCCAGTTTTTAGATGGAAATCCAGGTGAGGAATTAATATATAATTGCCTAGAGGTTATAAATTATCAAACTAAAGTAAGAGAGGACCTAACACATCAACCATTCCAAGGAGGGAAATGATTGTACATTGATGGATTTCCACAGGTAATCCGGGGACAATGGGTATCAGGATACATTATAGTAGATGAAGAGTTAGTGGCCCTAGAAAAAGGAAAGTTACCTTCCAACTGGTCAGCCCAAGCATGTGAGTTGTATGCCCTAAAGCAAACTCTGGAAATATTAGCACAGAAAAGAGGAACAATATATACAGACTCAAAATATGCTTTTGGAGTAGTGCATACCTATGGGAAAATCTGGGAAGAGTGTGGGCTATTAAATTCAATGGGGAAAGGAACTAAAAACTTATTTTAGAAGTGATAGAAACCTTACAAATACCAGAAGAAGTGGCAGTAGTATATGTTAAAGGACATAAAAAAGGGGTGACTCAAGAAGAACAGTGGAACCATTTAGCAGATTTAGACGCTAAGAATTCAGCCAAATCAGGGTCAGAAAAACTAATGATAGCATTAACCCCTATGGGAGAAATAGAAGAAGTTCCCGTATTCAGTGAGACAGAAGAGAAAGAATTCCTTAGAATAGGAGCTAAGAATGATAACAAAGGGAAGTGGAGATTAGCAGATGGGAGACAAATGTTGAATAAACTCCTTGCCAGGAAAATGTTAGAAGGCATACATGGAACAACACATTGGGGTACACAAGCGCTAAGTGATCAATTTCTAAGGGACTGGGGCTGCATTGGAATTTTTTTGGGATAGCTAAGCAAGTAACTGAAAGGTGTGTGATATGCCAACAAGTGAGTCAGAAAATCATGAGGAAAACACCCAGAGGAGGGCAAGAACTAGCCTTAAGACCCTGTCAAAACATCCAAGTAGACTTTACCGAGCTTCCCCATGTACAACGGTGGAAGTTTTTACTAGTGATAGTAGGCAACTTGACTCACTGGGTAGAGGCGGTACCCACGGTTAAAGCCAATGCCAATGTTGTGAGTAAAACACTTCTAGAATCAATCATTCCCCAATATGGGATGGTGAACAGGATTGATTCAGACCAAGGAACTCATTTCACCTCTAAAATATTGCAAAAAGTTGTTCAAACCCTGGGAGTAAATGGGAATTACATACTCCATGGCATCCACAGAGTTCTGGTCACACTGAGAGGATGAATCAAACTCTTAAAAGAGCTCTAGTTGAGCTGATGACTGAAACGCACGTCATAGATAAAATGTCTCCCTTTGTCCTTATTAAAAATTAGAAACCAACCCCGGTCAGATCTGGGGGTGTCACCCTATGAAATGACATTTGGTTACCCTTTTTGACCTCACCCCAGAGCATTGCCATCTATGAGGAAGGGGAAGCCAATGCCAAGAAATATGTTATGTCTATAGGAGAAACCTTACAAGGGCTATAACATAAAGGAGCAATTCCTCAAACTAACACCCTGGATTTCAGAATCCATAATGTTAATTCTGGGGATTGGATCAAGTAATGATCAAGTCATGGAGAGATCAACCTCTAACTCCTCAGTGGGAAGGTCCCTTTCAGGCACTGTTCATCACCGAATCAGCCGTGTGAACTGCAGAGTGGGGATGGACTCATGCCAACAGATGGACTCATGCCAACAGTTAAAGGCCCGGTAGAAGAACCCAAAGAGTGAACTACAACATCCAGACTGGGTGAAACGAGATTGACTCTTAAGCAGAGACTGAAAGACAACCAGAAAGACACCAAGATGCCCAAAGTCAAGCTTCCACCAACCAGTTTGAGGACTGTCTTCCTGTGTTAATGGGTGAGAATTATCAGCATCTGTTGATGGGAAGTACACAAGGGTCTGTAAAAGGTGATGGGACAGCTTCTTTAAGAAAATAAGACAAAGGAAGCAGGGCAAGACCCCTTTGTTCACTACCAAGAAGACCCCATAGCCCTGCTGTGGGTAGCAACCCCGTAGGCATGGTAAGGTAGGGACAAAAGGCCATACTGGACCTCTGTAATTCCCCAACTGTCTTTGAATACAAAAGGGACTGGAGGGCGAGACCGAGCTGGCCTCTGGACCCCTAAGACACAATGACTATGGATCGCAACCACATAGGCACGGTAGATGGGAGTCAGAGCCATACTGAACCTCTGTAAGGCCCTTTTGTCCATTCCAAATAAGTGTGTCTAAGGAAAACCTGAGATTTTTCTCCTGTTCCCACTGTCCTTGCCCACATCAACAGCTGCTAGTATGACTCATTCAAGAGAGAGAGAATTTTTTTAATGTAATTGTTCAAGCAAAATGACTTATAGAAAAAGAAAAGGGGGTTTGTTATAGATGGGTAATCCTATTGTTGACTCTCACAATTAAGGGGTGAATATTAAGTATATGTTAAGAGAAGTTGTGTAGGTGGATCGTTATCTTTCCCCTCCCTCTTGCATTGTTATCACGGGATGCCCTCAGTAGTCAAGGCATTTGGGAGGGTCGGCTTGTTGCTATGGCAGCGCCTGACCTCCAGTCAAGCTGTAAGAAAGTGATCTCCACCACTGGACAGTGAAGAAGAAGTGGATTGACAAGACTTTGGGAGGGGCTAGAGGTATAAAAGATAGAGCATCCATTTTGTAGATGAGCACAGGGTGACTGAATGCTTTGCTTCTGGCACTGTATTTATTCTTTATTCACTCTTCTGTTGTATTTTGATAAGGTCGTAATAAACCATTTACATTTGTGAAAGTGAAAATAGTTTCTCACATGGGGTTAGGGAATGTGGGGCAAGGTGTCCACACTGGGTCAGACCTCAAGTTAAACTTCTCTGACCTGGCCAGACCTCTTTAGGAGCGGCCCTACATCAATATCAATCACAGAATGCTGCAATCACCTCTTCTCTAATGAGAACAGTAATAAAAGACACTCTTTAAAATAGGAATACATATTTCTTAGAAGCTCTTTGAAATATTTCTCCATAACTGTATAAGGAAACCTTCTTAATGAACTACATTAGAGCAGAGGGAAATCAAGGCAGAGCCATGGTTTGTCAGAAGTTGCTTGATCCTAATGAGCCCTGTGGTGCATTTGGAGCTGAGCCCTGGAACCTCAAGGCCTGAGAGGAGATTGCACAAACCTTTCCAGGAGTCAAAGTCAGAGGAAAAACCCAAAATGTCTCAAAGCATTAATGGGTGCCACTGAGGTCCATCCCAAACACAGGCTCCTCATGGACTCCTTGGAGGAGAGAACTGGAGGCCAGGATGGTAAAAAAAAAAGTCTCAGAAACTCAGTGTGGAAAGGAAAATCCAAAGTACCTTAAACTCCTTGAGTATCTCAAAACATCAATGAGCCCCACTGAGTGTCAGTACAAAGCTCTCAAGGGACACGTTAAAGCAGATAATTGGGGCCATGATTGCACAAACCTCTCACAGAGTCTGGATCAAAAGGGAAACACCAAGTACCTTAAAAGAACTGAAGTACCTTGAAGCATTAATGAGCCCCACTGAGTGTTGTTCCTGACAAAGCCTCTCCAGGGACTAATTACAGCAGATAATTGGAGGCCATGATTGCACAAAGCTCTCAGAGACTCCAAGGCAAAAGCCAAAGCCAAAGTCCTTTGAAAAACCTGCAGTCCCTGGGAGCATGAAGGAGCCCCCAGGGCCATTCCTGAGCAAGGCTCCCCAGGGACTCCTTCCAGCAGATCCTTGAGGCCACTGGGATGTGGGCTAGGGGGGGATGCTGAGGGCAGGAAAAGGGGGTGACAGTGCCCAGCCTGGCTGGGGCTGTGCCAGGAGGCCCCAGCCTCAGGACAAGGTGTCTCTTCACGGCCCTTGGTGGCACGGCCCTTGGTGGCACAGATGCTGCTGTGCCCCAGGGCACCAACACTTGGCTTCTCTTTGTCCCCACCTGTCATCAGTGCCTCCAGTTCTCTGCTCTGCCTGGGGCCTGGGGACACTTTCTCAGTCGTGTCCCTCAGTGGAACCCATTAAAAGTCAAAGAAACTTTGGAGTTGGATTCTGTCTTGGAGTTCTGGAGAGGTTTCTGCAGCTCCCTCTCAGGGCCTGATGTTCAGGGCCTGAGCACAAAGCCCCAGAGGGTCATTAAAGTCCTTGTGCTGTGTCTGTGCTGCTGAGCTGGGCCGGGCTCCTGGCACAGAGGGTGATCCTGGTAACCAAGGAGAGCTTCAAAAGCACATTTCTCTGGATGAGCAGCTCTTCTCCCAGCCCAGCAGGGCTGGGGCACTGCCTGCAGCCAGCCCGGGCACAGCACAGAGGCACAGAGAGCTTCCATCAGTCAGGGCTGGGAAGGTGCTGAGAAGTGTCTGGGGCAGAATCAGTGCCAGCCCTTGGCACAGGAACCTCTGGCTGCAGGACAATGCAGCTGCAGCTCCTGGAGTGATCTCCTACAGCTGGAACATCCCAATGCCCACAGACCCTGTGAGTACATTCTCTGATCATCTCTTATGCAGAGCAGCCGGGGGTGCCCAGGGCTGTCCTGCAGAGCAGGGTCCTGCAGCTCAGGGCGCTGTGCTGGGCCAGGGACTCTGCTGCCTGCCAGGGACAGCTCTCAGCCGGCCCGGGGAGCTGCTCCCAGCGCTGGGGGACAAAATGTGGGTGGAAGGAGACAGCTGGAAAGGCTGGAAAGTGTTCTTCTTGTGTGGTGAGGATTCTGTATTGCTCAGGATTGCTCCCAGCATGACATTTACCTCCAGAACATTTCCAAGCATATTAAACAGGGAGCACAGCCAGTCATGGGCTACAAAATGGGAAAATCCTGCATTTTTAGTGTACTGATCTGTGTTGCCTGTATGGGAAATTGCACATAGATATTCATTTCTCAGTTCACCATGAGAAATATAAAAAAAATTGTCTCAGATCTGAATAAACCAGGCAGTGACAGAAACGAGCACAGGGCCCCTTAGAGGTAGCATCAGTGTTGCTTTTCCAGCCTCCTCAGGGTTGCTCTGACATTGCCATCAGAGCCTGCAGAGCCAGAGCTGCCCCTGGGCAGTGCCTGAGCTGGGAGGGGTCTGCAGGGCAGAGCTGAGCCCCCAGGGCTGGGCTGGGCTCTGGCAGCACTGGCAGGGCCCAGCCCTGGGCACAGGGGACCAGCTGCTGGCAGGGACAGCTCCAGGCAGCAGAGCCCTGGGCAGACAGGGGGGAGAAGTGCCCCCAAGCTGTGCTGGGATATTTAAAGTCCTCTCCAAACCCAACTATTCCATGATTACTTTTATTACAGAACCCCATGTGCAGCCACAGCCAATGTCCAACAGCAGCTCCAACAGCCACTTCCTCCTGCTGGCACTGGCAGACGCGCGGCAGCTGCAGCTCCTGCATTTCTGCCTCTTCCTGGGCCTCTCCCTGGCTGCCCTCCTGGGCAACGGCCTCATCATCAGCGCCGTAGCCTGCGGCCACCACCTGCACTCGCCCATGTTCTTCTTCCTGCTCAACCTGGCCCTCAGCGACCTGGGCTCCATCTGCACCACTGTCCCCAAAGCCATGCACAATTCCCTCTGGGACACCAGCACCATCTCCTACATGGCATGTGCTGCACAGCTTTTTCTGATTATCTTCTTCCTTGGGACAGAGTTTTCCCTCCTGACCATCATGTGCTATGACCACTATGTGTCCATCTGCAAACTCCTGCACTACGGGACCCTCCTGGGCAGCAGAGCTTGTGCCCACATGGCAGCAGCTGCCTGGGCCAGTGCCTTTCTCAATTCGCTGCTGCACACGGCCAATACATTTTCCCTGCCCCTGTGCCATGGCACTGCCCTGGGCCAGGTCTTCTGTGAAATCCCCCAGATCCTCAAGCTCTCCTGCTCCAAATCCTTCTTCAGGGAACTTTGGCTCATTGTGGTTAGTGGCTGTTTAGCTTTTGGCTGTTTTGTGTTCATTGTTTTCTCCTATGTGCAGATCTTAAGGGCCGTGCTGAGGATCCCCTCTGAGCAGGGACGGCACAAAGCTTTTTCCACCTGCCTCCCTCACCTGGCTGTGGTCTCCCTGTTCCTCACGACTGCCACATTTGCTCACCTGAAGCCCCCCTCCATCTCCTCACCATCCCTAGATCTGGCCTTGTCAGTTCTGTACTCGGTGGTGCCTCCAGCCCTGAACCCCCTCATCTACAGCCTGAGGAACCAGGAGCTCAAGTTTGCAGTGAGGAGACTGATGACTGGATGCTTTCAGGAACATTAAACTGCTGGCCAATTTCTGCAAATCACTTGTAATAAAAGTTATCTTTGATGCTTCTTGTTGGTTTCATTTTGGAGGTTCTTTTTCTTTGTTTTACATTTTAATGTTGTCCACAAAGAAATGTCCTTGTTTGTGCCATTTCTCATTTTGTTTCTCTCCACCTTCCCTGTGGCCACAGACTGTGTCAATGAGGGGCTGTGCTCTTGGTGGATTTAAAGGAACTAAAGGGTCTGCCAGCAGAATTTTCAGCAGAGATGCCCTTTTGTTGCCTTCTCTGGAGCTGCAGCAGCAATGTCTGTGTGCAGAGCGGGGGACAGAGTGGCTGGACAGCAGCCAGGCAGAAAGGGACCTGCAGGGACTGATGGACAGCAGGCTGGACATGAGCCAGCAGCGTGCCCAGGTGGCCAAGAAGGCCATTGGCTCCTGGCCTGGATCAGGAACGGTGTGGCCAGCAGGACCAGGGCAGTGATTCTTCCCCTGTGCTCGGCACTCGTTGGGCAGCACCTCGAGTGCCGTGTCCTGGCACTTGGACTTGTTAAACCTCACCTTGCTGGATTTGGGCCCTGGATCCAGCCTGTCCAGGTCCCTGTGCAGAGCCCTCCTCCCCTCCAGCAGATCAACACTCACAGGCATCTTGTCATCTGCAAATTTCCTGATGGTGGACTCAGTCCCCTCATCCAGATCATGAATGCAGACATTTAAATCCAAGCTGGCTGGCTCTGACCCCTCGGCCATCCTGTGGGTGCCCTGTGATGGCACTCAGGGTGATCTGTTCCATAACCTTGCCAGGCACCAAGGTCAGGCTGACAGGCCTGGAGTTCCCCAGATCCTCCTTCCAGTTTTTCTTGGGGATGGGCTCACACTGGCTCCTCCAGTACTCTGGGACCTCCCTGCTGAGCCAGGACTGATGGTAAATGATGGAGAGCAGCTTGGCGAGTTCATCCACCAGCTCCCTCATCCCCCTAGGATGGATCCCATCTGATCCCATACACCTGTGAGCATCTGAGTGTCTCAGCAGGTCCCCAACTGCTCCCTCCTGGACTACAGGGGGCTGTTCTGCTCCCTGTGCCTATCTACCAGCTCAGGAGATTTCTTGTCCTGAGGACAACCTATCCTAATATTGAAAATTGATACAAACAAGGTGTTAAGTTACTCAGTCTTTTCTTTGTCTTTACTTACTATATTCTCCACTGCATCCAATAAAGATGTTCTCCTTATCCCAGATTTTGCTATTAATTTATTTACAGAAACCTTTTCAATTTTTTTTCACAGAAGTGGCCAACTTAAGCAGTAGTTGAGTTTCACCTCTCAACTTTTCTTTCTCCATGACCTAATAACATCCTTTAACACTTCCAAAGTTGCCTGACATTCTGTCCAAAGTTAATGCACCCTCTATTTTTCCTTTGAGTTCCCACAGAAGCTCCATGGGCAGTCAGGGCAGTCATTTTCCTCACCAGCTCATCTTTTGCTACACTGGCACAGGCTGCTCCTTCCCCTGTAAGATTACTTCCTTGAAATGTGTCCATCCTCCCAGGACGCCTTTGTTTTAAAGGGCTGTTTCCCTTAAAAAAATCAGTACCTTATTCGGTACTCCCCAAATCTGCATCCTAAATAGGCCAAAGTCTGCCCTTCCTAATTTCAATGTGGAAGTTTTGTTGCTACCCCTCCTTCTTTCACAAAACATTGAAATCTTGATTATTTCATGGTCACTGTGCCCCAGGCAGCCTCCGACCCCCACATCTGCCACCAGCGCTTCTCTGTTTGTGAGCAGCAGGAGACAGAGCTTTCCTTGGGAGTGGAGTGTTTCCAAAAATTCAGTAAAACAGAAAACTCCTTAACCCCAATGCAGCATTAAGAAGCAGCATTCTTTATTCAGCCGGATGCACGGGGGATAGCTCCTCCCAAAGCCGAGCGTGCTGAGTACAGGAAAGTTTCTGTTCATATTCTGTATTTTGCACACATATTCATTGATTGTCCTGGACTAAACACACATCTGATAATCATTCCCCCAGAATCATTAACGTATTTCCCCTCCCCTTTTGCATGCTCTCTTCTGTTCTGGGGGTCTCTCTGGTGGTCCCTGGTGGTCGTGGACCCCAGTGTTCCAGTGGGCCTGGCTGAGCTGGCAGGACACTGAGGCTGGTGAACTTCCAGTTCCCCTTCTGACACAATGAGCATTGTGTGGTTTCCATAGGCCTGGGGTTTTGGAGAACAAGCTCCGGTGTTAACTCACCTGGTGTAGATAATTTATCATCTGGTAACATGAGGTCACAGAGTTATGTGAGGTCATCGAGCAGCTACAGCATCATAGACTGCCTCTGTGACATCCCAGAGCCTGCTGTGACATCATAGGGCAGAGGTCTGATATCCCAGAGCAGGCTGTGACATCACAGAGGGGCTGTGTGACATCCCAGGAGGGCTCTGTGACGTCACTGGGTTGGTCACTCCGCCCCAGCTCCCCCTCACAGTTTCTCCCAACAAGTCCAATGCTGTTCATGCCCAGCGGGGTCCCTTATCCCCTGGTATCCCCCCGGTCCACCTGGAGCCACAGCCCCCACCAAAGGACATTCCACAGGATCCCCCCCAGAGCCTGACATGGGGAAAAGGGGCCAGGGCTGTGTGACCAGGACATCAAGGATGTGGATTATCCAGGTCCCTGTGGCCTGGGTTGGGTTCCCCAGGGCAGGAAAGATGTCTGGCAGCTGGAGCAGGGTTAGGGAAGGGCCTCCAAGGTGGGGCTAGAGCCCTTGGGCTGTGAGCAGAGGCTGAGGGAGCTGGGCTTGTCCAGCCCAGAGCAGGGAAGGCTGAGGGGCTCCTCATCCCAGCCTGGCAGCGCCAGCAAGGAGGGGATGGAGAACACAGAGCCAGGCTCTTCACCCTAAGACAGCTTTGTGGCTGCCCCGGCTTTGGGATGGGCCCTGGGCCTGGAGCAGGAGCAGCTCTGGAGGGCCCCAAGGCCGGGGCTCTTGTGCTGGCCTGGGCAGATGGGATGGCAGCAGGGGCTGCAGAGCTCTCAGCACCTCAGCCCGAGGGGAGCAGGGCACCCAGGGAGCCTCCTTTGGCCTTGGCCAAGCCCCTTCCCCCATGGCTGGGGCTGAGTCCTGGCTGAGCTGCAGCTGCTGCTGTGCCCTGGCCAGGGGCTGAGGCCGTGGGGCCAGTGGCCAGAGCAGCCTGGGCTGAGCAGAGCTGTGGGGCCAGAGCCGGCTGGGCTGTGCTGGGGAGAGGCCCTTGGTGCTGCACAGAGCTCAGGGCAGCTGGCAGAGCTTGCAGGGAGCTGGGCTGGGCTCAGAGAGCCTGGCACAGGAACCATCAGTGTCCATCCCAGCCTGGCTGAGCGTGCAGGGCAGGACTCAGCCCAGGCCTTGTGGGGCAGGGCCAGCGCCTGTGCAAGGCATGGAAAACAGGCAAGTGTCTGAGAGAGGAGGCTGCTCTGTGCCCTTGGGGGCATGGACACAGCAGGGAGGGGGCCCAGGACATTTGTCTCCGCCCGCCTCTGTCCCCAGCCCTTGGCAGCCCTGGCTGCTGAGCCCAGCTTTGCCCTGGGCTGAGTTTGGCTGTGGCCCAGCTCCATCCTCCTGCGGGGCTCAGGGCCTGTTCCCGGCCATGGCCAGCCCTGGCCGGCCTCTCTGCTGGCCCAGAGGCCGGCAGAGCCCGGGGCAGGGCTGTCTGTGCAGCCCCACAGGTGCCACGGGCTCTGCAGGAGCTGGCAGAGGCTGCCCAGCAGGGAGGCCATGGGGCACAGAGCCCCAAGGCTGCTGTGGGCACCACGGCACAGGGGCCGTTCCCAGCCGCAATGCTCCTGTCCTGGGCTGGGCCTGCACAGGGGCTGTGGCACCATGGCCGGGCCAGCACAGGGTCACAAAGGGGCCACGCAGCCGCTGCCGGGGCTGGCAGCAAGGCCGGGCACAGACAAGGAATTGCTGAGCATGGCCTGCGCTGGCCAGGGCTGACTGTGCCAAAGGCAGAGCTCAGCTGCCCTTGGTGGCTGCAGGAACACTCAGGAGCCCAAAGAGCCTCCATGGCTGTGCTGGAGACCAAGGCTGGAGCAGGGAAATGCAGGGCTGCTGCGCCATGGGGAGGGCATTGAATTCCAGCACACACCTCAGCTCTCTGATGATCCCGGCACCATGCTGGGCCCTGTTTCAGACTGGAGCAGAGCAGATGTTGATGGCACAGGAGCCCTGCGGGGCTGGCAGGGACCTGCAGCTTGCAAGGTGCTCTGCTCTCCCTCAGCTCCTCTCTGAGAGATCCAATCCCAGTTTGGCACCTCAGGGCACAAGTGGCACTGCCTGTCCATGGGCACACAACTGATATCTGCCTGGAAAGGGGCACAGGTTTAAATTCTTGTACATTTCATAATATACAAGGACATTTTTATTATCTGGGTCACTTGAGTACTTTTAAGAAATACCAAAGTCTTCCCTCCAGGAACAGGAATTTCCTGGAAGTGTATTGATGGGAGAAGGAGAAGAAATACTGCTCTTCCCCTTTACTTGAGTCACCAATATTGTTTATTACATCATCTCTCTCTTCCTTCAGGTATTTCCACCTCTTCTGTTGAAATGGCCATGTCTAAGGACATCTCTTCACTAGACCAGCTGGATCTATGTCCTTCCTGTTACTCCCAGATTTCCTCCTCCAGATGCTCTCTGGTCACACAAGGGCCTCTCAACTGACTGGTTACATGCTTTGAGCTTCAGGGAGTTGCCCAGTCTTTAAGAAGTTCAAAAATAAATATCACATTAATCAACACCTTACTTATATTAATATCTGTCACAGTATTGCCTTTTCTTATGTCTCTGTCTAAAACTGTTCCTGTATGGAAATCCCTTGGGGATGGGGGACATGTCAGATGCTGCTGGGACATCACAGAGAGCTGAGGGAAGAGCTGTGATGGTTATTAAACTGTTCAAATGTTCAACTTGTGTTTGTTGGCAAGAAACCTTTCTGTGCTTCTGAGTGTCACCAGTCCCTGAGCCCAAAGGACACAAACCTGATGAGTTGTGGTTCCCTGCAGGGGCCCTTGGACCTTGGCTCTGCCCAGGAGAGATCTTCATCCACTTTCCCGCTTTTCCTCCCTCTGGGCATGGAAGGAGCTCGTGCCTTCAGTGTGTGACTCGTGTGTGCAAAGAGCAAATCTGGGCAGAAATGGGGCAGGGAGGGTTTGGGGGGACCTTGGGACCTGTGCTGGGCACAGAAGGTGTTTTCCATTGCTCTGAGACTGTCTGCTGTGCAAAGTGGATTTAATATCCAGCAGAGGAATGAGTTTTGCATTTGATGGAGCTGTGCCTTCCCTTGGCTTTGCTGACTGACAAGAAATGAACATCCCTCTAGGTCTGGGGCAGCTCCTTCTCCAAGGAAAGCAGGTGGGAGTTGGAGCCAAGGAGCTGAAACTTTGGCAAAAGGTTTAATAAGACATTCAATGAACACAAAACACTTCTCAAAGCTGTATATTGGTCCATTCAACTTCACAAACTCTAAGCCATCTGAGTTTTAAGTTGCTCAACATTTTCAAGAAGTCAGAAATAAAAGAATGAGAGACAGAAATAGAGAATGATGAAAAAGATTTGGAGAAGCACACACAGAGCTACCAACTCCTGGATTCCAGCACTGTTCAGATCGGAATTCCAAGAGGAGGTAGGGTCAAGATGTGTGCTCGCCTTGTGCTCAGCCTTAAATATCCCTTGTTCTTCCTGGGCCCTTCCCCCAGGTGGGACTTGGGGTCATTTGGTCACTCAGGAGCTGGGCTGGGGGCTCCAGAGGTGGCTGTGGAGCATTGCCTGTGCTGTGCCAGGGACTGGCAGACACTGCTGGGCTGGGATAGAAGCCCTGGGGGGATTGGGGTTCCAGGGCAGGGCAGGGCTGGGGTTCCAGGGCAGGGCAAGGCTGGACCTGCCCCTTCCTCCCCCACACACAAAATGTTTCCAGCCCACAATCTCCTCCAGTCTGTCACAACAGGCAGTGTTGGAGGTGAAATCCCAGTTGTGGCCACGGGCATCTGCAGGAAGAAGGACAGTTCTTTTCCATAGGAATGAAAGCCCCAGTTCTCAGTTTATTTCTGATTTAATTGCCTGGATTCTGTTTGGTTTTGTTGTTGCTTTGTTTCCTGTTTTGTGCCTGAAGTGTCCAGTCAAGAGCAGAGTGACTCTTGCCAAGGAACTTTGTGGTGCTGTTGCTCAATATTAAATCTGGTTTTTGCTGCTCCCTTGCTGGGGATTTTTTCAGCGCTCTCAAGCCCTCGTTGGCAACAGGGTGAAGGAGCCCTGGGCCAGGCTCTGGCCCTGGGGGACACGGGGACGCTGCCGGGGGGTCCCTGTCCCCTGTCCCGCCCCCCATGGCCCTGTGTCAGGCTCGGGGGTCAATTTCGTGGAACATCCTCTGGGGGAGGCTGTGGGGCCGGGGGCGGGGGGACCCGGGGGGACAGGGGACCCCGCTGTGCACGAGCAGCGTTGGACTTCTCTGGGGGAACTGGGAGGGGGGGCTGGGGCAGAGTCACCTCCCCAGTGACCTCACACAGCCCCTGTGATGTCACACAGCCCCTGGGGTGTCACAACCCACTCTTGGATGCCACATAGCTCCCTTGTGATGTCATAGGCCCAACTCTGCGATGTCACTCTGTGATGTCACAAAGCTGTGCTGTTACAGAAGATTCTGTGATGTCAGAAATTCACCCTGTACTATGACGTCACAAAGTCATCCTGTGACATCACAGTCTGTTCCATGATGTCATAGCCTGCTCTATGATGTCACACAGCCAACTCGGTGATGTCACAACCCACACTCTGATGTCACAGAGCCACTCTCTACATGACGGCAGAGTCTGCCCTATGGCCTCACACTATGATGGCACACCCTGCTGTGTGATGTCACAAGCCCCTCAGTGATGTCACAAAACCCTCCCTGTGATGTCATACTGCCACTCAGTGATGTCACAGCACACACTTTGACCTCACTGCCCGCTCTATGATGTCATACAGCCATGCCATGATGTCACAGCCTGCTCTCTGATGTCACACTGTCCCCTCTATCATGCCATAGCTGCTTGATGACCTCACACAACACGCTCTGTGATGTCATAGCCCAGTCTGTGACCTCACACAACCCACGCTGTGCTGTCACACAGCCCCCCTCTGACATCACAGCTGCTCTGTGCCTCCGTGACACAGCCACAGAGGCGCTGCTGTGACACAGCCCCCTCTGGGACACCCCACAGCCCCTGCCAGTGCTGAGCCCCTGTGAGCTCTGTCTGCGCCCTGCTCGTGTCCCTGCGATGCCCTGGCAGTGCCCCAGCCCTGCTGGGCTGTGCACAGGAGCTGCTCCTGGCCACAGCTGTCTCTCTGCAGCGCTGCCCTTGCCAGGAGCTGCCTCTGGGCCAGGAGCCTGGCCCAGCTCAGCAGCACAGACACAGCACCAGGACGTTAATGACCCTCTGGGGCTTTGGTGCTCTTTGCATCGGACCCAGACCTCAGAGTGTGCTCAAAGAACTTCTCAAGAACTCAAAGTCAGATTCAAAGCCCAGACTTTCTTTAACTTTTAATGGGTCCCACTGAGGGACACAACTCATGTGAAAGTGTCCCTGGGTTCCAGTTAGAGCAGAACACTGGAGGCAGTGATGACAGCTGGGGACAAACAAGGCAAAGGTGTCTCTGGTGCTGAGCAAACCTGGATATCACCATGGTGTCCTTGGACCTGCATTGTCACACTGACCCACGGTTCCATGAGGTTCCCCAGTGTCACCATGGTCACTGTCAGAGGCTGGATGAGATCAGTGTCCCGAGACACCTTGGGTTGAGCTGTCAATCAGTCCCACAGCTGGGACAGCGCTAACCCGGCTCTGAACGCCCCAGCAATCACAAGTCCCAGCTGGGGGGAGGCCCACGAAGGCCCAGGGGCTTAAAACCAAGGAGCACAAGGTCAGCCCCTGCTATGGACTCTGCCTTCTCCTGGGGCTTGTGTCTCACCCACACTGGAACCCCAGGAGCTGGGAGCCACATGTGTATCTTTCTGTGGAGCTTCTGTCTCTCTGTCTCTCTGTCTCTTTCCTCTCCTTCTAATGCTCTTTCTATGGAACATTTTTGGGTCCCTGAACAACTGAAGTGTTTAAGGCTGAGAGGTCCAGCTTGTTCTGGTGCTTTCCATGAACTGATTGAACTCTTGATTTATGAACCAATGCACTAGATGTGGAATCCTCTACACTGAACTCAGAAACAAACGCCCTCTGTCAGAGCATTTTCATCTTCTAGATCACTTCCAAGATGCCCATGGCGATGTTGCAATGATTATCACACAGCTCTCCATTTCTGGATGCAGGCTCTGCAGATTCTTTCTCTGCATTCAGTCAGGCTTGGATTCCCTGACAATTCCTGGTAGCCCGTCATGGTTTCTTAGGGCAGAACAGTAACAATGAAAACCTTACCAATGGCACAACTGCCCAGCCCACAAGGAAAAGAAAGAACAAGCTGTCAAGTTCTTCAAACATTTGTCCTGCTGTGCTGCAAGAGTTGAGCTGCACACAAGGTGTGGAAAGCCTAGAGAAGCTGCAGTTGGTGCCACATCTTGTGACAGAAGCTGCACCTCGTTCTCCAGGAAAGGTTCCTGGAAAGAGCAAACAGGAGTGTGGAGAAGATTCTGGGAAAACTGAAACAGCTTTTAGGAAATGAAATGAAAATGGAAAGAAACAATCCAAGATGTTTTTCTCTGTTTATTTTTATGCTCCTCTTTTCCATCTTGCACTACTGCTCCATCCCCTTAATCCAAATAGATCTCATCTCTAAGATCCATGACTTGGCGAATTTTAGACACTCTAAAATACCATGAGCTACACACAGTTTGCCTTCCCCGTTTGTTTTTTTGGGTTTTTTTTTGTGTTGTTTTTTTTTTTTTTTTAACCATTGCTGGAGATGTAAATGCAGTGCCTGGGTCAGATACAAATTCTGCATTCAGGGAATGTGCCCCGATAGGGTTTGATCCTCAGCGGGGACAATGCATGGCAGCGACCGAGGGGATTCCTGTTCCCCTGTGTAGGAGTCCAGACTCTGGGTCTGGGCTGACCAGGGCAAAGTTCCCGTGTTTGGACAGGCTCAGGGGCTGCCCCCGGGGAGCGGGGGGCTGGGCGCGGGGGCGAGCAGGCAACGGAAAAACGGACACGGGGACAAACGGCCCCGGAGCTTCAGTTGCAGCGGCAGCAGCGGCGGCGGCAGTCGCAGCAGCGGCAGCAGCAGCGAAAGCAGCAGCGAAAGCAGCAAAACCAGTCACTTTGAGGACTCCCTCGCCCGCTGTCCCGCACCCTCTCCCGCTCTCCCTTTCCCGGTGTCCCCTCCTCTCCCAGTCCCCCTCTCCCCTTGCCGGGCCATGTCCCCAGCCCGCCCCCGGCCCCGGGCGGGGCGGCCCCGTCCCCGCCCCGGTTCCCGGCCCCGTCCCCGCCCCGGTTCCCGGCCCCGTCCCCGTCCCCGTCCCGGTTCCCGGCCCCGGCCCCGTCCCCGTCCCCGCCCCGGTTCCCGGTCCCGTCCCCGTCCCCGGCCCCGGCCCTGTCCCCGGCCCGGTTCCCGGCCCCGGCCCCGTCCCCGTCCCCGGCCGTCCCGCCGGGGTCTCGCCTCCGCCCGGCTCTGGTCGTGCTGGCGGTGGCGCTGCTGGGCAGGCATCAGTGCCTGGGGCTCGGGCGGCACCGCCGCCCTCTGGCTCCGCCTGGCCCGAGCCCGGCCCCGGCCCCGACGTGGGCTCCAGTCCCGGCCCCGGCCCCGGCTCCTCCCGGGCCCCGCGGAGGACACACGCGGCGCGGCCGCTCCCGCCGCCCCCGCTGCGGCTTCCCCGGCCCGAGCTCCGCCGCTCGGCAGCGCGGCCGTCGGCCCCGAGCCGCCGCTGTCCCGTTCCAGGGACAGAACGCCTGGGGAGGGCCGGCCCGGGGCGCTCGGGGAGCGCTCGGGGGCCGCTCCTGGCCCCGGGCCGAGCGCTGACAGCCCCGTCCCGCCCGCAGGGAAGGCGCAGGAGGAGGCCCTGCAGGAGCGGTACCGGCTGGGTTCGCTGCTGGGCAGCGGCGGCTTCGGCAGCGTCTTCGCAGCCACGCGGCTCTCGGACGGCGCCCCGGTGAGCGGCGGGGCCGGCGGCGGGCGCAGGAGGAGGGGGCGGAGGTGGAGGAGGAGGAGGAGGAGGTGGAGGAGGAGGAGGGGGATGGGGCTGCGCAGGGCAGGCGGGCGAGCTCAACTCGCTGCTCTCCCTTGCTCGCAGGTGGCCATCAAAAGGGTGCCACGGAACCGCGTCCGGCACTGGGGCGAGCTGGTGAGTGAGCGGGGCCAGCGGCAGAAGCTGGGCAGGGATGAGCCGAGGCCCGGCAGGGTGGAAGCCACCAGGACACCTCGAGGGAGAGCGGGCGTAGGGCCAGCGCAGGGCGCAGAGCATCCCGGGCTGGGTGAGGGGTTCCCGACCCCCGGCACGGCATCAGCCCCACTGATGGCATCGCGCTCCTCCCGCAGCCCGACGGCACCAGCGCACCCCTGGAGGTCGTGCTGCTGGACAAGGTCTCCACTGGCTTTCCCGGTGTCGTCCAGCTGCTGGAATGGCTTGAGCTCCCCAACGACATCGTGATGGTGCTGGAACGCCCAGAGCACTCTCAGGACCTGCACCATTTCATTCGGGAACGGGTGGTCCTGTCCGAGGAGTTGGCGCGGGATCTGTTCCGCCAGGTGCTGGAGGCCGTGCGGCACTGCACCAGCTGCGGGGTCCTGCACAGGGACATCAAGCCCAAGAACATCCTGGTTGACCTGGCCACCGGGCAGGCCAAATTGATTGACTTTGGCTGTGGCACCTACCTGCAGGACACAGCCTACACTCGCTTTGCAGGTGAGCCCACACAGGGGTGTGCTCTCAATCCCGTCATCTCATGGCCCAACACCTCACAGCCCAAGCTGGGTGTGGCAGCGGGGATTCTCCCTTTTGCTGCCCTTCATGGCACTGAGATTTCAGCTGAGCTGCTTTTGAGCAGGGCTGGGTGGGGAGCCAGCTTCCAGCCCTGCTGGCAGCCTTTGCCCACCACTCTGGGCAGGACTGAGGCTAGGGCTGGGCAGCCAGCCCAACAAAAACACCCATGGGTGGGGTAGCAGAGAGGGGTGGCCAGAACCTGTGTCCCAGCCGGTTTGGGGTGCAGGTGAGAAAGGGCTTGGACTGCTCCACTCACCTGGTTTCTTTTGGCTTCATAATGGTTTTTGGGGCAGTGCAGGCAGGGAGGATGAGGGCATGGTTTTCCCAAGCACTGAGTGGGATTTTCCTCCTCATGGTCGGGCCTTGCCAGGGCTTCCACTGCTCTCTTCCAACCCCAGTGGCTTCTTTTCCATCCCCGAGTCTGTACACCTGTACACAAGTCCCAGGTGCTGGCGAGAGGGCAGCGGTCACCCCGTGTGCCACTGGGGCAGCCCCCACACACCCAGGGATGCTGGAGCCAGGCTCAGGGAGCAGCAGCGTCCCCCTGATGAACCCCATCTGTATTCCATAGGAACACGGTCATACAGCCCCCCGGAATGGACCCAGTTTGGCTGGTACTACGGCAAGCCAGCTACCATCTGGTCCCTGGGCATCCTGCTGCACCAGATGGTCTGCGGGGAGCACCCTTTCAGGAGGGGCTGGAACATCAGCTGTGACCATGAGCTCTCGCTGCCAGGACGGCTCTCTCAAGGTGGATCCTCATCTCTGGCCACGGGGGCAATACCAGTGCTGGGAGACAGCAGCAGCTCGTGAGCATCCCTCTCTGGCAGCTGCTGAGGAGGTGGCACATGTCCTGCTCTCCTGCTCTCCTCCAAAACAGGGAATTGATGGGGAAGTTTAGGCCCAGCTCTGAGCACATCCAGCATGGCCTGGGCACGGGAATAGTGGGGCAAAGCCACCAGGAGCCTTCTCCAACTGACCGGTGGTTTCTGGTTTCTCTGTCCAGAGTGCCAAGATCTGATCAGGAGGTGTTTATCCATGCTGCACTCAGACAGGCCCTCATTAGAAGAGCTGTTCCGTGATCCCTGGCTGCAGGATATTGATCTGCCCTAGAAGAAGGGAGAGAGCCACAGGCACACTTTGATGCAAGGCCCTGGTAAGTTACAGCTCCACACATGCCTTGGCAATCAGAAGCAAAGGAACGCAGACATTTTGTCCTGCCTGTGCCACTGCCCAGGGGTCATCAGATGGGAACACGCAGCCCTTGTGCTGGAGCTGAGCTGCTCTGCCCAGCACTGCTGGCCACCATCCGAACTGGTTTTGCTTGTCCTGGTTCCCTGACAGCTGGGGCCCTGGGCAGAACCCTGACAGCCTGGGCTCACCCCAGGGAAGGAGAAGAAGCCCCTGGAGAAGCTGTACCAGGTGGGGCTGTTGCTGCTGGGGACAGTGAGGACGACATCAAGGATGACAACCTCTTCCTCCACCTGGTCACCGGCAGCTGAGGATGATGGACTTTGATTCTGACACCTTCTCCAAAGCCAGGCTCCACAGGGAATTTGCAGGTGAGTCCACACGCAGGGGGATGCTCCCAGATTTGGGCATTGCACAGCCTGGCCGGGAACCAAAGGTTCCCCCATTGCTGGGGCGGATGCAGCTGATCCTTCAGTCAGCTGCCAGGCTGCTTTTGGCAGGGCTGGGGGGATGGGCTGGGGTGCTGATGAAATGGGAGTGGGCTCCTGGCCCTGCCAACAGCCCGAGCACCCACCGTGCCCCGGGCTGGGGCTGGGGCTGGGGCAGCCAGCCCGACACAAAGAAACCCCCATGGTGGGAGCAGAGGTGGGACTCCAGAACCTGTGCAGGGGCTGCTTTGCTTTGCAGGCAAGGAAGGGCTTGGGCTGCTCCACTGCCCCTGTTTGCTTTGGGATCACCGTTATTTTGGAGGGCAGTGAAGCGGGGAAGGGAGAAAACCTGGGCTTCCCTCACCTGTGGGTGGGTTTTTCCCTGGCCTGCAGGGGTTGGGCCTTCCTTAGCCCCTGACAGAGATAAGATTTTTGACCTTTTTTCTTGTTCCCCTTTTTGTCTGTAATCTATTTTCAATAATTTGTTGTGTGTTTTTCTAGAGGAAGCATTCCAGGTGGGGTCCAGTCTGGATGGGGAAGTGCTTGGGAGCAGCTGTGGCGTGGATGGGCCGTGCCCTGGGAGAAGGATGAGGACATGGTTTGGGACCAGCTTTTCTTCCAGCGAGGGATGGCGTGAGGTGGGTCCTGTCTGCTTGGCATGGTGGGATCAGAGCTTTGGGGAGATGGCAGCGAGCACAGGAGCATCCTGCTCTGGGCAGCTGCTGAGGGCTGGATGTGCCGTGGCTGGCTGCAGGCTGGGCACATGTCCTGCCCTCCTGCTCTGCTCCCAAAGGCAGCAGGGATGGGCAGCTCTGGGCACAGCTCTGGGCACGGCCAGCATGGCCTGGGCACTGCGGGCGGCTGGGACAAGGGGACAGGAGCCTTCAGCTGACGGGCGCTTTCTGGTTTCTCTCCTTGCAGCCAGGCTCTGCGGGTGCTGAGGCTGCTCTGGGCTCTGCCAGGGCTCTGCTGGAGCTCAGCACCGGGCTGCAATCAGCCAAAGAAGAAATGGGGTGACCTGCAGCACAGACCTGCTTGAGCATTTCAGCATCACAGCTCAAGTTTGCAGAGTGTACACCTCCAAGGGCAAACATGACACCACCCAAAAATTAAACTTGTTCAATAGCTTCTGAAATGAAATCAATCTGGGATGACCCCAAATGATATTTTGCAACTTGCTCAAGCTGTAGCTCAGCCCTTCTCTGAACTGTTCTCTCCCCCACCTGCCTTTTACTTCCCAACTGCTCCCTCTTGTCCCCCAGTGAGTTCCCAGCCCATGGCAGTCTCCATCACACTGTTGCCTTCCTTGGTGCCCCTCACCATGAGGAAGGCCGAGCCCCAGGCTTGGGGACTCATCCTGTCACTGGATGAGGAGCAGCAATGTCTCAGAGGTCCAGTGGGATTTTAGTGTCATTCAGAGCTGCTTTCCAGCCCTCAGCTCTCCTCACTGCTGAGTTCCCACTCCCTTTTCCTCGTCCTTGCAGCAGGATGAGCTCTGTGAATCCCCTTGAGCCTCTCCACTCTTCCCAGCCCACGCACCCACCTCAGTAAGGCTGAAGCTGCAGCTTCTCTGTCTCCTGTGGCACACCAGTCCAGTCCCCTGTGCGGGGAGCCCCAGCCCCAGAGCACAGCACTCAGCTGTGCACTCCGGGCTGGAGCAGCTCCCTCCCAGCCCCAGCCCAGGGACTCCTCCGGCCCCGGGGCTTGGGGCACCGTCAGCACTCGCTGCTCCAGCCACCGCTTCTGCTGGTCCTGACAGCAGCACCCAAAGTGGGGCTGATCCCGAGGGAGCAGCAGCAGGGCCTGGATCTGATCCCTGACTCTGGGGCAGGGCTGGACAAATGACACCCAGCAGCAGCAGCACATGGAGCTGACTTTCAGCACAGCCCCTGCCACTCTTGCCTCCCGTGTGCAGCGGTGTCACAGCAGCCTGAGGCACCTGGGAGCACCCTGAGCCATGCCAGGGTCAGTGCCAGGAGCATCCCCTGGCGCTGTTTAAAACCGGCTCAGCAGGAACTGGGGATGCAAACAGGATGAACCTGAGCATCTCCCACCAGCAGATACCTCAGAGCTTACACAGTAACACGGCCGTGACTCTCCCAAACTGGATTTAGGAATGGCACACCTACTGCAGCCATTGGATCATGAGCTGCCCAGATCCCTTTGGGACTCCTGCTTTTGGTGTCTCTGCCTCCTCTCCCTGCCCCAAGGAGGCTCCTCTCTTCCTCTCCCTGCCCTGACAAGACAGTCACACAAATAAAGAAATGGGATTACCAGGTGCTGAGGAGCTGTAGAAGGAGCCTTCTCTAGGTCTGGCCTGTTTCCAAAACCCGCACAGTCTCCCTCAGCAAGGAACCTCCTTGTCCACCCTCTCCAAGGGTGTCAAGCTCAGGAAGGGATTCCTGACACCCTGTCCAGCTGGGAGAGCTCCCGTGTCTCCATACCAGGGGATAAAACCAAACCCAGGAACCCTGGGGGGACTGAGATTGTGGCATGGGGACATCTGTATTTATTTCCCAGTGGCAAACAAAAATGTGGAATGGTGCCAGAGCTTGTTTTGATCTACATCAGCTTTTGATAATTGTCCCTCCTCCTGACAGCGACTCCTCTGCAGCTGCACTGGGAGATCTCTGGGGCTGAGTCCACTAAGAGGAGATTTCAGTGGGGCTGAGGTGCTCGAGGGGGCCCATTTCAACGCTCTGCTGAAGTCCAAGGACATTGTGTTTCCCCGAGGAGCAACGCTCCTTTCTGGCACTCACTGCCCCGTGAGGGACATTATTCAGTTGCTGCCATTGGGTGAGTTCCAGCCACAGGGAGAGGGAGGAGGAGATGATCCCACCCATGGCTGCTGCTGGGTCCAGACTCTGGGTGAGATAAAGCCGAGACAGAGCTTCAGCATCTCCCCCAAAATCACAGAATCACAGAAGGGCTTGGCTTGGAAAAGACCTTCAAGTTCATCTCGTTCCATGCCCCCTTCCACTATCCCAGGCTGCTCCAAGCCCTGTCCAACCTGGCCTTGGACACTGCCAGGGATCCAGGGGCAGCCACAGCTTCTGTGGGCAAGTTCTGATCTCTGCTCAGGTGAGCAGGGACAAGACCCAAGGGAACGGCTGGAGCTGGGCCAGGGCAGGGCTGGGCTGGAGATCAGCAAAAGCTTCTTCCCCCAGAGGGGGCTCAGGCACTGCCCAGGCTCCCCAAGGAATGGGCATAGCCCAGAGGCTGTTGGAGTTCCAGGAGCCGTTGGACCCCGCTGCCGGGGCTGCACAGGCTGCGATTGTTGGGGCGTCTGTGCAGGGCTGGGGGCTGGACTTGATGATCCCAATGGGTCCCTCCCAGCTCAGCCCCTTCTTAAATTCTCACCCTTTGGATCAGCCTTTGTGTCCCTTCGAGGCGCTGGCAGAGCTGCTGGGGACAGGGCAGGAGCGGGGCAGCCCCAGTGTTCCCCTGTCTGTGACACCCAGAAGTGACAGCCCCAGCGCTCCCCTGTCTGTGACATTCCAGTGGTGACAGCCCCAGCGTTCCCCTGCCTGTGACACCCCAGCGGTGACAGCCCCAGCGTCCCCTGCCTGTGATACCCCAGCGGTGACAGCCCCAGCTTTCCCCTGTCTGTGACACCCCAGGGTGACAGCCCCAGCGTTCCCTTGTCTGTGGCACCCCAGTGGTGACAGCCCCAGCGTTCCCTCCCTGGAGTCGCTCCAAGGGAAGCGTCCAGAGCCGCGTCCAGTCAATGGAACTGTCCGGCCACTGACCAGCCCGGCCTGGGCTGATGTGGATTGCTCTGCAGACAGCTCGGGGAAGGTGTAAGAGGCCGTCTGAAGCCCCCACATTTGCCTACCGGTTGCCACAAGCAAAAACCCCTTCCCCCATTACAGTACCGGCTTGGAGAGAGCGGCAGTGCAGGTGCAGTTGCTGTACCGTTACGTTAGCTGTTCCGAACAAGGCCTGGCAAGGAGTTGGCAAGGAATTGGCAAGGACTTGGCATGAAGCCACCAAGGAACGGCCTACTGCATATTTGCCCACTCTCCTCCTGAATCTGAATGAACTTTTAGGGTGACCCTAATCATCTCTCACTGAAGACCTCTCATCTGCCCCGTGACCACTGTGACAGACGGACGGAGATGGAAAACCCTCCTCCCAAGGACTGAGACTGAGACCCCTCCCACAGGGAGAGGGGAAACCACTAATGACACGACCTGTTCTTCTTCAGTAATTCCAACGGACTTATTCTTCATTGTGTTCGTCCTGCCTTGGTGGTTTCAGTGGACTCACCTGTTCCCCCACAGCAATCACAAGAGACTCTCATTGTCCAGCATGTTCCCCCCTCTTTCCTCTGTGGACTATAACTGTGAGGATCTCGCCTGTGTTGGTAGCTATTCCTATCCCCCTCTTTTCTCTCTCTCTCTCTCTCTATCCTTTTATCTCCTTTCTGATCCCCACTATCGCATTTACTGTTTTGGCCCTTAATAAAGGCGCATTTGTTGTGATTAACTGATAGTCTCTTGCTGTTTGCCGTTTTGCACTTTTGGGATTGGTGAAAAGAACCATCACGACACCCCGCACAAGCAGATCGTGACAGATGGCCAGGGTGTCAGACCCAGCCAGCAGGGGTTTAGGAGGGCTAGGTCGTGTTTGACCAACCTGGTCTCCTTTCATGACCAGGTGACCCTCCTGGTGGATGCAGGACAGGCTGTGGATGTGTCTGTTTGGACTCCAGCAAGGCCTTTGGCACTGTCCCCCACAGCACACTCCTGGAAAAGCTGCAGCCCACGGCTGGGCCAGGAGCACTCTGTGCTGGGTTCAGAACTGGCTGGATGGCCGGCCCAGAGAGTGGTGGTGAGCAGTGCTGCATCCAGCTGGGGACAGTCACCAGTGCTGTCCCTCAGGGCTCTGTGCTGGGCCAGCTCTGTTCAATATTTTTATTGACCACATGGATGAGGGCATTGAGGCTTTCATTGGTAAATCTGCAGATGACACTAAGCTGGGAGCACGTGTCCATCTGTTGGAAGGCAGGAGGGCTCTGCAGGGACACCTGGAACAGTTGGATGGATGGGTAGAATCCAATAGGATGAAGTTTAATAAATCCAAGTGCCCAGTCCTGCATTTTGGCCACAATAACCCCCTGCACTGCTCTAGGCTGGGGTCGGCGTGGCTGGACAGTGCCCAGGCAGAAAGGGACCTGGGGCCACTGGTCGACAGCAGGCTGAACACGAGCCAGCAGTGTGCCCTGGTGGCCAAGAAGGCCAATGGCTCCTGGCCTGGATCAGGAATGGTGTGGCCAGCAGGAGCAGAGAGGTCATTCTTCCCCTGTACTTGGCACTGCTGTGCTTGGCATTCCTCCCCTGTACTGGCACCCTACCTCGAGTGCCATGTCCAGTTCTGGGCTCCCCAATTTGGGAAGGACATGGAGGGGCTGGAGCGTGTCCAAAGAAGGACAACAAGGCTGGTGAGGGGTCTGGAACACAAGTCCTGTGAGGAATGCCTGAGGGAGCTGGGGTTGTTTAGCTTGGAGAAGACTCAGAGGTGACATTATCACTCTCTACACTCTCTGAAAGGTGGTTGCAGTCGGGTGGGGGTCGGTCTCTTTCTCCTCACAGCAACTGACTGAACAAGAGGACACAGTCTTAAGCTGCACCAAGGGAAATTTAGGTCAGAGATTAGGAAAAAAGTTTTTTATGGAAAGGGTGATAAATTACTGGACTTGTCTGTCCAGGGAGGTGGTGGAGTCACCATCATGGGATGTGTTTAAAAAAAGACTGGATGTGGCACTCGGTGCCATGGTTTAGCTGAGGTGGTGTTAGGGCATGGGTTGGACTTGATGACCTTAAAGGTCTCTTCCAACCCAGCAATTCTGTGATTCTGTCATTGTGTGACATCACAGACCAGGTTGTGGCATCATATAGTTGGCTGTGACATCTCTGGTTTATTATGCGACATCACAGAGCAGGCTGTGACATCAGAGCATGCCTGTATGACATCACAGAGCAGAGCAAGCTGTGAGGACAAAGAGTGTGCTGTGACATTATAGGGTGGCTGTGTTCCATCACTGAAGGTGTTGTGACATCACACAGTGGGTCTGTGTGACCACAGAGGTGCTGTGTGACATGTTAAGTGAGTTCTGCCATCACAGAGCAGGCTGTGACATCACAGAGCAGGCTGTGACATCACAGAGGAGGTTGTGATGTCACAAAGTTGGCTGTGACATTACAGGCTGGCTGTGTGACATCACAGAATGGGCTGTGAGGCCACAGAGAAGACTCTGCCATCATAGAAAAGGGCTCTGTGACATCACAGAGCAGCGGTGTGATGCCACAGAGAAGGCTGAGACAATAGAGAGTGGGTTGTGACATCACAGAGCTGACTGTGAAATCACAGGGCAGGCTGTGACATCACAGCGAGGCTGCATAACATCACAAAGGTAGCTGTGCCATCATAGAGCTGGCTGTGACATCACAGGGTGGCTGTGACATCACAGCCTGGGCTGTGACATCACAGGGCAGATGTTGTGACATCACAGAGCACACTGGGACCTCAAAGAGCAGGCTGTGACATCACAGGGCACCTGTATGAAATCACAGGTGGCCTGTTACATCTCCGAGTGGGCTGTGTGACATTACAGGGCAGCTGTGTGACATCACAGGGGCTGTGTGACATCAGAGGTGGCTGTGTGACATCACAGGAGGTTGTATGACACCACAGGGGCTGTGTGACATGGGGTTCCAGGGCAGGGCAAGGCTGGACCTGCCCCTTCCTCCCCCACACACAAAAAGTTTCCAGCCCACAATCTCCTCCAGTCTGTCACAACAGGCAGTGTGGGAGGTGAAATCCCAGCTGTGGCCATGGGCACCTGCAGGAAGAAGGACAGCTCTTTTCCAGAGGAATGAAAGCCCCAGTTCTCGGTTTATTTCTGATTTAATTGCCTGGAATTTATTTGGTTTGGTTGTTGCTTTGTTTCCTGTTTTGTGCCTGAAGTGTCCAGTCAGGAGCAGAGTGACGCTTGCCAAGGAACTTTGTGGTGCTGTTGCTCAATATTAAATCTGGTTTTTGCTGCTCCCTTGCTGGGGATTTTTTCAGCGCTCTCAAGCCCTCGTTGGCAACAGGGTGAAGGAGCCCTGGGCCAGGCTCTGGCCCTGGGGGACACGGGGACGCTGCCGGGGGGTCCCTGTCCCCTGTCCCGCCCCCCATGGCCCTGTGTCAGGCTCTGGGCTCGATCTCGTGGAACATCCTCTGGGGGAGGCTGCGGCGCCGGGGGCGGGGGGACCCGGGGGGACAGGGGACCCCGCTGTGCACGAGCAGCGTTGGACTTCTCTGGGGGAACTGGGAGGGGGGGCTGGGGCAGAGTCACCTCCCCAGTGACCTCACACAGCCCCTGTGATGTCACACAGCCCCTGGGGTGTCACAACCCACTCTTGGATGCCACATAGCTCCCTTGTGATGTCATAGGCCCAACTCTGCGATGTCACTCTGTGATGTCAAAAAGCTGTGCTGTTACAGAAGATTCTGTGATGTCAGAAATTCACCCTGTACTATGACGTCACAAAGTCATCCTGTGACATCACAGTCTGTTCCATGATGTCATAGCCTGCTCTATGATGTCACACAGCCAACTTGGTGATGTCACAACCCACACTCTGATGTCACAGAGCCACTCTCTACATGACGGCAGAGTCTGCCCTATGGCCTCACACTATGATGTCACACCCTGCTGTGTGATGTCACAAGCCCCTCAGTGATGTCACAAAACCCTCCCTGTGATGTCATACTGCCACTCTGTAATGTCACAGCACACACTTTGACCTCACTGCCCGCTCTATGATGTCATACAGCCATGCCATGATGTCACAGCCTGCTCTCTGATGTCACACTGTCCCCTCTATCATGCCATAGCTGCTTGATGACCTCACACAACACGCTCTGTGATGTCATAGCCCAGTCTGTGACCTCACACAACCCACGCTGTGCTGTCACACAGCCCCCCTCTGACATCACAGCTGCTCTGTGCCTCCGTGACACAGCCACAGAGGTGCTGCTGTGACACAGCCCCCTCTGGGACACCCCACAGCCCCTGCCAGTGCTGAGCCCCTGTGAGCTCTGTCTGTGCCCTGCTCGTGTCCCTGCGATGCCCTGGCAGTGCCCCAGCCCTGCTGGGCTGTGCACAGGAGCTGCTCCTGGCCACAGCTGTCTCTCTGCAGCGCTGCCCTTGCCAGGAGCTGCCTCTGGGCCAGGAGCCTGGCCCAGCTCAGCAGCACAGACACAGCACCAGGACGTTAATGACCCTCTGGGGCTTTGGTGCTCTTTGCATCAGACCCAGACCTCAGAGTGTGCTCAAAGAACTTCTCAAGAACTCAAAGTCAGATTCAAAGTCCAGACTTTCTTTAACTTTTAATGGGTCCCACTGAGGGACACAACTCATGTGAAAGTGTCCCCGGGTTCCAGTTAGAGCAGAACACTGGAGGCAGTGATGACAGCTGGGGACAAACAAGGCAAAGGTGTCTCTGGTGCTGAGCAAACCTGGATATCACCATGGTGTCCTTGGACCTGCATTGTCACACTGACCCACGGTTCCATGAGGTTCCCCAGTGTCACCATGGTCACTGTCAGAGGCTGGATGAGATCAGTGTCCCGAGACACCTTGGGTTGAGCTGTCAATCAGTCCCACAGCTGGGACAGCGCTAACCCGGCTCTGAACGCCCGAGCAATCACAAATCCCAGCTGGGGGGAGGCCCACGAAGGCCCAGGGGCTTAAAACCAAGGAGCACAAGGTCAGCCCCTGCTATGGACTCTGCCTTCTCCTGGGGCTTGTGTCTCACCCACACTGGAACCCCAGGAGCTGGGAGCCACACGTGTGTCTTTCTGTGGAGCTTCTGTCTCTCTGTCTCTCTGTCTCTTTCCTCTCCTTCTAATGCTCTTTCTATGGAACATTTTTGGGTCCCTGAACAACTGAAGTGTTTAAGGCTGAGAGGTCCAGCTTGTTCTGGTGCTTTCCATGAACTGATTGAACTCTTGATTTATGAACCAATGCACTAGATGTGGAATCCTCTACACTGAACTCAGAAACACATGCCCTCTGTCAGAGCATTTTCATCTTCTAGATCACTTTCAAGATGCCCATGGCGATGTTGCAATGATTATCACACAGCTCTCCATTTCTGGATGCAGGCTCTGCAGATTCTTTCTCTGCATTCAGTCAGGCTTGCATTCCCTGACAATTCCTGGTAGCCCGTCATGGTTTCTTAGGGCAGAACAGTAACAATGAAAACCTTACCAATGGCACAACTGCCCAGCCCACAAGGAAAAGAAAGAACAAGCTGTCAAGTTCTTCAAACATTTCTCCTGCTGTGCTGCAAGAGTTGAGCTGCACACAAGGTGTGGAAAGCCTAGAGAAGCTGCAGCTGGTGGCACATCTTGTGACAGAAGCTGCACCTCGTTCTCCAGGAAAGGTTCTTGGAAAGAGCAAACAGGAGTGTGGAGAAGATTCTGGGAAAACTGAAACAGCTTTTAGGAAATGAAATGAAAATGGAAAGAAACAATCCAAGATGTTTTTCTCTGTTTATTTTTATGCTCCCCTTTTCCATGTTGCACTGCTTCTCCATCCCCTTAATCCAAATAGATCTCAGCTCTAAGATCCATGACATGGCAAGTTTTAGACACTGTAAAATACCATGAGCTACACACAGTTTTTGCCTTCCCCTGGTTTACTTGGAAAGCAGTGATGGAGACTAAGTGCAGCCCTTGGGTCAGGTACAAATTCAGCATTCAGGGAATGTGCTCCCCTAGGGTTTGATCCTCAGCGGGGACAATGCACAGCAGCGCTCAAGGGGATTCCTGTTCCCCTGTGCAGGAGTCCAGACTCTGAGTCTGGGCTGACCAGGGCAAAGTTCCCGTGTTTGGACAGGCTCAGGGGCTGCCCCTGGGGAGCGGGGGGCTGGGCGCGGGGGCGAGCGGGCAACGGAAAAACGGACACGGGGACAAACGGCCCCGGAGCTTCAGTTGCAGCGGCAGCAGCAGCGGCAGCAGCAGCAGCGGCAGCAGCGGCAGCAGCGAAAGCAGATAGTCTATCGACCCCCTCGCACTCCTCTCCCTCTCCCGCAGTCCCGCACCCTCTCCTGCTCTCCCTTTCACGGTGTCCCCTCCTCTCCCAGTCTCCCTCTCCCCTGCTGGCCTGGGCCATGTCCCCAGCCCGTCACCGGCCCCGTCCCCGCCCCGGTTCCCGTCCCCGTCCCCGGCCGTCCCGCCGGGGTCTCGCCTCCGCCCGGCTCTGGCCGTGCTGGCGGTGGCGCTGCTGGGCGGGCATCAGTGCCTGGAGCTCGGGCGGCACCGCCGCCCTCTGGCTCCGCCTGGCCCGAGCCCGGCCCCGGCCCCGACGTGGGCTCCAGTCCAGGCCCCGGCCCCGGCTCCTCCCGGGCCCCGCGGAGGACACACGCGGCGCGGCCGCTCCCGCCGCCCCCGCTGCGGCTTCCCCGGCCCGAGCTCCGCCGCTCGGCAGCGCGGCCGTCGGCCCCGAGCCGCCGCTGTCCCATTCCAGGGACAGAACGCCTGGGGAGGGCCGGCCCGGGGCGCTCGGGGAGCGCTCGGGGGCCGCTCCTGGCCCCGGGCCGAGCGCTGACAGCCCCGTCCCGCCCGCAGGGAAGGCGCAGGAGGAGGCCCTGCAGGAGCGGTACCGGCTGGGTTCGCTGCTGGGCAGCGGCGGCTTCGGCAGCGTCTTCGCAGCCACGCGGCTCTCGGACAGCGCCCCGGTGAGCGGCGGGGCCGGCGGCAGGCACAGGAGGAGGGGGCGGAGGAGGAGGAGGAGGAGGAGGTGGAGGAGGAAGGGAAGGAGGGGGAGGAGGAGGAGAAGGAGGAAGGAAAGGAGGAGGAGGAGGAGGGGTAGGAGGGGAAGAAGGAGGAGGAGGAGGTGGAGGAGGAGGGAAGGAGGGGGAGGAGGGGGCTGGGCAGGGCAGGTGGCGAGCTCAGCCCGCTGCTGCTCTTGGCTTGCAGGTGGCCATCAAAAGGGTGCCAAGGAACCGCGTCCGGCACTGGGGCGAGCTGGTGAGTGAGCGGGGCCAGCGGCAGAAGCTGGGCGGGGATGAGCCGAGGCCCGGCAGGCTGGAAGCCACCAGGACACCTCGAGGGAGAGCAGGCGTGGGGCCAGCGCAAGGCGCAGAGCATCCCGGGCCGGGTGAGGGGTTCCCGACCCCCGGCACGGCATCAGCCCCACTGACGGCATCGCGCTCCTCCCGCAGCCCGACGGCACCAGCGCACCCCTGGAGGTCGTGCTGCTGGCCAAGGTGTCCACTGGCTTCCCCGGTGTCGTCCAGCTGCTGGAGTGGAAGGAGCTCCCCAGTGATGTCTTGATGGTGCTGGAACGCCCGGAGAGGTGCCAGGACCTGCACCATTTCATTCAGGAACGGGGGTTCCTGTCTGAGGAGTTGGCGCGGGAGCTGTTCCGCCAGGTGCTGGAGGCCGTGCGGCACTGCACCAGCTGCGGGGTCCTGCACAGAGACATCAAACCAGAGAACATCCTGGTTGACCTGGCCACCGGGCAGGCCAAACTGATTGACTTTGGCTGCGGCACCTACCTGCAAGACACAGCCTACACTCGTTTTGCAGGTGAGCCCACGCAGGGGTGTGCTCTCAGTCCCGTCATCTCAGGGCCCAACACCTCACAGCCCAAGCTGGGTGTGGCAGCGGGGATTCTCCCTTTTGCTGCCCTTCATGGCACTGAGATTTCAGCTGAGTTGCTTTTGAGCAGGGCTGGGTGGGGAGCCAGCTTCCAGCCCTGCTGGCAGCCTTTGCCCACCACTCTGCCCAGGACTGGGGCTGGGGCTGGGGCAGCCAGCCTGACAAAACACCCGTGGGTGGGGGTAGCAGAGAGGGGGGCCGGAACCTGTGTCCCAGCCGGTTTGGTGTGCAGGTGACAAAGGGCTTGGACTGCTCCACTCACCTGGTTTGGTTTGGATTCATAATGTTTTTGGGGCAGTGCAGGCAGGGAGGATGAGGGCATGGTTTTCCCAAGCAATGAGTGGGTTTTTTCCCGTCATGGTCGGGCCTTGACAGGACTTCTGCTGCCCTCTTCCAGCACCAGTGGCTTCTTTTCCATCCCCGAATCTGTACACAAGTCCCAGGTGCTGGTGAGAGGGCAGCGGTCACCCCGTGTGCCACTGGGGCAGCCCCCACACACCCAGGGATGCTGGGGCCAGGCTCAGGGAGCAGCAGCGTCCCCCTGATGAACCCCATCTGTATTCCATAGGAACACGGTCATACAGCCCACCAGAATGGACCCAATTTGGCTGGTACTACGGCAAGCCAGCTACCATCTGGTCCCTGGGCATCCTGCTGCACCAGATGGTCTGCGGGGAGCACCCTTTCAGGAGGAGCCAGAACATCAGCTGGGACCATCAACTCTCGCTGCCAGGACGGCTCTCTCAAGGTGGATCCTCATCTCTGGCCACGGGGGCAATACCAGTGCTGGGAGACAGCAGCAGCTCGTGAGCATCCCGCTCTGGCAGCTGCTGAGGAGGTGGCACATGTCCTGCTCTCCTGCTCTCCTCCAAAACAGGGAATTGATGGGGACGTTTAGGCCCAGCTCTGAGCACATCCAGCATGGCCTGGGCACGGGAATAGTGGGGCAAAGCCAACAGGAGCCTTCTCCAACTGACCGGCGGTTTCTGGTTTCTCTGCCCAGAGTGCCAAGATCTGATCAGGCGGTGTTTATCCATGCTGCACTCGGACAGGCCCTCTTTAGAAGAGCTGTTCTGTGATCCCTGGCTGCAGGATATTGATCTGCCCTAGAAGAAGGGAGAGAGCCACAGGCACGCTTTGATGCAAGGCCCTGGTAAGTTACAGCTCCACACATGCCTTGGCAATGAGAAGCAAAGGAACCCAGACATTTTGTCCTGCCTGTGTCACTGCCCAGGGGTCATCAGATGGGAACACGCAGCCCTTGTGCTGGAGCTCAGCTGCTCTGCCTAGCACTGGTGGCCACCATCCGAGCTGGTTTTGCTTGTCCTGGTTCCCTGACAGCTGGGGCCCTGGGCAGAACCCTGACAGCCTGGGCTCACCCCAGGGAAGGAGAAGGAGCCCCTGGAGAAGCTGTACCAGGTGGGGCTGCTGCTGCTGGGGACACGGAGGATGACATCAAGGATGACAACCTCTTCCTCCACCTGGTCACCGGCAGCTGAGGATGATGGACTTTGATTCTGGCACCTTCTCCAAAGCCAGGCTGCACAGGGAATGTGCAGATGAGTCCACACGCAGGGGGATGCTCCCAGATTTGGGCATTGCACAGCCTGGCCAGGAACCAAAGGTTCCCCCCTTTGCTGGGGCGGATGCAGCTGATCCTTCAGTCCGCTGCCAGGCTGCTTTTGGCAGGGCTGGGGGGATGGGCTGGGGTGCTGATGAAATGGGAGTGGGCTCCTGGCCCTGCCAACAGCCCCAGCACCCACCGTGCCCCGGGCTGGGGCTGGGGCAGCCAGCCCGACACAAACAAACCCCCATGGTGGGAGCAGAGGTGGGACTCCAGAACCTGTGCAGGGGCTGCTTTGCTTTGCAGGCAAGGAAGGGCTTGGGCTGCTCCACTGCCCCTGTTTGCTTGGGATCACCGTTATTTTGGGGGGCAGTGCAGGGGGGAAGGGAGAAAAGCCTGGGCTTCCCTCACCTGTGGGTGGGTTTTTCCCTGGCCTGCAGGGGTTGGGCCTTCCTTAGCCCCTGACAGAGATAAGATTTTTGACCTTTTTTCTTGTTCCCCTTTTTGTCTGTAATCTATTTTCAATCATTTGTTGTGTGTTTTTCTAGAGGAAGCTTTCCAGGTGGGGTCCAGTCTGGATGGGGAAGTGCTTGGGAGCAGCTGTGGCGTGGATGGGCCGTGCCCTTGGAGAAGGATGAGGACATCGTTTGGGACCAGCTTTTCTTCCAGCGAGGGATGGCGTGAGGTGGGTCCTGTCTGCTTGGCATGGTGGGATCAGAGCTTTGGGGAGATGGCAGCGAGCACAGGAGCATCCTGCTCTGGGCAGCTGCTGAGGGCTGGATGTGCCGTTGCCGGATGCAGGCTGGGCACATGTCCTGCCCTCCTGCTCTGCTCCCAAAGGCAGCAGGGATGGGCAGCTCTGGGCACAGCTCTGGGCACGGCCAGCATGGCCTGGGCACTGCGGGCGGCTGGGACAAGGGGACAGGAGCCTTCAGCTGACGGGCGCTTTCTGGTTTCTCTCCTTGCAGCCGGGCTCTGCGGGTGCTGAGGCTGCTCTGGGCTCTGCCAGGGCTCTGCTGGAGCTCAGCACCGGGCCGCAATCAGCCAAAGAAGAAATGGGGTAACCTGCAGCACAGACCTGCTGGAGCATTTCAGCAACACAGCTCAAGTTTGCAGAGTGTACACCTTCAAGGGCAAACATGACACCACCCAAAAATTAAACTTTTTCAATAACTTCTGAAATGAAATCAATCTGAGATGACCCCAAATCACATTTTACAGCTTGCTCAAGCTGTAGCTCAGCCCTTCTCTGAACTGTTCTCTCCCCCACCTGCCTTTTACTTCCCAACTGCTCCCTCTTGTCCCCCAGTGAGTTCCCAGCCCATGGCAGTCTCCATCACACTGTTGCCTTCCTTGGTGCCCCTCACCATGAGGAAGGCCGAGCCCCAGGCTTAGGGACTCATCCTGTCACTGGCTGAGGAGCAGCAATGTCTCAGAGGTCCAGTGGGATTTTAGTGTCATTCAGAGCTGCTCTCCAGCCCTCAGCTGTCCTCACTGCTGAGTTCCCACTCCCTTTTCCTCGTCCTTGCAGCAGGATGAGCTCTGTGAATCCCCTTGAGCCTCCCCACTCTGCCCAGCCCACGCACCCACCTCAGTTATGCTGAAGCTGCAGCTTCTCTGTCTCCTGTGGCACACCAGTCCAGTCCCCTGTGCGGGGAGCCCCAGCCCCAGAGCACAGCACTCAGCAGTGCACTCCGGGCTGGAGCAGCTGCCCTGCAGCCATGGCTTGGCTCTTTGTGGCAAGGGAATGCTCCCTGTTTGCAGCTGTCCCTGCAGGATGGCCCCAGGGCAGAGCCCAGCCGGGCTCCCACTGCAGCCCCTGAAGCTTGGGGCAGACAGTGGTCCCAGAGCTGGGGTTCACGGGGAGCACCCGGAGCTGTGGCTTTCAGTCAGTGTTGGCAAATGTTGTGTTCTCATCTCCTGCAGCCTGTGGGGAAAGCAGCCTGTGCTGCCAGGCCTGTGTGTGCCAGGGGCTCTTGGATGTCTCTGTAGCCATGGACAGAAGGCTCTGTGTGTGCCAGGGGCTCTTGGATGTCTCTGTATCCATGGACAGAAGGCTCTGTGTGTGCCAGGGGCTCTAGGATGTCTCTACCCATGGACAGAAGGCTCTGTGTGTGCCAGGGGCTCTAAGATGTCTCTGTATCCATGGACAGAAGGCCCTGTCTGTGCCAGGGTTTCCATAATGTCTCTGTACCCATGGGTATGGAATAGCATGGACACTGAAAGTGTCAGTCCCGTTGCTTGCACGCTCCTTCCTTTGTGCACAAGACACATCCAGGCACACCCCCATGTACAGATACATTAAAAGGACAGGGAGGGACAGAGATTTCCCACAGTACTCCAACTTTGGCATAACTCACCTTTTAGCTGGTGGCCAGGGGATTTTTTTTCCCAGCTCTGTGTGAGAAGGTGTCCAGGAGCTGAAGGAGCAGCATTTAGAAGCAGTTTCAGGATTTCTAGGCAGGAAGTGGAGCTGACAACCATCCACGTAACTTGCCGTATTCATCAGGATGTGCTGCTGGTTCTTTGGGAATATGGCCCAATGGAGAGACGAGACTTGGAAAAATCCCAGCTCTCTGTGGGTTTGTGCAAAGGGGGAGCAGCAGAAACACTTTGTGTCTGCTTTGGGGACACAACGTCCAAGGAGCTGCGGTGGCAGAGGGTGACCTGGGCTGGTGGCAGGTGAAGTCCTGGTTCATGGCATCCCAGAGTGGCACAGGACAAAGCTCCAAGCACTCCCAACCCCACTGATGAAGTCTTTGTGATGCTGCACATCCTATAGGAAAAGCTGCTGTCACACAATGCACTGGGATTTCTAAGTTTCATTTTAATTACTTTAGGTCCAAGTTTCAAACTGCAATGTTTTTGTTCTCAAGACACAGTCGTGCACAATCCATCTCTCATCCTCCTATTGCTTCAACAACAATTTAAAAAAATAAATCTTAATATTGGAAACAAAACCCAGTGTCTTTAAAAAAAGAATGCTGGGGTCAGTCAGTAAGATGGATCCAGGCCATCAGAACAGGCACAAAGTAAATGAGTTCTCCTTTTAAAAAGATCAGTTACCTCTTAAATACAAAGTTACAGAAGATTTCATTACACATTTGTTTCTTTTTGTTTTCTCTTTCATATTTTTCTCATTTTTAAATTTTTTTTCTATTTCTTTTTAAGTAGATAACACATCATGTAAAATAGGTAAGATTTTTCAGCAAAAATCAGATTTTTCAGCAAAAATAAGATTTACAGCAAAATAAGATACATTTCTGATAAACAATGAAAATATTTACTCCTCTGTTTAATTTTCTCTGGATACCCTGCGGTAAAAAATCTAGCAGATATGAGAAGAGGTGTCAAGTGTTTGCTTTGGGCTAAGCTGGAGTTCAGCACTGCTGACATCCTGATCCAGCCAAGAGTTGCAGAATTCTTTTGCACATCCCGAATGTGTTTGCAGGCACAGCACCTGCAGTGCTGACACACCAGTGCACGTGAATAACTCTGTTACTCCCTCACAGGAGTTGGGCTCTGCCCCAGAGCGAGGTGCTCCAGCCCTTTGCTCCTGGTTCCCGTGGGGAGCAGCTCCCTTCCCTCTGGCTGAGCTGCTCAGGCAGAGCCCGGCAGCTCCTGGCCCTGCAGGGCTGAGGCTTTTCCCCGTTGCTGGGCACAGACTGATGGAGCAGCACCGCTGAACACGGGCACACACAGGGACCAGCAGCAGCTGCCTTTGGCCACCTGAGGCTCCAAGGCCCAAACTCAGAGCAGACAGGGCTGGAAGAGACTCACAGGCTCCCTGCTGGCTGTGCTGCCCCACTTGTGCCCACCTGGGAGCCCCCAGGGCCAGCAGGGACTTGAGATGGCAGCCCTGGGCTCCTGGAGCTTGTGCAAGGAGCGGAGCTGGGGACTCCCTGTCCATGGGGAGCTTCCAGATGGAAAAGGCTGCTGTGCCCAGGCAGCTCCAAGGGCACAGAAAGGAGGGTCTCCACCACGGGATCTGTGCCAGTCCCACAGTCCTGGGCAGCAGCCACCGAGCCCTGGGGGAGCAGAGGGCACAGCAAGAGGGACAAAAGCAGGCAAGGTCAGAGACTGGAGAGAGCCAGACCCGGCAGCAGGAACAGCTGCTCCATTGCACTCTTGGAGAAAGCTCTTGGCTGCTTCAAAGCGCTGAAAGGCGTGCAGGGCAGAGAGGAGGCCACACCAAACACTGCTCCTGTTTCCACAGCCTCCCCTCTCCGTGTCCCAGAAGGAATTGGATGGACTGTGCTCTTCTCTCCGAGTGTCTCGTTCAGCACGAGCGGCTGAGCGCCAGGAGCTGAAGGAGCTGAAGCCTCAGGCCTCAAGAGCTGGGCCTGAGGAGACTTTGTGAGCAAATGAATGCTGCTAACATGGACCTGGCTGAATGCAGCAGATGGAATCATGGAATCACAGAATCCTTTCTGTTGGAAAAGACCTCTGAGCTCATCCAGTCCAGCCGGTCACCCAGCAGTGTCGAGCCCAGCACTAAACCACGTCCCTGAAGTGCCAAGGCCTGGACAACAGCCCTGAGTGAGGCCCTGAGCCAAAGGTGGCCTCTGGATGAACCTTCCAACCAAAGGTTATCTTTGTATCTGCTCACTTGTCACTGTAGAGCAGGACGGGAACGAAAATGACTCCAAATCAAAGGCAAAGAGAATGAACTCCGATCTATTTCAAATGCACCGCTCCATTTATAGAGAACATCATGCGGACTGATTTCATTGGTCTTAGAGTAAAAACATCTCACACCACTGGTGTGCAGTGAATGACGCACGGTGGCAGAACCTATCTATAAACAATGTGAACAACAAGATAGATTAGAGAATTATTTATATTCTTTCCCAACTGTCTCCCAGGCTCTCGCCTGGTTAGAAAACCTTCTCTTTTTCTCTCTGACTGAACTGAGAATATCCACACCCTGCTTTCTGGGATTTCTGGCCCTGCCTCCTGTCCCAGAGTTTGGCAATTCCCCTTGCACAGCGTGCTGAGCTCTCCATGACCAGCTCGAGGGGTTTCTCAGCTGTTGCGTCCTGTGGCACGGCACAAGAATCTGCCTCCAATTAGCTCGGGAGCGCAGCTCCAGACACATGGGTTTGGTTGAGTAAATGCTATTTGTTTGGTGGGTAATGATGTTTTTCTAAGCTTATGCTTTATTCATAGCATGAGTGACATTTCTGCAAGAGGTAGTGATGTGTCTCTGGGTCTTAGTTCTGTTCTGGTTTTGGAAAATACACTTCAAACAGCTATAGCATTACACATTAGATAACCGGCGTATGAGTAAAATTACAGTAATAACTAGGGGCTTATGAATTAAATGAAATAAATATAGACACTAGGTTTTAAAAACAACAGGCCTTTACTATGATGAAAGGAATAATTTCGATTCAAGGGTGGAATAGATCTTGGGTTTGAATTTAATTATATGTTACAGTTTTGCAATTATCATTGTTGGATTACTCATGGGATTAAAATGCACATCTTTTAAAATGAAAGGTAGAAATATAGCTTTTTAAACATTTCATTTCAAGATCATTAGGTACATTATTACCTCAGCTACAAGACAATTTCATTTTTGCTCTGATGCTCTTTGATTTCTAACAGATAGGAAACAGCCTTCAGTAGTCGCTCTTCATTGTGTTTCTTTTTCTGTATTCCCATGTCTCATCCTAAATTGCTTCTATTGAAGATCTGCAGTGGCCCAAATGACCATATTTGAGCTCTGAATTTGTTGTATCTCTCTTCCTGTTTTTTCTTTTGGCCTGTTTTCAGATTAATAATGTGAGACTAGATAAGCTTCATGGAAAAAAAAGAGTCTATTTCATCATGTTAACCCAATAATACTATCAGGCAGCATCAAACAAACAAGCTGTGTGTTTCTCCAGAGCCCTGAGATGAATACCTTTTTTGAAACATGGAGATTTATATTCCTGTGGGAATGTAAGTGATATCAAGGGCAGCAGATTTTGAGTGCAGCTGTTTTTACCATTAACAGAGGTAAGTATTTGAAGGAATTTTGATATTTCAGCCATGGTTTATTATCAAGGGTCTCTTGTGTGAAATATGCCAACCAGAACATAGATGACCATTGATTGCTACATTTGGCTTCATTAAAAAAAAAAAAAAAAAAAAAAAGGAAGAAATTTCTTAAATGCATTATGTTTTTAATATTTAAGAAGTAAGTTCATGGAAACCTGGAAACTCATACTCAGGTGCTGTGAATCACAAGAGTTTCTTGTGGAACAAAGCACAGCCATCTATACTGTGTGTGTATCTGAGTGTGCGTGGGTTACTTTTTTGTGAATCGTGAATCTTTTCTATCTTTAGATTGTTATTAATAGAAGAACTTTAAAATTCCTTTCACATTGATAGCCAGAATTTTGGATCAAATACATAGAAAGAAATACAGAAGTGTGGGCATTTCTGAGGTTCTAGAGTTCCCCATATGACCAAGCAGTAGAGTTTATAATCTCTGTATTTTAACTTTCCTTGTCCGGTAATATGGACTAGAAAAATAAGATTTGTATATAGAGTCTAAAAGCATAGAAGATTAATAGTTTGAAGTACTGCCTTCAGCTTTCACAAAATTCATGGAGAAGTGAAGACTAACAACATTAAGGAGGTGTTCAATAGCTGTGTGTGATTGACCAAAGCAGTTTCATTAGATTTTCTTTTCCCTCTTTTTTTTTTTTTTTAATAATTTAAGCTGTGCTTTTGCCAAATACCAGTCTCAGAACTTTGCACCCTACATTCTGACAAGAGGCAGCAGTATAAAAGAGGTGGGAAGAGAGGCTTTAGCAATATATTTTCTCCTTTTTCCATTCTCCCAAGGCAAAACCTGGAGTCTTTCTGAAGCCATTGGCCAGCATTTACTCTTTATCTCCAGCCTGTATCTACATATTAATTTTTTAAAAATTGTATTCAATGGATCATGTAAATAAGTCTGCTGTCCAGCAATTATTCATGTAAGATGCAATTCAACCAAATTGTATTGTGATTTTCCTATTGCAAAATCTTGTCCTTTTTAAAAAATTTACTAATATTTTATTTTTCTGAAGGCAGAGTGGATGCAGACAATGTACCTGCCAAAGTCAGAGAGATTGCAGACAGGGTTTCCAGCTTTTAAGTTTCCAGGGCTTTGTGTATTCAGATTCAGGCATTCTAACTTCGAACATGCAGCCATTTAATCTTGCAAAGACAAAGGTTGTATTGGCATGGAAGCAAATACAGAAATGCACTCTGTAAGGCCATGAAAGAATGTCACTGCATTACAGCAGCCTAACAAGGTATCATACATCAGCTGAAGCATTGTAATTGTCTGTCTATGCACTTGAGCTTGCCCAGAGCGAGGTAAACATCGATATGCTCCAGGGATTACTCATTAAATGAAGCATTATGGTTTAGTACTGAGAAATCTCTGCTGTCCTTCCATTATTTTCTACTTAAATGATCATTTTCTTCTGCATAACAGTAAGTTTTAATTACGCGATTTGCTGTGTGTCTATGTTGGATGTTTTTCAGTTGCTCATGCAGACTGTAGACAAACACATACATGTGTGCAGACACAACATTTTCCCTGCTATAATTTGGTATTTCTGGCACTTTGCAATAGTAGGGTCAAAGCCAAACTGTAGCTACCTCTGGAAAATCTTACAAGTAGCTGTAATTGAAAAAGGCAGTATAACTTTTCTGTTTTAAAACCTAGTGGAGACTTTTTTTCGGAAAATGGAAAGTATTTCATCATTGCTTCAATGTGAGTTTTTGATGAAGTCATGGAACTTTTGAATGTGTGTATTTTTTGAAACAATTCTGAAACTCATTAGGCAGTAACAGAAATGCCATTACATTATCGTGATCCACTGCTAACTCAAAATTTGACTTTTGATAGATGTAGTAAAAAGAATGAAATTATTCTGAATTCTAAGTAAGTAAATACAACTAATTTGATCCTCCAGGATAATTACAGTTTATAATACTGAATTGAAAAGTTTATTGTGGTTGTAAAACAAAAGGAACTTTTTGATAGGGCTTACTGTTGTAGTTCTGTGAGATGTAATCCTTTTGGATATTTCCTACCCCTCATGATTCACTCTGTTGCTAATGAAGCTGTATTCTGACAGGCCTTTAAATTAATGCCTATGCCTGTATGAAGCACAAGTATGGAGTACATAAAGTACAATTGTTTTAAGTATTTATATTTGTCTACTGATGCACTAGAATCTAACAAACTCAAAGGAGGAATCCCTTTCACGAGCTGTAAATTTCAAAAGTTCTGACCTATTGACTTCATGAGAGTAAAAATTCTCCAGTGGGAGTAAGATGTTCATCATGCCTTAACATAAAGTCCAGGAGTCAGGGAAATGCCTGGCTGGAATAAACAAGCAGCTCATCCAGTCTGCCATTCTGGCACCAAGGGCAGGTAAGACCAGATGTTTCAACGGAAGGCATAAATCTTCACAATTTTACTGTTCTGTATTGCAAGATGATGTTTCTTACATCACTCACACCTTGAAACCTGAAGATTAAGAGAGCTTATAACTCTTACTTCCTCATAGTCAGTTTATAACATAAATCTTAAAGCACATTTCTTAAATTATTCAGTAATTTTGAAAGCAGATTTTGAAGATACATTATCAACTGGTGCAAAAGTAAAACGCTTCACCTCCATGCTGCCTTTATTAGAGTAAAAGTTGTGAATATGAGAAATCCTGGTCATTTCAGTAAACTAAAAGTGAATTTTACTGCAGCGTGAGAGAGGCAAAGGGCCTTGTCAAGGAGAGATGTGACAGATCTCCCCAGTTGCTGGGTGCTGGGATGCCTTTTCCATCCTACCTGCCTGCAGGTACTCACCAGTTCATGTGTGGGAACCCTTCTGCTACCAATCCTGAGCCACTGATGGCTGTGAAACTGAAGGGTTTGTCTTTCACTGATCTCAGCTCTGATTTTGCCCCATGTTTGCCAGCCTTGGCAAATGCTTACTCTGTTGAATTGAACTTAGTTTGTTCAAAGCTGATCCTGGATTCTCACCAAAGATTTAGTTGTGAAATATCTCGTCTTGTGCAGTGACCATAGCAAGATATTTCTCTTTGGCAGCAAACACTCATTAGAACTGATGACTACTATCACCTTCTTAACTTTCTCTTGACCAATTTTCACTTAATTTCCCACTCACTCCGTGAGACAATTATACAAAATAAATAATGAGGTAGCATGTGTCATGCAGCTAATGTTGAAACAGTTGGATGAGCATCAAACTAAATCCGAATTTTCCTTTTTTTATTGCCCAATGGGAGCTACTTTCTGGCTAATGTTATGAAGGTGGTGGTGTATGAGGGGAAATTAATACATTATCACATTGCACTATTGGTATTGGAAGTGGTTCTTCACACACTGGGTAGCAGACATATAAACTTGTTTGCCAGATGGTGTTGAGATGCAAGAATTTTACAAGGGCTCAGAGGGATGCTGGACAAGTACTTGAAAGTGATATCTACTTGGGGGTTGCAAAATAGACAGGCCACAATAGGCTCAGGAAATCTCCTGAGCTGAAAATAGATGGAGAGGAGGGGGGGCACTAAGGGTAGGGAAATATCGTATATAAATGTTCTATATTTATTCTTCTTGCTGTTGAAAAGAGACCACTAGACTGGATGAGCCTTCAGTTTTGCCATTACAAACATTTTTATATTCTTATTTAAGTAACAAGTTGTTGTGTGAGAGGATTTTTCTGGAACAGGAAATTAATGTTGAAGGTGGAGAAAACCCAGAACTGCTTAAATGTAGAAAATTAGTAATATCTTTTGTGATCCGTATTGCTAAGGAAAGAAAAAGAGAGACAACTTTAATACTGAAAGAATATCAAATGTGAATACTTTCTCAGTTACTGACTGCCTAAGTTTGCAGTCTTGCCTTTTTAGCTTTTATATTTCACCTTATATTACCGTCAGGAATAGATCGTCATTGTTTTGTGGTGACTTCTACTGGTAGTTCACCAGGTACATATAGAAGGCATTTTCTGGTCTAGCTGTCTGTCTCCTACATCCTACATGCTTCTTTCTGTGGTAGAACTTAAGTTCCGTAACTTGCACTACAGTACGCATATACTATTGATAGAGGAAAAAACGGCTGTAGCACTATGTCTGCTAAAGATATTCTTCTTTTTCAGAAAGCAGATCCTTATGTGGAACAATTAAAGGAGACATGGTCAAGTTATAGTTCATGGGTCAGTTTAGTGTCTCATGATACTGAAATTTTTTATGCACTTACTTTAATCTTGTTTTTTTTCATTTGTCTCATCCTTCATTGGGGTTGGCCTTGCATGCTGAATTCTTTTCTTTTTATTGCTTTATGGTTTTTAATGTCTGCACAAACTCCTCTGAAAAACAAGAGTGTGGTTGAGGTGCCTCTAAAGAAACAGAGATGCCAGGGCTTGAGTGGGCTTTTTGAATTCACTCACTCTGCATGTCCTGACTACCAGAGCTGGGTTATAACTTGTAAAAGTCACTAGAAACAGCTGACTTTCTTATCATCCATAAAATTTAAATTTGCATCTGGCAGACTTTTTGTTGCCAAAAAAGTTTAGGAAAAAAGTTACAGTTATCATTGTTACTATTGCCCTTCTTAATTTTATTAGGATTAATGATGATGGTGAAAATTATAACTGTCCTTACTCCCAGAATTGCTCTACTTGATATTAAGAAGACCAAAACTCTGCTGCAGTGGTTTCTTTTGCCTGTTTTAATGTTTTAATGGGTAATATCAGCTACAGACTTTTATCAGCTATCTGAAGTTACTGCTTGCTGATCATTAGCATGACTACAACCCATGAGTTTATAGATATCCTGAAACCATTCAAGAATAAGTTCTGCGAGAAGGTATTTTTCCAGAAAATCTATCTGTAAGAAAAATTGCTTTTTGCATCCTGCCAGTGTATTAGTGGTGTGAGACAATAGCAATTATACAGTCATTTTCTTGGTACAAGTTATTAGTCATCTTTGTTCTTTTGAGGAGATATTTTCAGTGGTTTGGTTTTTTTTTTTTTTTTTTTTTTTTTTTTTTTGGCATTAATGGCACTTCTGTCACCATCTGGCTTAGTCAATTACAGATCTCCAGAATAACAAAACTCACAGTTTGCATGTATGTCTCTGTTTTTCTTGGGGTCCGGAGAAATGTGACTATTCTGCATTTCCTAGAAAGGGAGTTGTGAGACCTCAGCCCTCATTGCACATTACACAGAAAGAATCTGTAATGAGCTCTTTCTGTGCCTCAGGAGGAGCACAAAGCAGCTGGAGCGGGACTAAGAGTCCAGACAGCTGAGCTCAGTGGGGATGGAGGATGGTCAGCACTACAGAGAAAATGTTCGATAGCTTGTCAATTCATGACCCTGAGGTCCGAGAGGCTTCCATTCCCTCGGACAAATGCTGATCCCCATTAATATGAATGGTTGAACTTCATTTGACATCAGTCAGTCCAGGGTCTGAGTGCAAGTACATTATTCCCCGTGCCATTAATGCAAGTCACATACCCCAGCTAGGCAGATAAGGGAAATAGAATTTTCAGTAGTCATTGTTGTTTTGCTTTGCAGTACTGTGTGGAGGTGGTCAACTCCTCATGCTTGATTATCTTCAAGATATTTGTTGCACTTTATAAAGTTCATCGGCAAACTTGTGCTTGCTTCTTAAAAGTAGTCTGCTGTGTCATGTAGCCCATTTGACTGGGTAGAAAGAAGCATGTCATGTTTAAGATAGTGACACTGATAATTAGCTGTTACTATCTAATTCCACTTCTTTTTTTCACTTCAATTCCTCCTAGAATATCTAGTGAGTACATTTAGCATCAGTTTCCCCAGCAGAAATAGTAGGCACACATTTTCTTTACAATGACTCAATGATGTATGTACTAGTTACTGTTATATTTTAAGTTGAATGTACGAAAGGTATTATATAAGTTTTGAAAACTACCTTAATAGTGTTTTATTCTTCTCTAGGCACAGGAATTTTGATTTTGTATTGTCATTTAAATAGACAATAACTAAAAATGAAGGCTTTAGTTTCTTAATTGGTTGTCACATATCTCATTTATGGGTGGTTACCATTTAGTTTGGTAAAGGATCCGAAGACTCAGATTCCTTTTGAACAGCCAATATCTAGTTTTTCTGATGATTTATTCATAGCAGTTAGGTTTCTGCAATTCCTTGTGAGGAAATTGCCCTTCATAGGATCTGTCTATGTAAGGTTGTTGTATAATGCATGCTCATTTGCTTAGTTGTATTTGTAAGCTCCAGCTGTGCCCATCACTTGCTAGATCTGTCATTAAAGGATTTTGTTTCAAATTCTGCCTGGCTTTGTTTTCAGATGTCTCTGAATTCCTTCCTGAGTTGAGTCACAACTGTGAAAAGAGAAATCTCCCTCTTTAATTCAAGGGGTCAGTGGTTTAAAAGCACTAAAGCCTTGTGGGGAACAGCTTAAGGAAGGTAGTTAATCATAGTGACCCCAAGTCTTCATAAACTTACACAAGGCTCATCTGACAGGCAGAGTCCTGGATATCTTCAAGCCCTGGTTTCTTTGAGGAGTAGCTGTTTTGCCAGGGAGTGGAATCCTCTATGAACAAGCACCTGTGATGGGTCTTTGCCACCTGCTCAGCTGTGGCTATAGAAACACAGCTTAATCTTCTCCACCACATTTCTTTTTCTAGCTAAGCCAGCATGCAGCCCAATTCCTTTCTAGTAGTTTTTTTTCCCCTGCAATGTTGAGAAATATTTAATGTGGTAACTACAATGGCTTCCACTTCTTGGTGTCACTGGGACATAATAGACTGGCAGGAAAGAGCTGCTGATCTGGATAGAAAAGAGAGGTCAGGAGGGAACACACAGATGGTCTTGTGTGCTGGGCGAGCAGAAGTCATTGGCGTGGTTTGGGTGTCAATAATTCATCCAGTGGCATTTTTCACCCAACTTCTTCAGACTCCAGTGGGGAAATCTTGGAATAAATCCCCCTCTTGTCTCCGTGCAGGCAAAAGCCTTATTTCACATACCATGTTAATAACTGTGACACTCAGCTGTGGGCTTAGTTTTCACGGGATGGGCAAACCAGGACCATGGGGGTGAACTGTACGTGGAAGCTGTGAGATACTGAATTAAGTGATACAGCTAATGCAGTGCCTGTACCTATGCTGTGTGTACTCCACTTGTCCTATGCACACATTGCTATTCTTGGTACAGGGGTTGATTATCTGCCTATGGATCAGTTCTTGAATTGCTTCAGCTTTTGGACAGTTCTATAAAAGAAAAGTGATCCTGTTTTCAGTCAGATTTTAATAGTGAAGTAGTTAATTCGTAAGCAGCTCAGGTAGACATTGCCCTTATCAGAAGAGTCCTTGGGAAGATAAGGTCACTAGAGAGTAGAAAAAGTCATTTGATGGCTGTCAGACATCCAAGTTTAAGTGGAAGGGTGTTGGATGTTGAGCAAGACCTTCAGTGTGTGATTCAGTTCAGTTATTAATTTGTCCATTAACTGCTAAAGGAAATAGCAGAAAAATTAGGATTGAAGGAGACATGAGGAAGTCATATGATTTTATTTGTATTTCAAAGGATGGATAACTTCAGCTTTGGATTAGATTGCTTAGAGCTATGTCCAGTCAAGCTTCAAATGTCTGCAAAGATGGAGAATCCACAATTTCTCTGAGCTCCTGTTCCAGTGTTGACAATCCTTTCATTCCTTGAGGAATGAAACCTCAGAAGTCCCTCAAGATTGAGATTGCCTCATCATCTTAGGGGACAAATGACTTAGGGGAAAAGGAAATGAGAAGTGTTTTACATCCTGCCTTTTTAATGTTGGACTTCTGGTTATGGAAACTAACTGGTTAACCATCTAATTTTTTCCTTTTTTTTCAGTGAAATACTGATTCATCCTTGCACACTGTGTCCTCGCAAGACACAGGAAAGTTATTGTGATTTTAAACTAAAGTGGAAGTATTTCTGTGTTGAATGGAGGAGGTGATGCATGAATTCTTGGTTTCTTTTTCAGTATGGCTGTTTCAGATTCCAGGAACTGTCATGATAGCACCCCTCATAAAGCAGCTTAAAAATAGCAAAACAACTGTTGCACCAAATATAAAGTGATTCCTGCTGTGTCACAAACAGAAAGGTTTTTGAAGCTCTGAATAGATAGCAGCATGTTGTAACCCTTGAAAATGGTAAAATTGATGATCAGAGGACACAGGACTGTTAAAGCTTTGATGACCTGCTGTCTGAACCCATACTGGCAGTGTGTTTTTCCTTACACAGCTCTGTGAAGTTCTTTATAGAAAATGAAACTGTGATTGCTTGTAATTTTCTGCAGTTTGCACAAGCACTTAAATCACAAATAAAACACTGTAAAAAGTGGCATGTGAGTCATGGATCTCCCTGCAGGAGTTCCAAGTCTGTTGTCCCTGTGGAGAAGGTTGGCTGTGTGACTAGGGGGATGTGGGTACTGGTCCTGACGGCTAGTGTGATGTTATCCAAGGGATGTCATCTCCGATGGCAGCATTAAAAGAAATCCAGCTACCTCTAACAAGGATAGAGGGTAGAGGATGGAGACATTAAAGCTTTTAAAGTGCTCAGATGCTGTGATGATGAGTACCTGAGGGAAACCCATCAAGAGGAGCAGGTCCCCATTGAGTCAATGACTTGTGTAAGCTCACAAGTGGGATTTTTTATAGAGACTCTGCTGATTCTCTGTCACATATACTCCAAATTTAAATGAAATCAAGTGTTTAAAAAAAACAGGAAGAAAGCAAATGTGTTCAGTCTAACAATAAAATAACTGGGTTATTGGGCCAACAGATGATCACTGCTGTGCAGTGTACACGTTCATATGTGTATCAGTTTACATTTTAGCTGCACAAAATGTTGATCCAAAATTAGGGGGACAATGCATTAAAAAAAACCCTTCTCCAGTAGACTTCAAGAATATAGTAATGAATTTTTAAATCAATTTGTTGAAAGTGGAAATTAAAATCCTTCCGGCATGTCTTTCCCTATAGTGTAGTTTTTATAGGAAACCCTGCAGACTGTGCTGCACAGAGTTCACTGACAGTGCATCAAATAATGAGGCCATACGTTGATGAAAGGAATTTTAGTAAAATATGCCATTGGATATACAGCAAACAGATTTGATCAAAGCCCAGCTGCCGTATGAAGTACACATTTTTTTAACCATTACTAAACTGCATTAGCCTGAATTATTTTGAAAGTTATGATTTGACTTCTACACAGCTGACAATAAACTAAATAGTACTGGCAGTTAAGGAAACATGCTTTCAGGATTTGTAAAATAGAAAAAATAAAAAAAATATTTTATTATATTAAGATGCCAACTACAACATGCAGTTGCCTCTACTTAACATTTGTAACATTTTGTTTTTATCGGAGAGTCTCACAGACTTTAGATACAGCTGTGAGTGCCTGCAAGCATTTACACAAAATTATAAAATGTTGGGCAATACATTAATGCTTACATGAGATAATATAGCTACAAATTTTAGTACAATAAAGCATTAGCTGTGAAATGAAATTTACCTTTTAAATATTTATATAAATGTAAATCTTTGTTCCTTTATTTCCTTCTGCTTTGGGGAGGGTTTGTTTTAGGGTTGTTTTGGTTGAGTTTTTGATTCAGTAGAGTCTGCTGAGTTGTGACTGTGTGCATGATCTGCAGGTTGTGCCTGCACACAGAGTTGGCTGTCTGGTGGTGCCTCAGATGTGTGTATGGCTGAAATGTGTAATCTATTGCTGTATAGTGTGCAATTAATGGAGCCATACAGCACTAGGATCTGGCTGAGGTCTGGATTGCTTGGATCAAGGACAGGAGAGCCCCACCTACTTGCATCTGTAGATGTATCCATGCAGAAACTCACAGGCTGTTCCCTTTCAGAGTATGCACTGCTATCCACCTTGCTGCTGTATCCTGCAGAGCTGTAAGTCTGGATTTGATATATCACAGATTTCACCATAGTGCTGCACTACTGTCCCTTCAAGCTGGGTTTTTCACAAATGTACAAAAGTCATGATAGGGCAAGTTCAAGTAACTAATCTGTAGAATACCCCATTGCCACTAGTTACTGGTTATGCCCAAAAATATCAGCCAGTTCAGACTTCTGGTCCCTGCTAGAGGACCGATGCTTCACTCCTGCATATCTTGGAAGGTCTCCTATGAAAGGAAATAGCAGAGAACAGTTTTTCCACAGCAAAGCACTGGCAAGAACTCCTGGAGGCGAAAATGAGACTGTAATCCTTCCTTTGTGTTGGCCAATGTAGGTTTATGTTTCTTCCAGCAGAAGAATGGTGGTTGCAGGGTCAGTGGTTTAGGTGGCTTGACAGTGCTGCCTGAGGGTAATTCAGGCTGCAGCAGGACAAATGCCATCTGCTAGAGTTTAAATGCTCAGGCAGATCTCCCCAAAATGAGCATTTGTTTTCTCTGATGGCCATTGTGACATTTTTCTGGCTTTCCAGTATTTTCTCAAGAGCAGGCCAAGGCTGTTCCACAGGCAGAGCTTCCTGCAAGTGTTGTCTTCTTCACTCAGAGCTGAGCCAAACCACCCCAAGTGCTGCAGGTGATGACAGACATTTCAGAGGAAAATTCTCTGTCTCTCTTCGAAACCCTTCAGACGTCACAGTACTTGGCAGAAAGTGGTTTTCCATCTAGTCTACCTTTTCATTAATGTCTCTAGGAATTTTCATGCTACTGCTTTTTTCTTTTCTTGGATACCAGAATTACAAAACTCATCTTAGAATCACTTTTCATAGCATTAGTGGTTTTTTTGGTCTGCTGGGGAAACATGCTGTACTTAAAAAAATGTAACACTGAGGTTTGGCTTAGGGCTCCTTTTGATTCTTATGTGTTGCTAAATCGTGCCTTACACTGCTTTCTTCTTTGGCTTGTGTTTGGGTTTTGTTGTTTGGGTTTTTTTTGGTGGTTTTTTTTTGTTTTTTTTTTTTTTAATGATCAGACTCGTAGGGCATTCTCATGTCTTTCTAAATAAAGAGCCTATAGAAAGCTGTTATGATGGACGTAATACCTGAAGTCATAGTTCCTTCCCCAAAGGAAACAAGAGGAAATGAGGAAAAAGAATCCATAAGAGATACATATGCATCTAACTATAGAGTGAAAGGCATGTTGATATTTCTGTGCAAAGATCCCAGCTTCACATCTGACTGGTGGGACATTTAATTTATGTCCCTACCTCCTCTTGGAAATACAATTTTCAGATGACAAATTGCTTTCCATCCTATCCTTTTTCTTGAACAATAGATACTGTGTTTGAGAAACAGCCTATAGAATGTAGAAAGCAGTGAGTCTGGTTGTTTTTTGGGGTTTTTTTTTGGGTGGGTTTTTTTTGGTTTTTTTTTTTTTTTTAGGAGACACAATATACAAATAATTAGGGTTAGAGAATAGCATTTGCTTTATCATCAGTCTTGGATTTATGTGTTACATGTCCAAAATATAGAATGCCACAGAAAAAATTTCTCAGAATCATCGTTTGTAATGATACATAACATGTCTGTGTGCATGGCTGTCTATCTGTCACTTTCTGAAAAGATTACTTCTGTGTCTGTGTGAAATTTTTGAGTGCAATCCTGACCTCACTGACATTGACCTGAAAAAGATCCTGATATCTTTTGAGGATGTAGTGCTCATTTCCTATGTGTGTAATTTTAGGTGCCCAACAGTAAATTTCATGGTCAGATGAGCTCTTCAGAGCAATGTGACACAGACCATTCTGTAAGGTTTCTACCATTTCAACCAGTGTTTATCTCCAAACAGACGACATGCCTGTTAGAAAGGCTTCCACCAGCAGATTCCCTTCAGAAAGATGCTGAAAAGTATGAAAAAGTAAACAAAGTAAGGGAGTTCCTTCCTCCTTCTTCTCTCATTTCACTTCCTTAGTCACCATTTTTTACTTGAGCTTGAGTTCATCTCAACAAAAAATCCAGTGTAATCCTCAAATGTATTTTCTCTCTCTATTGGAGAGCTTTATTTATTATCAGATGGTTCTCTGCAAGAAGATTTTTTTGCTGACTCTGTTCCCTCAATTGTGTCCTCATTGTCTCTCACACCCTTCATTTTTCTTTGCTCGATTTGGTTTTTCTCAAGTGAGAATCACAGCGGTGATTTTTCTTGCCAAGTTATTGGTGTTGAATGGATGGTGTGTAAATCCTGTGAGGAGGTAAGTAAAAGTTAAAGCCTTTATAGTTTTGCAAAACTCAGTGTAAGCTGAGTTATGCTTCTTAGGAGTCTCTGCTAATTGTTTGGGTATTTAACAATAGCGAAGACTGCTGCATGGCAAAACCTCATCTAAACCAGGTAGACTAAACCCAGTGATTTATGCAACATAAAATGAAAAAAAAAAAAAAATCACTTACTGCAGGCTCACATAATGCTTTTTGATTGTACCATTGTATTTTTATTCATCAATTTCTCCTGGTGTTAGGAAGTGAGGTAATGCTGATCTGGGGTTTGTGTAAAAAGCAGTATTTTTCTGAATCCTGAAAGGGAACACTTTCTGGACTATAAACAGCACAAAACCTACTTAATAAGTAGGAGAATAGTGATGAATAATACTGCTTACCAGTTCTTGGATGGAGTTAGCTTTAACTGAGATTTCACAATGAAGAGAAAAGCATCTTCTGCCAAATAATAAACAGACCATCTATCTAAGGGCTGCAAGAACATAGTTTCATTATGCTCTGGATCAATGTCATCTTTGTTATTGCAGAACTAAGTTAAGATTGTTAAATAAGTCTGAAGGTGTAATTTTATTTTTAGTCTATTTGACTTTCTAAGTTACTAATCTAAGCCATGTATGCTTACAGTTTTCCCTCTTACTAACAAAGGCAATTCAATATCCAGTTCATGATTATAGTACAGTTTTGAACCACACAGTAGACAACCACAGTAATTTTTCTTTTGGAATTTGTATGATAATTTCAAGGTGAGATATCTGCATAATGCATTGGACACACATATCTGTATACTTGTAGTTAAAATAACGTGCTTTAAATTTGTGTGCATATAGATTTTCTACTTGCAATAGTAGAAAATATTCTATCTAAATAAACAGATATTGATCTCTTAAAAAAGAGATGATAAAGAGATAATGTACCTTTCAATAAATATGAATCGTAGGTGGGGTAATTTTTGTTTATATTGTAGCTGGTTAGTTTTAACCCTTTTAAAGCAATATATTTGTCTGAAAGGCCACTCATGCCATTTTGTTGATCTCTGGAAGGGACATTTTTTGCTCTCTTCTGACTCCATTGACCAAAATAAAATAAAACCACAAGATGTCAAACAAGGATAGATGAGGAGAAGAAAGAAAAACTCTTGCATCAGTGATAGAAAATTACGTATTGAAGCTACGTGTCTTAGGCAACTTACTTATTAGGTTTATAATTAACTTATAAGCTTATAGTGACTAGATTTTATAAGCTATAGTGGCTAGATTTATAAGCTTGGAGTGACTAGATTTTATCTAGAGCTTGTAGCTCTAGATTTTCAGTTGTCACATTTTGCAGCATTGCTATTAGATTCACTAAAACTGAGCCACAACTCTTTATTGGAAAATAAAATTCTGAATTTTAAAATTACCTTGGAAAAATAGTGCTGGAAACAGTTTTAAATTATCCTCCAATTCCATAAAGGCTTTTTTCACAGAATTAACCGAGAGTTTCCTGAATACAGTTTAAAAAGTGTGTGTTTGCAGATGGGTCACAGTCGTTTCAGCTCCGGACGTCTTGATGCCAGGAGAAGTCGGAAACTACACAGTATTTGTGAATGCAAGATTTTGCATTTAGATAGGTTTGGGCTGAACGATCTGAAAAAGCTCCCATAAGCGCAGAGCTCCTTACTGTCTGTGTGTTTGAGAAGGCTGAAGAGCTCTGTTTATTGCCACAAAGGGCCTGGAATAAATTATGTTTAGTAAATTGGCCCCAGGTTTTCTTGTTTCAGACAGTAGCTTCGGAGCAATCTGTTTTATAGGCTCCACTAGATGTGACCAATTGCGGGGAGGTGACACCTCGTTTCGGGACGTGCCATGGCACATGTGCCAGTCAGGTCTGGCCCCTCTCTCTGTCAGGATGGCAACCCACCCGCAGCTCCACTTTCTGTCTTCTGGCAGCGTTACCCACAGCCCGGTCCCAATTTTTGGGCCCCGCTGGGAGGTCCAAGCAGGATGGAGCCAGGCTGCTCAGCCCCTCTCAGCCTTGTGCCTCCCGCCCCTACATGGGGCAAATAAAAGCTCCTTTATTCTGCTGGAAATGCCCCCTTTTCAGCGAGGTGTGTGCATGGCTTCCTTCCCTGGTCGATCTTGCAGGTGATAATTGACACAGTGCAGTGCTATTTCCTAGCTGAAGCCAAGGTGGGGAAGCAGCTTTAGCCTCGGCATTTTTCTTTTCAGACTCTTTTTCCTCATTTATTTTGGATCTGTTCATGGTGAGGAAGTTTTAGAAGGTGTTGGTCCTTAGCTCAAGTATCAAAGAACTGAACAAACCAGTAATTTTTCCTTCTCTGACCAAATTCTTCTTACTTTTGAGGGGAGGAAGGAACGGGGTAGTAGAATTTGCTTTTAGGATTCATGTTTTATTTCTGCTCATGGGACTGTTTGCTTCGGATCAGTGTGACTGTGGGTCTTTTCAGCACAGGACACTGATTGACATTGCTTATGTTACAGAGAGGAAGGATATTTCCTGAAGATTAATGGCAAGTTAGTTGGCCTGAAGTTCATTAACCTGAGCTAGACTGTTGGAAGGACTCTGTGTGGAAGCTGGAATTGTATTAGAGGATCATCATAAACTAAAAATATATGTGACAATCTGGCCAGATTGCAATGAATCTAAAGACAGGGTTGGCTCGAGCCCACAGAGCAGCTGCCTCCAGTGTAAACTAACCAACCGCCTTGTGAAGGCAAATGGTTTTTCAGAGACATTATTCAAATAAAAGGGAAAAGAGGAAAAAAAAACAACCAAAAAAACCTGAAGGTTCCCATTAGCAAAAAATGCCTAAATGAAAAAGTGAGGTTGTGAGCTATGGCCAAAGGCCCGAGTTTGGTGCTGATTCTCAATCAATTCAGCAAATGACAGTGCATCGACAAAACTGGTTTTTTAGTCAAATTTAGTCTTGATTCTTCACAGTAATTTGCCTCAAGAAAATGAACCCCAAATCCTTTGGTGAATTCCCTGTTGTCTGAGGCCCAGACCTTCAGGCCATGACGTCTCAACATGCTGGCAGTGAGACTGGCTCCCACTTAATTGCTTCTTTTTGAAGTATGGTTTGTCACTATCATCCTGCTGAAGATGGACAGGGCTGGTGTCTCACCTTCATATATTCTTCCCCCTCCTCCCCTCCCCCTCTGTTCCCCTTCTTCCCCCTAAATAGATTTTTAAAGGCAGTTTAACCCTACGATAGTCCAATCCACATCAGTCTTTTGTGGTGCACCCTCAAATAGATGTGTTGGCACAGAAGAAGTAAGGGCCTTCTCTTCAGATCTCATTCTGTAATAAAGGGAAGGGAAAGATGAAACAGGCATTTCATGTTTGTCTGTTTTCTCGCCATGTCATCTCATGAACATGCACTCCCCTTGGCCAAGAGTAGTACATTCAGACACTGAATGTCAGTGTTGAAGAGGGGACTGAGAAGAATGAAGCTCAGTGTTCCGCAATAGGAGCTACGCTTTGGGCATTTTACAAATTATTTCCCTCTTTCTCTTTCACCATCGTGCTCTTCTTGCACACTTCTTTGTCTTTTACTATTAACAGAAGTTCTGGAGGCTCAGAAAGCCCAAGTTTCATCTGAGAGAGATTTCCTCTGCTGGAGAAAACTGTTTCCATGCTTTCATGCCATGGTTCTGGGTGCTGCTGTAGCTCAGAGTTGCCTGACCCAGGGCTGCAGGAGCTCAAATGCTAGACCAGGGGCCACGAGCTGTGCTGCATCCCTCATGGGCTTGTAAGGAGCCTCTCCTTCGATGTCTGTGCAAGTGCTGGCTGACGTGGGCGCTAGGATTGCTCTTTTAATCAGGCAGTTCCAGTACCTTTCAGAAAATAATTTTCATGGCAAGTCATGAGCCATTAATCTCTCGACTAAGCATAACATTTCTTTACTCCTTGGTTTTACAGCATTACTCAAACACTGATATTTTTAATTTCACCAGCTGTCTCCCTTGACCTCTAGCATCATGCACTTGCAGGAGGAAGGATCTGGTCTTACAAGTATTTTCATACTCTGATCTCTGTGATTTATTAACCATCAAGTTTTGCCTTCAGAACTCAAGACACCATTTAAAATAATTTCTTGTGCAAAAGTGGAGTTATTGGGCAAAAGAGATCCTTGATAGCTGGGTACAAAGGACACCAGGATTGCTGTTGCTGTTTTCTTTTCAACTACTGTGCTGTGTGACCTTGAGGAAATAGGTTCACTGCAGCTTTATGGTTCTGTTTTTGCATAGGGAAAATAAGGACAGGGATAATTGCTTTCATTTGTAAAACACTTCAAGATTTATGGACTATGAATGACACTTATTAAGTGAAAAGTGCTGCAAAGCTGGCTTAGTTGCACACTGTGCTAACAAAATCTCATATCAGCCTATTGACCCCAGCCTGAAACACTCATTAAAGTTTGTAGGACGTTTTGGTGGATGAGTTGCAGTTATTCTGCTGGAAATATCATACTGAAAGCACTTTTAAATCCATCATCTGCACTGACTTTTTTTCTATTAAAACTAAACACAACTGCTTGTTCTACCCAATTTTCTTAGTTTATTCATGAAAGTTTTGATGGGTATGTACTCATTGTTAACGCTGCTTGTACCCCCATGGCATCTGAGACCTTACAGTTCATTCCAGTCATAGCATAAACATAAAATAGCTTTAGTACTGAGATAAAAAGTTATAAAACATTAAGATATCCAGTCACCTGGTATGAACTAACAAGTTGCGTGGTCACTTTTGAATGGCAAATATTCTTTGTGTGGATACTGTATTAATTTAATTTGTGCTTGAACTTTAGCTATGCTAGACACTGGTGTTGAAAAGTTTACATATTTTTCCAATGTCAAAATGTGTAAATTTAGTATTAAAGAAACAAAGCATTTTTACTTGTACTGGAGAAAAAAAATCCTTTTGTAGCTAAGAAATTAAATGAGCTGCTCTTTAAAGGTAGGTCTGGCTTGCTTACAGAATTATTATTTATGCAGTAATGCAGGTCTACAGATGTTTTCCTTTTTTTCTTCCAGATAAAACTTGGGTTGTTTGAAAAGTGGGGAGATAGTGCAAAAGAAGATGCAGAAGAAGAGAGCAGAATGAGAACTTTGCAAGTGCCACATGCCTGCAGCCTGCTGTCTTTAGTGATGCTGTTCCTTCCAGTCACTGGAATGTCAAAACAAAATATCCCAAGACTGAAGCTTTCCTAGAAAGGTAAACTTTTCAGTGTTTTTTTCTGATTCTGCTGCTTTTGTTTTGATGTGATGTTGCCAGCAGTTCATTTGTATTACTTACCAGGAAAACAAATCAGATATATAAAATAGAAGCCTTAAAGATGGATGAATTCTGCCTAGGGACAGTATTAAATTCTGGGGGTTTTTTTGTCATGTAGAGGCACATGTTTCTGAAATACAGCTGTCTTTTTAAACTATTATTTCTGTTTGCTCCAAGAGGATGTTAGCAGACTACATAAATTAGAGGGGATTTATACTTGAAACACTCAGAGCTGCATTGGAGATATTTCCATGTGGCTGGTGGGGATGATGTGAGACATGGAGGACATTCACGTCTTCCTAGATCATCAGAGAAAGTTGAGAGCGCTGCCTCAAGTGTTTCAAGGGGACTGACATTTATTTTTGTAATTCTTTTTCTATCACTACGTTGGTATGTTAAACTCCACATATGTGGTTTTCTTTCTCCTTGCCTCTTTGGATCACAAAATCGTGTTTCTCTGTGGAATTTCTTAGTCTTGTGTGTAGTTCTAGTTGGGAATGGTATCTGAGGAGTTTCAACACAGACACATTTATGTATTAATGGACAATTTTTTAAAGGAGATAGATTTCATGTTGCTTTGAATGTAGATTACACCTCCACAGGCACAGAGATGTGACACTGATGCTGTCTTCTTTAGCTAAAACAAATGCTCTCCAGTTAGTTATGTTTCATCTATGTCAGCACCCTGCCCTTACGGGAGCTATTTCTGCTCTGTTTTTCAAACTTATGTCTTCCTATGCATTGCAGAATTGCACTCAGGATGGTGTGATGGGACAGGCTGTAAACCCTTCATCGGGGCTTATGATACGTTTGTCATGAGTTTAACACCCAGAGGAATTTATTGAGTAAGCAGAATGACATGCTATTTATTTACAAGCTTCTCTTTTGCTAGATTTGCATGCCACTGTGCATGCTATTCCACTGTGTAGAGATGTGTTTGGATGTGTTTGTGTGAGAGAGACGGAGGAAGCAAGATCAAGGGATCTTGACAACATTTTTATAAATTCAGGAAGCAGTTGCATTCACTGAAGCCAGTCAATACAGAAACTGAAAACCTGACATGCGTTATGAAAGTTAGCAGTAAAACCCTCCTAACATACAGCCAGCCTTCTCACAGCTAGGCCTTTTGAGATAATTCCCAAAAGCAGCACATACCATATGGCAATGGCATTTATTGTGGATTTGACACTCACGATTAGTGAATTCCTCTCAACTTCAAAAGCAGATAGCCTTTGGCAAAATCCTGATGGATGCATTTGGCAGGTAGAGAGGGAGAGAAAAAAAATTGTTGAGGTCAACACAGGAAAAAAAGAAATGTCTGAAATCTTAGTTTAGAATAGTGGCAGAGACCTGCTGGGAGTGGTTGGGAAAATGCCTGAGCTCGTTTAAAAAGACAATGAGCAGATGATTGATATTTAGGCCCTGACCCAAACTTTTATTAGCAACTTTATAAACCTTTCAGTTTGGCTTGAGAGAGACCGTTTCCTGTCCAAACTTATCCACCTCTATCCCTGTAGGGGGGCAAATCAACAACAGATACAGATGCAAAATAGCACATAAATCTTAATTTGGAGAGCTGTGATGGAACTGAAAAGCCAGAAGAAAGAGAATTACGAGAATTTATTGTGCCTTGTCTTACTTTTCTTGGGGGGGTGGAAGGTGTGTATTTTTCCACATGGATCAAGAAAAAATTCATTGCAGTTTTTCACACTTAGGTATTGTAAATGATACCAGTATGGCTTATCATAATTAAACCATATTTTTGTTGTTGATATCAGGATGTCAGATGTACTGAATATTTAATAAAGTTGTCAGAATTAAGTCCATCTTGCTTCCCCCAAGTGTTTCAGACAAAAATAATTCCAAGGTTTCTGTAAGATGTAGGAGAAATGAGCTGTCTTGCCAGTTCTCATAAGATTGTTAGTCATGTCACTGACAAGTCCTGGCATCTCTGTTCTTTGGAATTAAGACTTGAAATATCATGAGGAGGAGAATACAAGGTTCTTTCCCTTCTTTGTGGGAAACAGACGAAAACTGGCAACATCAGGCAGTTCCAGAAAGCTGGTCACATGTGTGTGTTTGAAGGGAAGTTTTCATTCTCCTCAAGGTGCAGTGTGTTTATGGCATAGATCCACCTTCCCAGAGGAGCTGAGCATTTGCTGGGGCAGGAGAGCTGAAAGTAAGCAAGATTTTGCTCCACAGTTACTGAATCTCCCAGCTGCATCAGTCAATGATGGATGGGGAAGAGGGAGAGGGTGGGGTAGTTAAAGATGTGTCTGTAACTGCAGGAGTGCTTCAAGAAACCACAGCATGTCACAGCTCCTTTGTGTTCAGACAGAAATTAAAATTTTAGACCTTCTCTTAATGGCAGTTACAGGTTTTCATCTTCCCTGGGTTTTCATCTTCAGAAGTGGGAATCTGTGCTGGAAATGTTAAGATATTCCAGCGAGTCATGTGGGGATCAATGCAATACAATGCATTTCCTTTATTGCATGCCCTACTCTAAAAATGTGTTCTAAAAAATTGTGCATGTATAAAACTAAAGCTACACACAACTCAATTGAAATGTGTTGTAATACAGAATCAAAGTCATATATTCTCCACCTCTGTTAATATAATACACTATGATCTTTAATCACATATCCTTTATTCCCACGTTTTCCCTGATCCATTAGTTGAAAAATTCTCTTCTTCACTTATACTTAACTTTTAGATACTGATTCATGTCATTACTATCCCAGAAATTGTCACTGCTTGCTCTTGTGATGTTTTTAGGGTGCTCGCTCTGCATAGACCTTACTTAATCTATGCATCTTAGATACTTCTACAAGTTTGAGGTGCTTCTATTTTTATGTTATAGCTTTAATATATGGAGGAGCTAACAAACTGTCTTCTAATAGAAGATTGACATCTTTAGAAAACCAGGGGATGAATTATTCCTGATTTTAATACTCTTTGTCTAGCTCTGCTTTCAGTCTAAGAGAAACTGTGTGTATTTATCATTCATTTTCGTGCACCTGGACATAGCCTGTGACCTTCATCCAAACTGCAGAACTCCTTAAGCACAGAAGTGACATTCAGCTTCCCTAAGAAGTGCATCCTCCTTGTCTGCTGCATCATTTAACGTGCTCATTCCAACGTCTAGAGCAGATGCAGAAGGTTTTCATATACCAGTCTCATTCATTAATGTCATTTTCAGGACAGCATCAGTTTTGTTAATAAAGAATGGAAGAGTCTGTGTCCTAATTCATATATGTTTAATTCATACAGTGTAGACAGTCGTGTCTCTATCTTCTGAGTAATAATATTTTTTAATTAATTGAGAGGTACTTCCATACATATTTTCTGAGTGTATCTCTAGGTTCTACTTTATAGGGAAAAGTAGACTATAGCCAAACCAGAAGATTAATTGCCGTCTCAGGAAAAAAAAACATTTGCATTTTGCAGCTGTGCTTGCTCTGCTGGAAGAGGAAGCAAAACCAGACAAAGCCCTGCTCCTGTGGTAGTATCCGCAGCTGTAAATCTGAATGCTTATGAAAATCAAGGAAAGTGTGTTGAGTGAAGAAATGGTGTTTTCCTCTTGTTTGTTATTTAATTAATTTTTGGTGGTTTGTTATTTCTCAGAAAAATCTATCTCAGATTCCTTTGCGGAAAAACATGAAGTGTTTATGTGAGAGTGAAGATCCTACTACTGGAAGATTGTATAGTTACGCAAAAGAATTTGCCTGTTTTGTCTCAAAAATGCTTTCTGGAGGCAGTTATCATTGAGACTTATAATATACCCGAGATTGATGATGGATGGGCACTGCTGTCCATGCAAGGAAAGGCTCTCGTATGTGCATAAACTAAACATAAATGTGAAGGCATTTATAAATAGAAAAACCAGCAAATTTCTTACAGACTTTTTTTTTTCTTTTTTTAAGCTAGTGAACTTGAAGGTCAGATCCAACTATATGTTGCATTTTCTGTCATATAATTATCATATATATAATGTCCTGGAGAGCAGCTTCCAGTCACTGACATCAACAGTTTACATAGCAGTTGAACTAAGAATAACCTGGGAGAACTGACCCATATCAACCTCTTAAGTGTAAACTGTAGCTCACAACAGTTTTTGTGTTTTCATGGTCACAGAAGGGCCTCGGTTGGGTAAAGGAAGAATTGTGTTCAAAAAACACAGAACTATTCTGCTGAGTGTTCACTTTATTAAATCTTGGAAAATGAGAGGAAACAAATCTGGAAGAGTGATACTTGGCAAATAATTTTTGCTCCCTTGTAAAAAGAAGGAAGGGACAACATCAAAAACAGCTTCCCTAGAAGAATGCGGGGAAGATACATGATAAGTGGCATCAGCTCGAAAGAGAGTTTAAAACTCTTTATTGGAATACTTTTACTAATGACATCTGTTAAGCAAATCCAATTCAGAGCAGTTTTAGCCATCCCAACATTATTCTGCTACACACCAATGGGCGAGCGTGATCAGCCTGACGTCAGTGTCTGTCTAGCAGTGGCCATCTGTGGTCACGATGCAGGTACTCAAGTCACATCCTGTTTCCCTTTCCTCCCTCCCCATTTCTGCAGTTCCATTTAGAGATGAGTTCCCCAAAGAAAGGTCGAGGAGTATAATCTCTCCTGTACTCACAGTCCTTTGGAGATAAATACACAAAGACATAGCAGAAACAGACAGAAGTTCCTTTCTCAGTCAAAGAGATTGGCTAACACTGTTTAAGGGAGACAATTCTGAAGATGGTGGGAGTGACAGAGGTACATCTTTGCACAAATTTGAAAACACAGACATTCTGCTTTCTGAACAAAATCCTGGCTATACCAGAATTTTGCATGGTGTTGAACCACAGAGTTTGAGAGCTAAGAGGTTATTGAAGGCATCAAAATTTTGTAATTAAATTATCTGGCCTTTTTAGGATGGTATTAACTCTTCCTGTGCATCATCCAGGCAACCTGGATTTCTTCCAGAAAGAAAGAAATCTCACTAAATCTGTAACAGAGCATTAGCTTACATGACACCCTACCCCAAAGTAGTAAGTATAAATACTACTAATAAAAAATGTCCCCCACCAGTATTAAATAAAAGCCTGCACTTGTACACTGAGAACATCCCTGGGTCATGTCACCCAGATTTGAATTTGACAAGGGTTGTGTGTGAGGGTGCTTGTGCTGCTCTGTCAAGGGAAGCTCTGGTGTTCCCAGGTTCCCGAGGGATGGATCTGCATTTGGTGTCTATTGGGGCTCGGGGTGCCCAGGGCCACGATGAGTTCCCTGACCGGGCTGGGGACGGCGGGCGGGGCTGGCCTGTGCCGCGCTCTGGGTTCTGGGACATCGCAGGCGCCGTGTCACAATGGGGGCAGCTAGAAAAGGCCCCAGCGGGTGCCGCTGCCCCAGTAGAGCCTGGGCAAGCGGTGAGTGCACAGCAGTGAGGAGACGGGGCTGGGGGCTGGAGGAGGGCTGGGGGAGAAGCGCCGGTACCTGGGGCTGCCCCCGCATCCAGGGCCCAGCCCCGGCGGGAGCGCCTCGCTGAGGGCGCGCTGCTTGCTGGGGCAGCGGTGCAGGCCTTGCCAGCTGCCGGGGGCCCTCTCCTTCCTGCCGCCACATCCCTGCTGCTCCTGCCCCTCATTGTCCCTCTCCATTCCGGCCCCACTGAACCCCTTCTGTGTGTCCTCCTGCAGACCATGGCTTTACTGTCACTGCTCTTCGTGCTCGTGCAAAGCCTGATCCAGTACCCCCAGCCGGCTGGGGATGGGCTGGATGAGGCCACGCACCAGCGAATGAAGGAGCGTCAGGAGCTGCTGGCCCATGAGATGGCTCAGCTGCTGCAGGAGCTGGAGCGGGGGCCCCTGGAGCAGCAGGACGAGGGCTGGGGAGCCGTGCTCTTTGGTGCCCTGCAGCAGTGGCCGTTCTGGGTTCTTGCTGGCGTCCTGCTCTTCTTGGGCCTGTGGTTTAGCTGCAGGAGAAGGAGCTGTGACACCAGCAGCAGCAGCAAGGACCAGAGCTCCTGCAAGACCTTGGGAGATGAGAAGAACAGAGCAGAAAGAAGACAGCACTGATCCAGAGGAAGGTGGAGAAAACACTGATGTGACTGTGGAGGCAGATGACAGCAGCACTGAAAATGACAGAGAAGGCAGTCCTGTGGCTGTAGGTGAAGGAGACAATGATGATGCCATTGAAGGCAATGATGATGTGAAGGTGAAGGAAGATCTTTGAGCATCTGGCCCGAGATCCTGCTGCCCACCTAGAGGCGCTGAAAGCTTATGGTCGGCTGCGACTTCGCCTCTGGATGCTGCTCTCCAGCCACTGAGAGGAGTTCCCTGCACAGAGCTGTGCTGGGGGGGTCACACCCGATGGCAGCCACGTGAACGCTGCGTAATTGTTGCATTTGTCACTGGCAATCCTGAAGCTGCTTTCCTGCTCCTGCGGAAGGAAGATGCTGCAGCACATGGATTCGTTGTGCAGACACATCTCTGAGTGGCCTTGCCCTTCACCTTCCAGTTACGACGGTGCTGTTGCCTAAGTCTATGAGGCAGAAACTGGCTCCACCTGCACATCCTCACAGAAGAACAGTGAAGTTGATGGAGGTTGCTAGAAATATCTCGAAGACAGCAACCTAGTCTGTTAGGGACTTAATGTAGTCATTTCATGAGCTGTATCTTTAATTAGACTTGTTTCTTAGCATTCCCTCCAGATGCCCTTTAGTCTTGTCAGTGTATAACTATTCTGCAAAGTTACCCTTAGTGTAGAGAAATACCCTACTGTAGTTGCTTGTCTGCTTTTAAATAATACTTGAGTATCTATGTTTGAGAAATTAATAAAAGAAAATAAGTTTCTCAAATTGCCTGAAATGTGTCATTCTTTGAATTTAACCCTCTGTATTTAGAGAATGTCCTTCCTATACCCCTATCTGAAATAAAAACTTGTTGCAAACAGAGATGTTGGATATATGAAGTATGCTGTCTCTCAAGCATTTCCATAGAAACGCTTGAAGCTTGAAGTGAAAATGCCCTGAAGTGCCTGAAATTTTGCAGCAGAGTACTCCTGAATTTTTAGGAATATTTGGAAAAGTTTTCTTCACACAGTCACTTTTATACGCTCCTGGGGAACAATTCAGTCCTAAGAGTTGAAGTCAGAGAAGTCCCTAACTGCAAAACATGTGGTTTAATACATCTTCTTTTTTGTCTTCTCATAACCAAGGTTTTGGTACAAAATTGTGACAGTAGAAAGTCATTTTTCTGTTTTTCTCTTTTCTCTATTCCTGGTTATCTGTGTCCTTTCGGAGAGGCCCTGCTGGTCTATTAATATAACCTTTTCCACCAGGCCTATATTATATTGTCTAGCAGTGAGAGCCACTTTCCATGCACAGCTTTATCCATGGTCAGATGCAGCTAAACAAAATATGATTTACTTCTTGCCATACATAGTAGAGATTCATGGTAGTTTGGAAGCATTTATTCTCTTTGCCTTTGCACCAACACATCAAAGAACAAACAGTGAGATTGCAGGGTGACATCTCAGAGTCTTCTGTGACATCACAGAGCAGCTGTCTGACATCACAGGGTGACAGCTCAGAGTTGTCTCTGTGACATCACAAGGGCTGTGTGACATCACAGGAGGTTGTATGACATCGCAGGGGCTGTGTGACATCACGGGGGCTGTGTGAGGTCACTGAGGAGGTGACTCTGCCCCAGCCCCCCCTCCCAGTTCCCCCAGAGAAGTCCAACACTGCTCGTGCACAGCGGGGTCCCCTGTCCCCCCGGGTCCCCCCGCCCCCGGCTGTCAGGGTCCGCAAATGCATGCAGGGTCCCTGATAGGTTCTTTTTGGAGATCTCAAAGCACAAAAGACACAGCAGGGGACACAACACTTTGCTTAAACAAAAATGCACTTTTATTTAGTGCCAACAACTGCGATAGTGGGAGAGAAATAAAGAGATAGAGTGAAAAATAGAGAAGGAGGGGAAGGGGATTATAGCTACCAGTCTGAAGAGACGAGGCCCTCGGAGCTTGACGAGATGCTCATAGGCTGTCTTCTCCAGGTGGGGTCCGGACCAAGTCCTCAAAACTCCTTCAGTCTTTTATAGGGTTCCTCAAAGCGGGTGGCATCAGGCCAAAGCAGCAGCTCTCCTGGCTACACGGTGGGTGTGGACTCGTTTTGGGAACCAGTTGTAATCATCGCGTCAATGCAGGACCAAGAGTACAGGACCGAAGGTACAGGACGAACTGATTAGGGCTCAGTCCACCATGACCAGTCCATTGTTCTCGCACTGAGTTCCCATGGCATCGCATACCAGTCCTTAAGGCTTGGCAGATTTTCCACCTCAGCCAGGCTAGAGCTACTTTTCAGGGTCTAGGGTCTCAGTCCTTGGAGGCAGTCGTGAGGCAAACATGAGGGATTTTCGGACAGACCCTGACACCACCCCGTGACTCACGACTGGCGACGAGAGTACTCCATCAGCAAGGTCTGCAGCGTTGTCACAAAGTCTTCAGGGCTCGACTCATCAGTGCCTGGAAGCATATATCCCAGAAAAACAGAAACAGAAAAAGATATCGAAGAGGAAGAGAGAAAAAGTAAAAGAAACAAGGACAGGGATTAAGAAAAGATAGAATAGGAAATAATGATCAATATTGATTATAACAATTTTTCTTATAATTGAAACAATTTCTTTGAAAAAAAATCAAAATAAATCACAAAATTCTTTTACAAATTTCTTAAACAAAATCTCCAAACAAAAACTTAATCACAGTATAAAACAAACAATACTAATAAAAACAAACAATGAACAACTAATTAATTTGCTATTGCAGGCCTAATTTTTTACTGCTCGTGTAGTTCTTCTTGTGTCAATAACTCTAGGAATGTCTTTAACAAAAGGGGTTTTTACTGAACTGTGTGCATCTATAATTGATGTCAATCGGGTCAGCTGCCTCATCATTTTCCAATTCAAAATGTATAAAATGGCTGATAAAACAAAACCAATTAAAACCAAGATCAAAAGAACAACAATAGGATGGCACACTTTATTCAGGATGCCTGTACTAGTAGGTGACCACCCAAAAAGAGTATCCCACCATCTGTGTTCAGCATCCTTCCTTACTCTTTCTAAAACGTGATGTATCTCCTTCACATCATGATGGACTGTTACCAGGGTCTTTTGCCCATTTCTCTTGACCTTTTCTAAAATTTCAATTAAGTCCTGGTGAAGCAACAATTGCTTAATCAAAGTTAAATTCATTCCAATAGAGGCAGGCAATATCTGGTGAATTAGTGTAAAATTGGATTGTAAAAGGTGGTAAGACATAACTGGGACAGTATAAGAAAAATCACATCCCGTAATCGTGGTAAAGTTACAGACACAAAAATTTGAATGATTCTTTGGATTCACTGCTACATTTTCTATAAACACTACATCACAAGCAGTCCTTACACACACACACCCATTACCTATGTACACTAATATTGTTACAGGAGTTTCATCAGGGTGAACTTCAAAATGGCAAATATTCTGCTCTGTGTCCAAACAAATGTCTTCAGCTATAATTGCATTACTTTCACAAATAAAACCTTGTTGCTCCCGGACAATACAAGATTCCAAATTTACAGTTTGCCATTTCTTATCAATTTGATGGGCCCATTCTCTATGCTCGGAAGGATAGAGAATAGCTCCGTCATGATTCAGTCCTAATGCAATAATAGGGAAAATCAAATGCACTGAAGCATTAGATATCGTTAACACAAAAGCTGTGGCTGTGTTTGTAAGTGAAGTTCACCAAATTCCACCAGGATTGGAATTCCTTTTCAAAATCATTTGCATTGTCCCAAATTATTTTTTGAATTTCAGTAGGGAAAATGCCTTCTTCACCTTCTCTTATAATTGAGGCAACAACTGTCTGCATCCAGAGCTGTGCCTGGATGCAGCTAAAGGCCAGTTTTCTTTATTACATATGGTCCGATTTCAAAAATTTTTGGGGTGAGCATAACTGGTGGTTGGGTGGTGGGTATAGTAGGCATTACTACATTAACATCAAGTCTTCCCCAGTATTTAAATCAATACTTTAAACTTAAAATAAAGCACTTCAGTATTTTTGGACCAAAACCAAATTACTTCTACAGTTTGTGTTAATGTGAAATTGTGCCAATAACCCTGTACGCTTGGGTGCGTACAAACCTTTTTGTGCTTAAAGAGATCCTTTCACCTTTTCAGCATGCTACCACAATTATTTCAGACCATGGCCACTCAGCTGGTTTCTGGCCATAGGGTTGTGGTAGGATGCAGAAAAGTATCACCAGTTTTATCATGGATTAGGTGGTCTTCATGTCCCTCGGAGTTCTTCTGTAAAAGTAAACACAACAGAATCCTGCCACTATAAGGCAGAAAAGGTTAGAATGATGGAATTATCCGGCGTGTTTTTATCCAGTGCCGCGGCTGCTCTTTACTTTGTCTGCCCCGGTCAGCTCCCGAATGCCCGGCTTGGGCTTCTCAGCTTTTCGTCGGGGCCGGGGCTCGCCGCAGTTTCCGGGCGCTTTTGCTGTCGCGCTCCGGGGTGGGCTGATGGCCGCGCTTTGCCGTCGGCGCGAGGGAAGAAACAAAGAGGCAGGGAATTCATCCAAATCCGTCCGCGTGGCGGCTGGATGCTTTATTGGCTGCGAGAGCTGCGATGGAAAGGCTGCAGCCGACCCCAGCTTCGCACGGACGCAAATGGCCTCGAGCATGCCGAGGAGTGGGATCAAATAGGGAAGGGACAGGGCGGACGGGGAGTCCTCCCGCCCAATGGGTACAGACATCGCGGTGATGACGTGTACTACAGCGACCAATGGGAACACGGCAGGGGCGGACACGAGACTTTGGGGTGAGTGGCACCACGAGAACGGGAACACAGGCACGGAAATCGCAGGAGTAGGGGAAAACCCGGGGGATGCACGAGGGTACAGAGAACTGGAAAACTAACAAAGGAAAAACCCATGTGAACCTAAACCTGGGATGCAACAATTCCCCGCTTTAAATAATATAAAAAAGACAGTTGTCTCTGTTGGGATTCTTTCGCAGTGGCCTCTTCTCTTAGCTTCTTCTGCTGCTATGACCGCTTTGTAGATGGAAAGGGCTTGGGGATGGTACTGCAGCTGCTTCTTCCTTGGGTGTTTGGGGATAGGGGAACTGGGACAACAACTTTATTATACACGATTTGGAGACATACATGGTCTGAGGTAGATGTGGGAAAAGTGTTTTTTTAGGGAGATGTTGAGTCTCTCCCTTTTCTGCGGCGCCTGCGATTGGATGCAACCCCTTGGTTGGTGGGATCATCAGTTGCATCCACTGGCACTGTATCGCTCCGACTCACTGACTGTCCTGGAATGTAAGGTTTGACATGCCTCCTGGGGATCCACTTGACTCCTGAGGGCGTGGATACGCAGGCATATCCCCGTCCCCAAGTCAAGAGTGGGAATGGACCCTGGATTTCTTTAGAGTCTGGATCCCTCACTAATACTGGAGGCCTGTCTTCTGGCTGGAGCTCCTGATGTTGTTTGAAATGTCTCAGGGCTGGCGGTTCTTGCCTGTCAAAAGAGCAGTTTAGGAAATTGATAGTAAACAAGGCCTTGCAGAGTCTCTCGTGCGGTGACAGCACTCGCACATCTCCCCGCTGTTTCCGGAGGACTTGTTTCAGCGTCTGGTGAGTCCTCTCTATTATGGCCTGGCCGGTGGGGGAGTGAGGAATCTCAGTATTATGCTGGACCCCCCATTCCTGCAGGAAGTTACTGAGCACCCTGGAAGTATATGCTGGACCATTATCAGTTTTTATTGTGGCTGGGACCCCTAAAGTAGCAAAGGCGTGTATGAGGTGTTTTTTCACGTCTGTGGCTCTTTCTCCTATGTGGGCTGAGGCGAAAACTGCTCCCGAGAAGGTGTCCACGGTTACATGGACATTCTTGAGTTTCCCAAATTCGGGGACTTTGGTGACGTCCATCTGCCATACTTCACAACTGCGGAGACCTCTGGGATTCACACCTGCTCCCAGTGTTGGTAAAGTTGCCTCCTGACAGTTGGGGCATGAGGCCACAATTTCCCTGGCTTGGTCACGCCGCAGATGGAACTGGCGTACCAGACCTGGGGCATTTTGATGGAACTGCTGATGGCTGAGCCTGGCCTGCTCGACTATGTTTGGCTGGCCTCCCAGCTGTACTGGGGCTGCCAAGGCGTCTGCTCTGCGGTTCCCTTCGGCAATAAAGCCTGGGAGATCCGTGTGTGACCTCACATGTACCACATAAAAGGGATGCTCACGGTTAGAAACCAAGTGTACTAATTCTGTGAGCAACCTGAAGATGACTTGATTTGGGACCTCTTTTACAATTGCATGTTCAGCTCTAGACACTGCTCCTGCCACATATGCCGAATCTGTGACTAGATTGAAAGGTTGATCGAATTTTTTAAAAGCCCTCACGACAGCATCCAACTCAGCTACTTGTGGGGAACCTTCCACTACCTTAACGTCTGATTCCCACAACTGAGTCTCTGGGTCTTTCCACGTCACTACTGACTTGTGGGACTTCCCTGACCCATCTGTGAACACTGTCAGTGCTTTAAGTGGTTTTTTACTTTGCAATTCTCTCGGCAACAATTTGAATTCTGTATTGAACAGATGATGGCCAGGATGCCCAATTTGAATTTGGCCTGAGAAGCTGTCTAGAGCAAACTGCAAATTTTCATTTTGTCTGAGAAGGTGTTCAAAGGTCTCCTTGGTCATTTTCCCCGTGGATGTTTTGATGGGGAGGTGGATACATGTGAAGTCACAACCCGCTAGTACTTGCAGACGAGCCCTGGCCCGTATTATGAGCTGCGCCATCAGCTCTTGTGGCTTGGTGATACTTTTGGACTGTCTGTGGCCAAGGAACACCCACTCAATTATCAAGAGGGGGTCCTGTTGGCCCTTGTCCCACTGGAATATCATACCGTATAAATGGGGTAACTCACCTAAGATGATGAAGCGGAAAGGCAGCCCTGGTTGACAGCGATGGGCTTGCCTACTCGCGATGGTGGTTTGGACCTTCTCGAGTGCGGCTCTGGCCTCCCGGGTAAGGACTCTTGGGGAACTTAAACCCTCATCCCCCTCCCTTTCTGCTAACAAGTCAAAAAGAGGGGATAGTTCTCTCGTGGTGAGTCCCAGCCATGGCCTGATCCAATTTAGTGATCCACACAAGCGCTGGATGTCATTCAGCGTCTTGGGGTTGTTACTTATCTGAATTTGTTGAGGCCTAATTGTTCGGTTATTAATTTCTAGGCCCAGGTACTTCCAGGGTGGCAGTAACTGTACCTTCTCTTTTTGTAGCTCGAATCCGGCCACCGACAAGGCCTTAACAGTGTCCTCCAGAGCTGCTTGTAGGACCTCGCTGCAGTTCAGAAGGTCCTCCTTCCTCCTGGTTTCACAGCGGCAGATGTGTGATAGAAGCTCTGCATCTGCTATGAAGAAATGCCAGTCCTGGGAACGAAAGCGGACAGAATTGGTGAGTCGGAGCCGATAAGGCTCCCTGATGTCAGTAGTTGAGAGGCAGCCGCTTACAGATGGGACTAGATGGTGTATCACGGCTCCTCTCGCGGCACCACGACTTGCCTCATTTTTGTCAGCACGCGAGGCAAGTGCGCGTTCCTTTCCTAGTTTTTTGGGATTGTGGGGCTCCCATCCCTCCTCCCTCCTCCCGCAGCCCTGGGTGGTATAGTCCTTAGAAGTGGGCAGCGATCCTGAAAATGTCCCTCCTGATGGCAGTGGAAGCACCGGCGTGTGGATGGAAGTCGTTTCGGAGCTGAGTTCCTTGGAGGAGCAACAGCAGATGTGACCAGCTTGTCTTTAGGTCTCTTTGGGGCTTCCTCCTCTATCAGGTGTGATTTCAGGGTGCACTCCTCGATGATCTGGTCGAGGGTCGGTGCTGGTGAGGCCGGCAGCGACAGGATGATTCTTTTGCACATGGTGTTGGCATTCATGTGCACCACTTCTAGGACTAGTCCGTCTCGGTGTTCAGGTCTCTCCACCCGTCTCTCGACTGCCGCCCGGACCCGGTCTACGAAATCTACAAAAGGCTCTGCGACACCTTGTTTAATCGCTGTATAGGGAACCATCGGGTCCTTGGTGGGCATGCCCAGGAACGCACGCTCTGCTGCACCCCTGGACATGTCCAGCACGGCCGTTGGAATTCCCCGAGCTTGAAGTTGCCCTTCACTCCATTCTCCTTCACCCACAAGATGGTCCAAAGTGATCGGTTCTTCCGCGAAATCCAGGCTGTAAGGCCCTTCTAGGATTTCGGGAAGCAGGTCTGCTGCCAGTTTCTTCCACCTCCTCTCCCACAGGCTGTATTCTGATGGGAGAAGCAGGCAGCTAAACAGACACTTAAGGTCTGCTGGCACTACGGTTCTAGATGTTAAAGTCGCTTTTAAAATGCCTTTAAAAAAGGGGCTTTTTTGTCCAAAATCACGTGATGTTTTGCAGACCTCTTTTATGGATTCATAGGGAAGGGGTGTCCATGTAGGGTTTTCCCCTCCCCTGGCGTAGGAGGCTGGAGTGCGGAGCGACTGCTCGACTTCATAGATTGGGCCCCGTCCCCTCCCCTCTCCCCTACTCCCCCCTCCCCCCCTGGGTATCCGAGGAGCGGGAGGACGTGGGGGCGCGGTACGTGGGACAGGGCAGGGAGAATCTTCTCCCTGGGACAGCGGGGCGGAGGTGACAGACCCCTCCCTGTTGGGGGAGGGTGGGGCTGATGTTGCGGCAGGCAGGACATGGAAGAAGGGGACGCCCACCCGAGGGGGAACAGGGGGAGGGGTGGCAACCCGATGCCTGGAGTGGGCGGTGCCCACACCCACAGGGAAACAGGAAGGGGTGGGGTCAAAGGTGGGGATACAGGGAACAAAGGGGACAAAGGGATTATGGGGAGAAGAAACCTCTCCACGTGGCCGCCCTCCATCTTGGGAAGACAGAGGCCCTAGCCACGTGGCTGCGGCTTCCTCAGGGGGACAAAGAAAGGGATTCAGGGGAGCAGAGCAGCGCGGGGTAGCGCCAGAACTAGGATTTCTAACTGGGAAAAAGGGATTGGAAAAGGGGTTTGGGATTAGTTCCTCAGCAGAGTAGCTAATTCCACCAAGGCGGGGGTGCCGGGACGGCTCGGGGGAGCCAGGAGCACGGTCCACGTCTGTGGAGCTGCCCTGCGCCTCAGAGCGGCGGAGTACTCCCCTCTGCCTACCCGGTTTAGGGGAAAAAGGGGTAGGAGAGGATGGGGAAATGGATTCGGGGGAAACAAGAGTTTTGCCCGATGGCTCTTTCCTTTCCTCAGCCGCTTCTCGCGCGGACCCTGCTTTTACAGCCTCCGAGATCAGCAAATGGAGCTTTGGGAAACAATCTTTCACAGAGGGATCCCTGTCCATTCCCTCTGCTAACCTGGCTCCTACTTGCTCCCAGAACTCTGTTCTGTGAGCATCCTCCGCGGTTACACGTGGAAAGGAAAAGCAGAGCCATCGTACAAACTGCTTGACTGAATTTTTGGGGTAGGGATGTTTTACTGATAAAATCCCCTTAATTTGGGTATAGAATTCCCTTTGTTGGGCAGATAGCGTGGTCCCCATGCTATTTCTACCCAAAGCCTCACCCCTGGTGCAGAAAAGGCGAAAGAAAAAAAGCAAAAAACGCGAAAGACCCCGGCGGCCCGCCGCACACGCTGCGCGCTGCGTGAGCCGTACCGCCGGAAACGCGGCAGAGCCCACCCACGTGAAGTATCAGCCGGGTACCCCCCGCGGCTAATCACTCACCAAACCGGAATCTTCGCAAATAAAAGCTGCTACCAGGGTCTTCTTTCCCGGGAAGCGTCCGTTCTTCGGCTTTCCGTAGCCGTGAATGGTTGCGCTTCCAGTCCCACGCGGGAAAACACAGCGTGTTTTCCTGTGGGTGGCGGAGACGTCACTGACTTACTTCGGGGGGGCACTTGCTCCCGTTTTCAGTCCGGCACGGAGCACTTTTCCGTCGTGGACCGCGACCCTGCGGTGGCGGTGGCGGTTTTCCGCGCGGATCGCGCTCGCTCGTCTCGGCAGCGGCGCTCGCTGGTCGGCGGCGCGGCTTCGCGGCGGCGGCGCTCTCTGTGCGCGGCTCCCGGGTGCTCTGTGGTGACTCTCTGCCTGCTCCGCGGCTTTGCGCTGGCCGTGGCCCGGACGTTGGGCGTCACTCGCGGCTGCTCTTTACTTTGTCTGCCCCGGTCAGCTCCCGAATGCCCGGCTTGGGCTTCTCAGCTTTTCGTCGGGGCCGGGGCTCGCCGCAGTTTCCGGGCGCTTTTGCTGTCGCGCTCCGGGGTGGGCTGATGGCCGCGCTTTGCCGTCGGCGCAAGGGAAGAAACAAAGAGGCAGGGAATTCGTCCAAATCCGTCCGCGTGGCGGCTGGATGCTTTATTGGCTGCGAGAGCTGCGATGGAAAGGCTGCAGCCGACCCCAGCTTCGCACGGACGCAAATGGCCTCGAGCATGCCGAGGAGTGGGATCAAATAGGGAAGGGACAGGGCGGACGGGGAGTCCTCCCGCCCAATGGGTACAGACATCGCGGTGATGACGTGTACTACAGCGACCAATGGGAACACGGCAGGGGCGGACACGAGACTTTGGGGTGAGTGGCACCACGAGAACGGGAACACAGGCACGGAAATCGCAGGAGTAGGGGAAAACCCGGGGGATGCACGAGGGTACAGAGAACTGGAAAACTAACAAAGGAAAAACCCATGTGAACCTAAACCTGGGATGCAACACAGTGCTCTTTTCCTAGAGCATCAGAAGCTGTCCATGCATGTTTATTCAGAGAGGGTTTTAGCACAAGTGGTACTAGCCCTATAGTAAGGGAGGTCCAGCAGAACAGGTTGGCCAGGGTAATGTGCTGGATTATTAGGATCATTTGGTGCACAGCAGAGGAGTCAGAGTAGATACAGACAAGAGAGGTATTCTGTGCCACACGCTGGGAAACACTCCAAACAGCTGTCAGCTCCCCAACCTGAGCACTGCTTTCTCCCTCAGTAATAATTAGTTCAGCAGAGGAAATGTGGGGGGCTGCTGCCCTGTATCTCCACACCTTCCCCTCTCGTTTAGCAGAGGTGTCAGTGAACCAAAAACTTGCTGATTGTTCAGGGGACAAAGGAGGGGCTACTTTGATTACAGAGGCAGGTTTGTCATGGCTGCTATCCAAGCTCTCAGTTTCTTGGATTGCTATAGTTTTTACATCTCCTTCTGTCATTGAGAAAAAGTTACAGTAATGTTCAGCCTGAGCATACCACTTTCTAACTGAGGCCCTCTGAGCCACCCCGTCAGGAGGGGGGGTTCCACTAGTGACTGTCTTAATAACCTTGAAGGGGCCCCTTAGCAAAATAGGTTGTTGACGTGCTATTTTTTCCACTTCAATGAGAGCCAACCTAACCACAAACAGCCCCTTTTCCCAGGTAGTGTATATTTTCTCAGCGTCTCTGAAACCACGAGAATAGAAGCCCACAGGCCTTGTTGGACCCTCAGGTCCCCTCTGCCATATGTGTACTGACAGCCCTGAGGCAGCAAATCCCCATTCTACCTGAAAGGGATCTGTAGGATGGATGGGACCCAATGCTTGATAAGCTGTTGCTTCAAAAATCAGCAATTGCAATGCTTTCTCCTGAGAAGGAGTCCAATCCCATTTTACCCCTTTCCTCAACAAGTCATAAAGGGGAACAAATGGGTTGTTCAGGTTACTAGGAAATCTATCTGGTCTTCCTACAGGACATACAGCTGCTGTGGTTTTTTGAATTAAAATCACTGTAGGTTTGAGTCATTCTGGAGGCCCTTGAATTAAAGGGGTCATTATTTTGGGCTTCACAGGTAATTGCATCAGGGATTCAAAACCAGGAATTAATTTCTTTTCATGAATCATTTGCAGGCAAACAGCTTTGTGCACACTTTCTAGGAGTTGGTCGGGGGTACTAATTATAGCTATGGGGTCTCCCCTGTCCAAGGGGCTCGTTCCCCCGGCCCAAAAAGCCGCACGCTGTGTCAGGGACCATGGAGCTCGAGTGTTTCCTGTTGTTAAGAAAACTCCATGTCCCCAATAGCCACTGGCTTCTTGCTCACTTAATTTAATTTGATCTCCTCCAGTGAGCGAGACTCTAAACACATATTCTGTCTCTGATTCTTGAGGGAGACGTGAATATTCTTTCTTTAATTTGGCTAATTCAGTGGCAGTGTATGGTATTTCTTTGGTGGTAATGTGAGGATCAAAATCCTCTTCATTTATAAAATTGTATTCTGTTTTAATGAGAGGTCCCAAATTGGAACAACAAGATTCTCCACAATTTTGTATGTGTACCAATTCTTTCTGGGGGTATATGTGTTTAATGTGGTGTGCTTCTTTCTCTTCTACTTCTTTTGGTGATTCTACATGTTTTAAGTTTTTATCTCTCTCCTCTCTAAGACTTCTTTCATATTCTAGTTCTTTCTGCAAAACTTCTACTAGGGTTTGTAGGGAGCCTATTACTGCTTTTTCTTCACTCACCCGTTTCTCTCTCTCCTCTCTAAGACTCCTTTCATGTTCTAATTCTTTCTGCAAGACTTCTACTAAATTTTGCAGGGAGTCTATGATAGCATGTTCCTCACTTCTTCGCTTGAAGCGAGTTTCTACGGCTGCCATAAGACAAGCTCCCAAAACTGAGCACAAGATGGTTTTATTTTTGCCCAGTTTGAATTTTGTATCATGTTGTAAAGCACATACTCTATCAACGACATTATCCAAAGTAAACCAGTTACTTTGTGCCCATTCTTCTTCTCCCGGAGAAGGTTTGGCATTGTGCTTAGTTAGCAAAGCATAAAATCCAGCTTTAGTTTTGTCATTGAGGTTATCACTCATTTTGTGAAGGGACAAAAACCACTTTCAGGGAGGTACTCTTAAGTTACACACAAGCACAGCTAAAACTGTGTTTCCCTTCGCTTCCCTGGAGTGGGTGAGGGGACCAAAACTGCTTGGGAGGTACTCCTTAGTTACAAATAGTTGTCTCCTCAACTGCACCAAACAGCTCAAAAATACACACAAAAAATAAAACAACAAAGTCCCATCTTTTGTACAAATGAGATCTGCTTAAAAATCCTGAAGACAGGGGATGCTTTTCGCCTGGGTGTATGCAGTTTGTGGGAAATTCCACTCGCCCCCCTTGCTTTCTAGACAGCGCTCACTGGACGTGGCGTGCTAGGTGCGGCTGAAGCGAGGGTCCTTCCCCTGTTACAAACTACATACAACCCGCAACCCTTAATCTGTCTACCAAGATCCTGCCGACTACGCCAATTTAATGTCAGGGTCCGCAAATACATGCAGGGTCCCTGATAGGTTCTTTTTGGAGATCTCAAAGCACAAAAGACACAGCAGGGGACACAACACTTTGCTTAAACAAAAATGCACTTTTATTTAGTGCCAACAACTGCGATAGTGGGAGAGAAATAAAGAGATAGAGTGAAAGATAGAGAAAGAGGGGAAGGGGATTATAGCTACCAGTCTGAAGAGACGAGGCCCTCGGAGCTTGACGAGATGCTCATAGGCTGTCTTCTCCAGGTGGGGTCCGGACAAAGTCCTCAAAACTCCTTCAGTCTTTTATAGGGTTCCTCAAAGCGGGTGACATCAGGCCAAAGCAGCAGCTCTCCTGGCTACACGGTGGGTGTGGACTCGTTTTGGGAACCAGTTGTAATCATCGCGTCAGTGCAGGACCAAGAGTACAGGACCGAAGGTACAGGACGAACTGATTAGGGCTCAGTCCACCATGACCAGTCCATTGTTCTCGCACTGAGTTCCCATGGCATCGCATACCAGTCCTTAAGGCTTGGCAGACTTTCCACCTCAGCCAGGCTAGAGCTACTTTCAGGGTCTAGGGTCTCAGTCCTTGGAGGCAGTCGTGAGACAAACATGAGGGATTTTCGGACAGACCCTGACACTCCGCTGCCGGAATCAGCGGGAGTGGTGTTGGCCTCTTCAGGGGAGTTAGAGTGGGACCCGACCAGAGCGGGGGCCCTTAAACCCCAAAAATCCACCCTGGGGGGCAAAACTTCCCCTACAGCGGCTTGGAGTGAGTCCTCCAGAAAAATGCTACTTAAAGCCGTCATGATCACCCCTGAAAAGGGGCTTGTGGGGCTGCGGCCCCACAAACACCTGAAAATGGGGAGGAAAAAAACACCCTTGGAGGGGTGAGGTCCCCCCAAAAATCCCTAAAAAGAGAAAAACTCCTCTTCAGAGGGGCCTGAAGACCCTTCAGGGCACTCGAGGAGGGACAAGATCCCCTCCTCTGCTGGGGCCTCTCCGAGCCGGGAGCTCTCCCGTTGGCGGCTGCCCTCGGGGGAGCCCCGAACGACGGCGGCTCCTGGGCTGAGCCCCCCTCAGCTGGGGCTGCGGAGGGAACTGGGGGGGCTGGGACGGGGCCTGGGGGTCCTGGGGTGACCTGGGAGATCCTCAATGGGTCCCACCTCCCCCTGTGCCCCCTCTCCCACTCCCTTCCCATTGTTTCCCCCAAACCTCCGCTCTCCCAGCTGGGTTTGGGGTGCTGCTACCAACACCCTGACCCACAGGGTGTCAGGTCGTATTCTGACTCTGTCAGCAGTTTGGTTTTTTTGTTTGTTTGTATTATTGCAGTTATCTTTTAAGTTTTTCTAGTAAAGAACTGTTATTCCTATTCCCATATCTTTGCCTGAGAGCCTTTTAATTTCAAAATTATAATAATTTGGAGGGAGGGGGTTTACATTTTCCATTTCCAGGAAGGCTCCTGCCTTCCTTAGCAGACACCTGTCTTTTCAAACCAAGACAGATTTTGGTGCCCAACCTGCAGCACGTGGGCATGGAGAGGAAAAGGGAATAACAGTTCTTGAGGAACCTAATTTTTGTGTGCTGCTCTAGAAACCTTGTTAGCTACACCAAGTGGTCCAGCTTACCCTGGTTTGGGTAGCAGCACATGGTTGTGGCTGTACCAGCCCCCCCACCGACCTCCAGCCCTGGGAACCTGGAGCAAGCGGAAACCACAACTTTGCAAGTGCTACCTGTGCCTGAAGCAAATGGAAAGAGAACTGGGGTGTGAAAAATAAAGCTTGTTTATTTTCAGAAAAACAGTAAAGAAAAAACAGAACACATTTACATTGAAGAATATTTGTAACAACAACTATCTATGGAACGTATATACCTAAGAACATATCTAACAAAAGTCTATTAAACGTATTTACAGAAGACAAAAAGAAGCCCTAAAACCTATAGCCTAAAGACAACAACAAACTCTACAAGGTATGTACAAAAGGGTGGCATCTCTGTCTGGGACCTCCATCATCCTTGAGGGAAAGCAAGAGGCACGGTCACTCCAATCAGGCAGAGAGGGCTCTTCCATGTGCCCCCAGGCTGGCCCAGCAAGCGCAGCACAGGCTGGGGATGGCCACCAGAACCCAATGCACCGGGTCCCACATCCCTGAGCAGGGACCACCCAGCCCAGTCCCAGCCTGGCAGCAGGGGACCCGCTCTGCCTGTGGGGACCACATGCCTGTCCTGCTGCTGGTATTGCTCTTCATCCCAAGATCATGGCCTCTTCCTCATCTTTCTCATCAATGTCCATGTCCTCAAGGTACTCTTCCATTTCCACGTCCATCTCCTCTTCCACATCTACCTCCATCTCTTCTTCACCAGTCTCTTCTCCATCCACTTCCATCTCCTCCTCTGTATCAATCTCCATGTCCACCTCCATCTCTTCGTCTCCACTCTCTTCCCCATCCACTTCCATCTCCTCCTCGGTATCAATCTCCATGTCCACCTCCATCTCTTCGTCTCCACTCTCTTCCCCATCCACTTCCATGTCCTCCTCTCTATCAGCCTGCATGTCCACCTCCATCTCGTCCTCTCTCTCGGTGACAGCCTGCAGAGATAGCAACACCTCAGAGTGGGGTCCCTGTCCCACCCCATCCCCACAGAACTCCAGCCCAGCCGGGCAGCTGGGGGGTGTCCACCTCCATGGAATGGCACTGTACCTTCCTCAGGACAAATGTGAGCATCCTGCAGGGACGGATGACAAAATCCAGGCAACAGAGAGCTTTCAGGACTGATGGGAGTATCAGGGCGCAGGTGACGAGAAGAGTGACAGGGAACATGGTGAAGGGTGAGCTGGCACGAGGGCTGGCACAGGGTGGGCTGACACAAGGGCCAGTGGTTGTGTTGTGCTCTTTGCTGGACGCTGGAAGTTCCTGCTGGAACATCACATCTGTGACATCACAGTGGATCTAAAGAGCATCTTGTTCCGAGCTGAGCAATCTTCCCCAGCCCATGCTGCTCACAGCCCTGTTGCCAAGGATGGGGCATCCACAGCCTGGGCCAGTGCCTCAGCAGCCTCCGTGTAAAAGAGCAGCTCCCTCAGATCCAACTTCAGTCAGCCTCCTGCAGTTGAAAGCCATCCCCCCTTGTCCTGTTGCCACGGGCCCGGCTGAACACTGTCCCCGTCTTTCCTGTGGGACCCTTCCAGTCCTGCAGAGCTGCACTGAGGCCTCCCCAGTGTCTCCTGTTTCCAGGCTGAGCATCCCCAGCCCCACTTGGACAGCAGTCAGGTAGATCAGGGGGAGTCAAGGCTGAAGTCAAATAGCATCAGGAACTGAGAGGTGGAAGCTTTAGACCCAGGTTTGCCTCTATAATAACAGTGGAGGGGAAGATGGTGGGACACTGGCTCTGTTCTAACCGGTGAATATTTTCTTTTTTTTTTTTTTTTTTCCTTCTTTTCTGTCATGCTGATGCAGGTGTTGCTGTTTGCAAGGAAGCTTGGCACAATGTCCATTGTCTTCTCCATTTGTGAAACACCGAGCAGAGTCTGGGCAGGCTGATGATGCAGAGCAAAACCTGCAAATACACCGGTGATCCTGAGCCTGGAGGATGCAGCTAAACCCGGCCAAAAATAATTTCTGGAAAGTCAAGCCTGGTTTACATTTTCTTGAATTTGGCTATTCCTGAACCGGGGGAGGGGGCTTTCTGGGGAGGGGGTACCACAGGGGTTCCCCTCCCCCGTTTTTGGGGGGTCTCCCATGGTGCCCCCTCCCCAAAAAGCTCCGCGGGCCCCCTGAAGTGGCTCCTGTTCCACCGGCTGGTGCCCCCTGATCCAGGACGGCCCCCGGTGAGTCTGGGGGGCTCAGGGGGGATTTTGGGGGGATTTTGGTGGCATTTATGGGCTTTGGGGGATTTTGTTGGGAGATTAGGGGGAATTATTGGATTTTGGAGAGAATTACTGGGTTTGTGGGGTTATGGGGATTTTGTGGGATTTGATGATTTTGGATTTTGGGGATTTTTTTAGGGTTTTGGGGTGGTTATTTTTTGGGGGGTTTATTGAAATTTTTGGGAGTTGGTTTTTTTTTTTTTTTTTTTTAATTTTGGTGTGTTCCACTGGGATTTTGTGGGATTCTTTGGTGTTTAGGAGTTTTTAATTGGGATTTTTGGGGGATTTTGGGGGGGTTTTAGAGGAATTCTGGGGGGCTTTGGAGTTGTCCCAGGGTGTGGGGAAGGGCCGAGAGGCACCAAAATCTGCTTTAAACCCCTGAAAGTCCCAATAAACCCCATGAAATCGCAATTAAATTTCACAAATTCCCATTAGAACCCCCTCGAATCCCAATAAAAGCTCACAAAATCCCAATTAAACCCCACAAATCCCCCCCCCAAAATGTCTCCAAAACCACAAGAAGCCCCACAAAATCCTCACGAGACCCAAAGAAATCTTGGCAACACCCAAAACAACCCACAAGCCCCCCCCAAATCCCCACTAAAATTCCTAAAAAACCCAAATCCCCAAAGAATCCCACTAAATGCCCCCACAATTCCAATAAAATGCCTCCAAATCCCCTAAAAATCCCAATAAACCCCAGAAATAATTCCAGAGGATCCCACAAAATCCCCACAAAATCCCAGTAAAACCTTCCGAACTTCAAAAGAAAACACAAAAAATTTCAATTAACCCCCAAATACCCCCAGGAAAACAACTTCCCACTCAAAGCACCAATAAAGCCCCTCAAAATCCAAACTCCCCAAAATCCCCCAACTGCCTCCAAACCCAATAACTCTCCCCAAAAACCCCAACAATTCCCCGTAAACTCCCAACACGATTCCCAAAAGCCCAAAAAAGCCCCAGATGCCCAAACCCCTCCCGAGCCCTCCCTGGTCCCTCCCGGTCCCGCCCAGGCCCGTCCGGGGCCACGGCCAAAACTACCCGGAGCGAACGCGGAGGTCCCGGAGCCACCCCGGAGCCGATCCCGGGCTCGGCCTCGGGCTCGGCCCCTTTGGGGGATTTTGGGCCGAACCGGGCAGGTTTAGGGTGGGCTTCAGATCCCTTGCAGGGATCCCGAGCCTTTTCGGGTGGATTTTCAGCCCCTGTGGCTGATTTGAGGCCGAATCTGGTGGGGTTTAGGGGGGATTTCAGACCCCTTTGGATGATTTTAGGCCCATGGGGGTGGGGCTGTGGCCCATTTGGGTGAGTTTAGGAAAAACGGGGCCCATATGGGTGAATCCTAATCCTGTGTGGGTGATTTTAGGTCCCTTTTTTGTGTATTTTGGGCCCATTTAAGTAGGGTTTTTTGCTTCTTTGGGCAATTTTAGTTTGAACCAAGCCTTTTTAGGGTGATTTTAGGTCTTCTTGTGTTGGTGTCAGGGACATTTTGGTGATTTTAGATACCTTTGGATGATTTTAGGCTGGACCAGATACTTTCAGGGTGGATTTTAGTCACATTTGAAAGATTTATGGGTGATGTTAAGCCATTTCTTGAGGGTTATAAAACACCTAGGGCAGTTTTAAGCCCCTTTGGTTGGATTTTAGAGCCCTTTGGATACTTTTAATCCCATTTGGTTGATGTCAGGCCGAACCATGTGGATGTAGGCTGCATTTGATGCCCTTTTGGGTGATTTTGGGTCAAACCGGGCTTTTTTAGGACAGTGCGTCCCCTTGGCCCCGGCCCTTTCCCTTCACGATTCCGCCCTTTCCTCGCTCCTTTCCCCTCACGGTTCCGCCCTTTCCTCGTTCCTTTCCCCTCACGGTTCCGCCCTTTCCTCGCTCCTTTCCCCTCACGGTTCTGCCCTTTCCTCGCTCCTTTCCCCTCACGGTTCAGGATCTGGGAGCGGGGGAGGTGGAGGAGGGCGGGAGGAAGAAGCGCAGCGGCAGCAGGGAGCAGCCGGAGGAGAGGAGGGAAGGAATCGCGTGGCCCTGGCGCTGCCTGAGCTCGCAGCACCCCGGGAGCATCGCCCCCATCCCGCAGGTGCCCGGGGAGGGGGAGCTCGGCCCAAATATCCTGGGGGGTGCCTGAGTTTGGGATTTTTTTGGGGGGATGTTTGGAGCTGGCAGGGCTCCAAAGCCGAGCCGAAGATCCAGGGATCAGATCCAGGCCCTGCTGCTGCTCCCTCGGGATCAGCCCCACTTTGGGTGTTGCTGTCAGGGCCAGCAGAAGCGGTGGCTGGAGCAGCGGGTGCTGACGGTGCCCCAAGCCCCGGGGCTGGAGGGGTCCCTGGGCTGGGGCTGGCAGGGAGCTGCTCCAGCCCGGAGTGCACTGCTGAGTGCTGTGCTCTGGGGCTGGGGCTCCCCGCACAGGGGACTGGACTGGTGTGCCACAGGAGACAGAGAAGCTGCAGCTTCAGCCTAACTTAGGTGGGTGCGTGGGCTGGGAAGAGTGGGGAGGCTCAAGGGGATTCACTGAGCTCATTCTCCTGCAAGGATGAGGAAAAGGGAGTGGGAACTCAGCAGTGAGGAGAGCTGAGGGCTGGAGAGCAGCTCTGAATGACACTAAAATCCCACTGGAGCTCTGAGACATTGCTGCTCCTCAGCCAGTGACAGGATGAGTCCCTAAGCCTGGGGCTCGGCCTTCCTCATGGTGAGGGGCACCAAGGAAGGCGACAGTGTGATGGAGACTGCCATGGGCTGGGAACTCCCTGGGGGACAAGAGGGAGCAGCTGGGAAGTAAAAGGCAGGTGGGGGAGAGAACAGTTCAGAGAAGGGCTGAGCTACAGCTTGAGCAAGCTGCAAAATGTCATTTGGGGTCATCCCAGATTGATTTCATTTCAGAAGTTATTGAACAAGTTTAATTTTTGGGTGGTGTCATGTTTGTCCTTGGAGGTGTACACTCTGCACACTTGAGCTGTGTTGCTGAAATGCTCCAGCAGGTCTGTGCTGCAGGTCACCCCATTTCTTCTTTGGCTGATTGCGGCCCGGTGCTGAGCTCCAGCAGAGCCCTGGCAGAGCCCAGAGCAGCCTCAGCACCCGCAGAGCCCAGCTGCAAGGAGAGAAACCAGAAAGCGCCCGTCAGCTGAAGGCTCCTGTCCCCTTGTCCCAGCCGCCCGCGGTGCCCAGGCCGTGCTGGCCGTGCCCAGAGCTGTGCCCAGAGCTGCCCATCCCTGCTGCCTTTGGGAGCAGAGCAGGAGGGCAGGACATGTGCCCAGCCTGCAGCCAGCCACGGCACATCCAGCCCTCAGCAGCTGCCCAGAGCAGGATGCTCCTGTGCTCGCTGCCATCTCCCCAAAGCTCTGATCCCACCATGCCAAGCAGACAAGACCCACATCACGCTGGAAGAAAAGCTGGTCCCAAACGATGTCCTCAGCCTTCTCCAAGGGCACGGCCCATCCACGCCACAGCTGCTCCCAAGCACTTCCCCATCCAGACTGGACCCCACCTGGAAAGCTTCCTCTAGAAAAACACACAACAAATGATTGAAAATAGATTACAGACAAAAAGGGGAACAAGAAAAAAGGTCCAAAATCTTATCTCTGTCAGAGGCTTGAGGAAGGCCCAACCCCTGCATGCCAGGGAAAAACCCACCCACAGGTGAGGGAAGCCCAGGCTTTTCTCCCTTCCCCCCTGCACTGCCCCCCAAAATAACGGTGATCCCAAGCAAACAGGGGCAGTGGAGCAGCCCAAGCCCTTCCTTGCCTGCAAAGCAAAGCAGCCCCTGCACAGGTTCTGGAGTCCCACCTCTGCTCCCACCATGGGGGTTTGTTTGTGTCGGGCTGGCTGCCCCAGCCCCAGCCCGGGGCACGGTGGGTGCTGGGGCTGTTGGCAGGGCCAGGAGCCCACTCCCATTTCATCAGCACCCCAGCCCATCCCCCCAGCCCTGCCAAAAGCAGCCTGGCAGCGGACTGAAGGATCAGCTGCATCCGCCCCAGCAAAGGGGGGAACCTTTGGTTCCTGGCCAGGCTGTGCAATGCCCAAATCTGGGAGCATCCCCCTGCGTGTGGACTCATCTGCACATTCCCTGTGCAGCCTGGCTTTGGAGAAGGTGCCAGAATCAAAGTCCATCATCCTCAGCTGCCGGTGACCAGGTGGAGGAAGAGGTTGTCATCCTTGATGTCATCCTCCGTGTCCCCAGCAGCAGCAGCCCCACCTGGTACAGCTTCTCCAGGGGCTCCTTCTCCTTCCCTGGGGTGAGCCCAGGCTGTCAGGGTTCTGCCCAGGGCCCCAGCTGTCAGGGAACCAGGACAAGCAAAACCAGCTCGGATGGTGGCCACCAGTGCTAGGCAGAGCAGCTGAGCTCCAGCACAAGGGCTGCGTGTTCCCATCTGATGACCCCTGGGCAGTGACACAGGCAGGACAAAATGTCTGGGTTCCTTTGCTTCTCATTGCCAAGGCATGTGTGGAGCTGTAACTTACCAGGGCCTTGCATCAAAGCGTGCCTGTGGCTCTCTCCCTTCTTCTAGGGCAGATCAATATCCTGCAGCCAGGGATCACAGAACAGCTCTTCTAAAGAGGGCCTGTCCGAGTGCAGCATGGATAAACACCGCCTGATCAGATCTTGGCACTCTGGGCAGAGAAACCAGAAACCGCCGGTCAGTTGGAGAAGGCTCCTGTTGGCTTTGCCCCACTATTCCCGTGCCCAGGCCATGCTGGATGTGCTCAGAGCTGGGCCTAAACGTCCCCATCAATTCCCTGTTTTGGAGGAGAGCAGGAGAGCAGGACATGTGCCACCTCCTCAGCAGCTGCCAGAGCGGGATGCTCACGAGCTGCTGCTGTCTCCCAGCACTGGTATTGCCCCCGTGGCCAGAGATGAGGATCCACCTTGAGAGAGCCGTCCTGGCAGCGAGAGTTGATGGTCCCAGCTGATGTTCTGGCTCCTCCTGAAAGGGTGCTCCCCGCAGACCATCTGGTGCAGCAGGATGCCCAGGGACCAGATGGTAGCTGGCTTGCCGTAGTACCAGCCAAATTGGGTCCATTCTGGTGGGCTGTATGACCGTGTTCCTATGGAATACAGATGGGGTTCATCAGGGGGACGCTGCTGCTCCCTGAGCCTGGCCCCAGCATCCCTGGGTGTGTGGGGGCTGCCCCAGTGGCACACGGGGTGACCGCTGCCCTCTCACCAGCACCTGGGACTTGTGTACAGATTCGGGGATGGAAAAGAAGCCACTGGTGCTGGAAGAGGGCAGCAGAAGTCCTGTCAAGGCCCGACCATGACGGGAAAAAACCCACTCATTGCTTGGGAAAACCATGCCCTCATCCTCCCTGCCTGCACTGCCCCAAAAACATTATGAATCCAAACCAAACCAGGTGAGTGGAGCAGTCCAAGCCCTTTGTCACCTGCACACCAAACCGGCTGGGACACAGGTTCCGGCCCCCCTCTCTGCTACCCCCACCCACGGGTGTTTTGTCAGGCTGGCTGCCCCAGCCCCAGCCCCAGTCCTGGGCAGAGTGGTGGGCAAAGGCTGCCAGCAGGGCTGGAAGCTGGCTCCCCACCCAGCCCTGCTCAAAAGCAACTCAGCTGAAATCTCAGTGCCATGAAGGGCAGCAAAAGGGAGAATCCCCGCTGCCACACCCAGCTTGGGCTGTGAGGTGTTGGGCCCTGAGATGACGGGACTGAGAGCACACCCCTGCGTGGGCTCACCTGCAAAACGAGTGTAGGCTGTGTCTTGCAGGTAGGTGCCGCAGCCAAAGTCAATCAGTTTGGCCTGCCCGGTGGCCAGGTCAACCAGGATGTTCTCTGGTTTGATGTCTCTGTGCAGGACCCCGCAGCTGGTGCAGTGCCGCACGGCCTCCAGCACCTGGCGGAACAGCTCCCGCGCCAACTCCTCAGACAGGAACCCCCGTTCCTGAATGAAATGGTGCAGGTCCTGGCACCTCTCCGGGCGTTCCAGCACCATCAAGACATCACTGGGGAGCTCCTTCCACTCCAGCAGCTGGACGACACCGGGGAAGCCAGTGGACACCTTGGCCAGCAGCACGACCTCCAGGGGTGCGCTGGTGCCGTCGGGCTGCGGGAGGAGCGCGATGCCGTCAGTGGGGCTGATGCCGTGCCGGGGGTCGGGAACCCCTCACCCGGCCCGGGATGCTCTGCGCCTTGCGCTGGCCCCACGCCTGCTCTCCCTCGAGGTGTCCTGGTGGCTTCCAGCCTGCCGGGCCTCGGCTCATCCCCGCCCAGCTTCTGCCGCTGGCCCCGCTCACTCACCAGCTCGCCCCAGTGCCGGACGCGGTTCCTTGGCACCCTTTTGATGGCCACCTGCAAGCCAAGAGCAGCAGCGGGCTGAGCTCGCCACCTGCCCTGCCCAGCCCCCTCCTCCCCCTCCTTCCCTCCTCCTCCACCTCCTCCTCCTCCTTCTTCCCCTCCTACCCCTCCTCCTCCTCCTCCTTTCCTTCCTCCTTCTCCTCCTCCTCCCCCTCCTTCCCTTCCTCCTCCACCTCCTCCTCCTCCTCCTCCTCCGCCCCCTCCTCCTGTGCCTGCCGCCGGCCCCGCCGCTCACCGGGGCGCTGTCCGAGAGCCGCGTGGCTGCGAAGACGCTGCCGAAGCCGCCGCTGCCCAGCAGCGAACCCAGCCGGTACCGCTCCTGCAGGGCCTCCTCCTGCGCCTTCCCTGCGGGCGGGACGGGGCTGTCAGCGCTCGGCCCGGGGCCAGGAGCGGCCCCCGAGCGCTCCCCGAGCGCCCCGGGCCGGCCCTCCCCAGGCGTTCTGTCCCTGGAATGGGACAGCGGCGGCTCGGGGCCGACGGCCGCGCTGCCGAGCGGCGGAGCTCGGGCCGGGGAAGCCGCAGCGGGGGCGGCGGGAGCGGCCGCGCCGCGTGTGTCCTCCGCGGGGCCCGGGAGGAGCCGGGGCCGGGGCCTGGACTGGAGCCCACGTCGGGGCCGGGGCCGGGCTCGGGCCAGGCGGAGCCAGAGGGCGGCGGTGCCGCCCGAGCTCCAGGCACTGATACCCGCCCAGCAGCGCCACCGCCAGCACGGCCAGAGCCGGGCGGAGGCGAGACCCCGGCGGGACGGCCGGGGACGGGGACGGGAACCGGGGCGGGGACGGGGCCGGTGACGGGCTGGGGACATGGCCCAGGCCAGCAGGGGAGAGGGAGACTGGGAGAGGAGGGGACACCGTGAAAGGGAGAGCAGGAGAGGGTGCGGGACTGCGGGAGAGGGAGAGGAGTGCGAGGGGGTCGATAGACTATCTGCTTTCGCTGCTGCCGCTGCTGCCGCTGCTGCTGCTGCCGCTGCTGCTGCCGCTGCAACTGAAGCTCCGGGGCCGTTTGTCCCCGTGTCCGTTTTTCCGTTGCCCGCTCGCCCCCGCGCCCAGCCCCCCGCTCCCCAGGGGCAGCCCCTGAGCCTGTCCAAACACGGGAACTTTGCCCTGGTCAGCCCAGACCCAGAGTCTGGACTCCTACACAGGGGAACAGGAATCCCCTTGAGCGCTGCTGTGCCTTGTCCCCGCTGAGGATCAAACCCTATCGGAGCACATTCCCTGAATGCAGAATTTGTACCTTACCCAGGCACTGCACTTACCTCTCCAGCAATGATTAAAAAAACAAAAAAACCCCAAAAAAAAACCCAAAAGAAAACAAAAAAAAAACCAACCAAAAAAACCAAAAAAAAAAAACCCAAAAAAACCCCAAAAAAAACAAAACGAAAATGGGGAAGGCAAACTGTGAAACTGTGTGTAGCTCATGGTATTTTACAGGGTCTAAAATTCGCCAAGTAATGAATCTTAGAGATGAGATCTATTTGGATTAAGGGGATGGAGCAGTAGTTCAAGATGGAAAAGAGGAGCATAAAAAAAACAGAGAAAAACATCTTCAGTTGTTTCTTGCCATTTTCATTTCATTTCTTAAAAGCTGTTTCAGTTTTCCCAGAATCTTCTCCACACTCCTGTTTGCTCTTTCCAAGAACCTTTCCTGGAGAACAAGGTGCAGCTTCTGTCACAAGATGTGCCACCAGCTGCAGTTTCTCTTGGCTTTCCACAACGTGTGTGCAGCTCAACTCTTGCAGCATAGCAGGGCAAATGTTTGAAGGATTTGACAGCTTGTTCTTTCTTTTCCTTGTGGGCTGGGCAGTTGTGCCATTGGTAAGGTTTTCATTGTTACTGTTTTACCCTAAGAAACCATGAGGGGGTACCAGGAATTGTCAGGGAATGCAAGCCGGACTGAATGCAGAGAAAGAATCTGCAGAGCCTGCAGCCAGAAATGGAGAGCTGTGTGATAATCATTGCAACATCCCCATGGGCATCTTGAAAGTGATCTAGAAGATGAAAATGCTCTGACAGAGGGCATTTGTTTCTGAGTTCAGTGTAGAGGATTCCACATCTAGTGCATTGGTTCATAAATCAAGAGTTCAGTCAGTTCATGGAAAGCACCAGAACAAGCACTAGGACTGGGACACACTGGGAGCCACTGGAAATGTGCTGGGGGTAACTGGGACCACGCTGGGGGCAACTGGGGACAAGGGTGAGTGACTGGGGCCCTGCTGGGAGAGACTGGGATCATACAGGACTCATACAGGGATCGTACTGGGAGTGACTGGGACTAATTTAGGGGCAACTGGGAGAACTGGGAAAACACTGGATGGCACTGGGAACAACGGGGACAGCGCTGGGGGCAAATTGTATCATAATGGGGAGTGACTGGCAGCAACTGGGCTCCTGCTGGGAGCAGCCCCTGGCGGCCCCGGGAGCCCTGCACCCCTTTCCTGGCCATGCCGGCCCTCCAGCCCCCAGAGCCCCCTTTTCCTTCACCCAGAGACCCCCTGGACCCCTATTCCTGCCTTTCCTAGCGCCCAGCCCCTCCTTTCCTCAACACCGAGGACATCCGAGACCCCTATTCCCAGCCAGCCTGGGTTTTCCCACCTTTTGCTGGGAATGGGGACACCGGGGACCCTTGCAGTCCTCTTTGCTGATGATAGTGACACAATTAAGCTCACCCAAACTCCTCCTGGATCTCCCCTAAGCCCCCAGTGGGGATTCCTGGGAGTTCCCCTGTGTTTACCCTTTCCCAGGACTTTGGGGGTCCCCCTGACCTGTCCGTGCACCCCCAGATTTCTTCCACAGCCCCCTGTGATGGTGGGGGTGGGGGCCGAGTGCTGGTGCCCCCCTGCCTGCAGCAGATCCAACGGTGAGGGGAGTTTGGGGGGGTCCCTGAGCACTTGGGGTCCCCTGGGTTTTGGGGTGACCCCCGGGCCCCCCAGGATCTCCCTGAACACGCTGACGCTGCCCGTGCGCAGTGAGAAGGTTCATACCCGGCACGGGGTCCCAGCTCAGTCACCGGCATCGCCCAGGAACCCCCAAACCCTCCTGGGACCCCCAAACCCCCCGGGACACCTCGACCTCCCCGGGACCCCAAAACCATCCCTGGGCCGTCCAAAAACTCCCCAAGACCGCAAAAACCCCACAGAGACACCCCCCAAACCCTCCCAGGACATCAAAATTCCCACAAGACCTCCCAGCACGCCCCAGACCCCCCTGAGAAGGTTCGGTCCTGGCAGGGGTTCCCCATCTCTGTCACCAGCAGGTACCCCAAACCAGCCTTGGGTTTGCCCTGGGATTGCCCAATCCCCCCCTTTGGGAATCCCTAAAACCCCCCTGGGAATCCCCCCAAAATCCACCAGGACCCGAAAAACCCTGGAGATAGACAAAACCCCCCCAGGAATTCTTCAGGGAAGTTTATACTCAGCACGGGGTCCCCATCACCATCATTGGCATCACCCGGGTACCCCCAGATCCTCTCGGGACTCCCAAACCCTCCTGGGACCCCCAAACCCTCCCAGGTACCCCTAAATCCTCCCAGGACTCCCAACCCTCCCCGGGCTCCGCTGCCGGAATCAGCAGGAGTGGTGTTCGCCTCTTCAGGGGAGTTAGAGTGGGACCCGACCAGAGCGGGGGCCCTTAAACCCCAAAAATCCACCCTGGGGGGCAAAACATCCCCTACAGCGGCTTGGAGTGAGTCCCCCAGAAAAATGTCACTTAAAGCTGTCATGATCACCCCTGAAAAGGGGCTTGTGGGGCTGTGGCCCCACAAACACCTGAAAATGGGGAGGAAAAAACACCCTTGGAGGGGTGAGGTCCCCCCAAACATCCCTAAAAAGAGAAAAACTCCTCTTCAGAGGGGCCTGAAGACCCTTCAGGGCACTCGAGGAGGGACAAGATCCCCTCCTCTGCTGGGGCCTCTCTGAGCCGGGAGCTCTCCCGTTGGCGGCTGCCCTCGGGGGAGCCCCGAACGACGGCGGCTCCTGGGCTGAGCCCCCCTCAGCCGGGGCTGTGGAGGGAACTGGGGGGGCTGGGACGGGGCCTGGGGCTCCTGGGGTGACCTGGGGGAGCCTCAGTGGGTCCCACCTCCCCCTGTGCCCCCTCTCCCACCCCCTTCCCAATATTGCCCCCAAACAAAAGGTTGTGGCTGTGCCCCCACCGACCTCCAGCCCTGGGAACCTGGAGCAAGCGGAAACCACAACTTTGCAAATGCTACCTGTGCCTGAAGCAAATGGAAAGAGAACTGGGGTGTGAAAAATAAAGCTTGTTTATTTTCAGAAAAACAGCAAAGAAAACACAGAACACATTTACATTGTAAGAATATTTGTAACAACAACTATCTATGGAACGTATATACCCAAGAACATATCTAACAAAAGTCTATGAAACGTATTTACAGAAGCCAAAAAGAAGCCCTAAAACCTATAGCCTAAAGACAACAACAAACTCCACAACGTATGTACAAAAGGGTGGCATCTCTGTCCGGGATCTCCATCATCCTTGAGGAAAAGCAAGAGGCACAGTCACTCCAATCAGGCAGAGAGGGCTCTTCCATGTGCCCCCAGGCTGGCCCAGCAAGCGCAGCACAGGCTGGGGATGGCCACCAGAACCCAATGCACCGGGTCCCACATCCCTGAGCAGGGACCACCCAGCCCAGTCCCAGCCTGGCAGCAGGGGACCCGCTCTGCCTGTGGGGACCACATGCCTGTCCTGCTGCTGGTATTGCTCTTCATCCCAAGATCATGGCCTCTTCCTCATCTTTCTCATCAATGTCCATGTCCTCAAGGTACTCTTCCATTTCCATGTCCATCTCCTCTTCCACATCTACCTCCATCTCTTCTTCACCAGTCTCTTCTCCATCCACTTCCATCTCCTCCTCTGTATCCATCTGCATGTCCACCTCCATCTCTTCCTCTCCACTCTCTTCTCCATCCACTTCCATCTCCTCCTCAGTATCAATCTCCATGTCCACCTCCATCTCTTCGTCTCCACTCTCTTCCCCATCCACTTCCATCTCCTCCTCGGTATCAATCTCCATGTCCACCTCCATCTCTTCGTCTCCACTCTCTTCCCCATCCACTTCCATCTCCTCCTCGGTATCAATCTCCATGTCCACCTCCATCTCTTCGTCTCCACTCTCTTCCCCATCCACTTCCATCTCCTCCTCTCTATCAGCCTGCATGTCCACCTCCATCTCGTCCTCTCTCTCGGTGACAGCCTGCAGAGATAGCAACACCTCAGAGTGGGGTCCCTGTCCCACCCCATCCCCACAGAACTCCAGCCCAGCCGGGCAGCTGGGGGGTGTCCACCTCCATGGAATGGCACTGTACCTTCCTCAGGACAAATGTGAGCATCCTGCAGGGACGGATGACAAAATCCAGGCAACAGAGAGCTTTCAGGACTGATGGGAGTATCAGGGCGCAGGTGACGAGAAGAGTGACAGGGAACATGGTGAAGGGTGAGCTGGCACGAGGGCTGGCACAGGGTGGGCTGACACAAGGGCCAGTGGTTGTGTTGTGCTCTTTGCTGGACGCTGGAAGTTCCTGCTGGAACATCACATCTGTGACATCACAGTGGATCTAAAGAGCATCTTGTTCCGAGCTGAGCAATCTTCCCCAGCCCATGCTGCTCACAGCCCTGTTGCCAAGGATGGGGCATCCACAGCCTGGGCCAGTGCCTCAGCAGCCTCCGTGTAAAAGAGCAGCTCCCTCAGATCCAACTTCAATCAGCCTCCTGCAGTTGAAAGCCATCCCCCCTTGTCCTGTTGCCACGGGCCCGGCTGAACACTGTCCCCGTCTTTCCTGTGGGACCCTTCCAGTCCTGCAGAGCTGCAGGGAGGCCTCCCCAGTGTCTCCTCTTTCCAGGCTGAGCATCCCCAGCCCCACTTGGACAGCAGTCAGGTAGATCAGGGGGAGTCAAGGCTGAAGTCAAATAGCATCAGGAACTGAGAGGTGGAAGCTTTAGGCCCAGGTTTGCCTCTGTAATAACAGTGGAGGGGAAGATGGTGGGACACTGGCTCTGTTCTAACCGGTGAATATTTTCTTTTTTTTTTTTTTTCCCTTCTTTTCTGTCATGCTGATGCAGGTGTTGCTGTTTGCAAGGAAGCTTGGCACAATGTCCATTGTCTTCTCCATTTGTGAAACACCGAGCAGAGTCTGGGCAGGCTGATGATGCAGAGCAAAACCTGCAAATACACCGGTGATCCTGAGCCTGGAGGATGCAGCTAAACCCGGCCAAAAATAATTTCTGGAAAGTCAAGCCTGGTTTACATTTTCTTGAATTTGGCTATTCCTGAACCGGGGGAGGGGGCTTTCTGGGGAGGGGGTACCACAGGGGTTCCCCTCCCCCGTTTTTGGGGGGTCTCCCATGGTGCCCCCTCCCCAAAAAGCTCCGCGGGCCCCCTGAAGTGGCTCCTGTTCCACCGGCTGGTGCCCCCTGATCCAGGACGGCCCCCGGTGAGTCTGGGGGGCTCAGGGGGGATTTTGGGGGGATTTTGGTGGCATTTATGGGCTTTGGGGGATTTTGTTGGGAGATTAGGGGGAATTATTGGATTTTGGAGAGAATTACTGGGTTTGTGGGGTTATGGGGATTTTGTGGGATTTGATGATTTTGGATTTTGGGGATTTTTTTAGGGTTTTGGGGTGGTTATTTTTTGGGGGGTTTATTGAAATTTTTGGGAGTTGGTTTTTTTTTTTTTTTTTTTAATTTTCGTGTGTTCCACTGGGATTTTGTGGGATTCTTTGGTGTTTAGGAGTTTTTAATTGGGATTTTTGGGGGATTTTGGGGGGGTTTTAGAGGAATTCTGGGGGGCTTTGGAGTTGTCCCAGGGTGTGGGGAAGGGCCGAGAGGCACCAAAATCTGCTTTAAACCCCTGAAAGTCCCAATAAACCCCATGAAATCGCAATTAAATTTCACAAATTCCCATTAGAACCCCCTCGAATCCCAATAAAAGCTCACAAAATCCCAATTAAACCCCACAAATCCCCCCCCCAAAATGTCTCCAAAACCACAAGAAGCCCCACAAAATCCTCACGAGACCCAAAGAAATCTTGGCAACACCCAAAACAACCCACAAGCCCCCCCCAAATCCCCACTAAAATTCCTAAAAAACCCAAATCCCCAAAGAATCCCACTAAATGCCCCCACAATTCCAATAAAATGCCTCCAAATCCCCTAAAAATCCCAATAAACCCCAGAAATAATTCCAGAGGATCCCACAAAATCCCCACAAAATCCCAGTAAAACCTTCCGAACTTCAAAAGAAAACACAAAAAATTTCAATTAACCCCCAAATACCCCCAGGAAAACAACTTCCCACTCAAAGCACCAATAAAGCCCCTCAAAATCCAAACTCCCCAAAATCCCCCAACTGCCTCCAAACCCAATAACTCTCCCCAAAAACCCCAACAATTCCCCGTAAACTCCCAACACGATTCCCAAAAGCCCAAAAAAGCCCCAGATGCCCAAACCCCTCCCGAGCCCTCCCTGGTCCCTCCCGGTCCCGCCCAGGCCCGTCCGGGGCCACGGCCAAAACTACCCGGAGCGAACGCGGAGGTCCCGGAGCCACCCCGGAGCCGATCCCGGGCTCGGCCTCGGGCTCGGCCCCTTTGGGGGATTTTGGGCCGAACCGGGCAGGTTTAGGGTGGGCTTCAGATCCCTTGCAGGGATCCCGAGCCTTTTCGGGTGGATTTTCAGCCCCTGTGGCTGATTTGAGGCCGAATCTGGTGGGGTTTAGGGGGGATTTCAGACCCCTTTGGATGATTTTAGGCCCATGGGGGTGGGGCTGTGGCCCATTTGGGTGAGTTTAGGAAAAACGGGGCCCATATGGGTGAATCCTAATCCTGTGTGGGTGATTTTAGGTCCCTTTTTTGTGTATTTTGGGCCCATTTAAGTAGGGTTTTTTGCTTCTTTGGGCAATTTTAGTTTGAACCAAGCCTTTTTAGGGTGATTTTAGGTCTTCTTGTGTTGGTGTCAGGGACATTTTGGTGATTTTAGATACCTTTGGATGATTTTAGGCTGGACCAGATACTTTCAGGGTGGATTTTAGTCACATTTGAAAGATTTATGGGTGATGTTAAGCCATTTCTTGAGGGTTATAAAACACCTAGGGCAGTTTTAAGCCCCTTTGGTTGGATTTTAGAGCCCTTTGGATACTTTTAATCCCATTTGGTTGATGTCAGGCCGAACCATGTGGATGTAGGCTGCATTTGATGCCCTTTTGGGTGATTTTGGGTCAAACCGGGCTTTTTTAGGACAGTGCGTCCCCTTGGCCCCGGCCCTTTCCCTTCACGATTCCGCCCTTTCCTCGCTCCTTTCCCCTCACGGTTCCGCCCTTTCCTCGTTCCTTTCCCCTCACGGTTCCGCCCTTTCCTCGCTCCTTTCCCCTCACGGTTCTGCCCTTTCCTCGCTCCTTTCCCCTCACGGTTCAGGATCTGGGAGCGGGGGAGGTGGAGGAGGGCGGGAGGAAGAAGCGCAGCGGCAGCAGGGAGCAGCCGGAGGAGAGGAGGGAAGGAATCGCGTGGCCCTGGCGCTGCCTGAGCTCGCAGCACCCCGGGAGCATCGCCCCCATCCCGCAGGTGCCCGGGGAGGGGGAGCTCGGCCCAAATATCCTGGGGGGTGCCTGAGTTTGGGATTTTTTTGGGGGGATGTTTGGAGCTGGCAGGGCTCCAAAGCCGAGCCGAAGATCCAGGGATCAGATCCAGGCCCTGCTGCTGCTCCCTCGGGATCAGCCCCACTTTGGGTGTTGCTGTCAGGGCCAGCAGAAGCGGTGGCTGGAGCAGCGGGTGCTGACGGTGCCCCAAGCCCCGGGGCTGGAGGGGTCCCTGGGCTGGGGCTGGCAGGGAGCTGCTCCAGCCCGGAGTGCACTGCTGAGTGCTGTGCTCTGGGGCTGGGGCTCCCCGCACAGGGGACTGGACTGGTGTGCCACAGGAGACAGAGAAGCTGCAGCTTCAGCCTAACTTAGGTGGGTGCGTGGGCTGGGAAGAGTGGGGAGGCTCAAGGGGATTCACTGAGCTCATTCTCCTGCAAGGATGAGGAAAAGGGAGTGGGAACTCAGCAGTGAGGAGAGCTGAGGGCTGGAGAGCAGCTCTGAATGACACTAAAATCCCACTGGAGCTCTGAGACATTGCTGCTCCTCAGCCAGTGACAGGATGAGTCCCTAAGCCTGGGGCTCGGCCTTCCTCATGGTGAGGGGCACCAAGGAAGGCGACAGTGTGATGGAGACTGCCATGGGCTGGGAACTCCCTGGGGGACAAGAGGGAGCAGCTGGGAAGTAAAAGGCAGGTGGGGGAGAGAACAGTTCAGAGAAGGGCTGAGCTACAGCTTGAGCAAGCTGCAAAATGTCATTTGGGGTCATCCCAGATTGATTTCATTTCAGAAGTTATTGAACAAGTTTAATTTTTGGGTGGTGTCATGTTTGTCCTTGGAGGTGTACACTCTGCACACTTGAGCTGTGTTGCTGAAATGCTCCAGCAGGTCTGTGCTGCAGGTCACCCCATTTCTTCTTTGGCTGATTGCGGCCCGGTGCTGAGCTCCAGCAGAGCCCTGGCAGAGCCCAGAGCAGCCTCAGCACCCGCAGAGCCCAGCTGCAAGGAGAGAAACCAGAAAGCGCCCGTCAGCTGAAGGCTCCTGTCCCCTTGTCCCAGCCGCCCGCGGTGCCCAGGCCGTGCTGGCCGTGCCCAGAGCTGTGCCCAGAGCTGCCCATCCCTGCTGCCTTTGGGAGCAGAGCAGGAGGGCAGGACATGTGCCCAGCCTGCAGCCAGCCACGGCACATCCAGCCCTCAGCAGCTGCCCAGAGCAGGATGCTCCTGTGCTCGCTGCCATCTCCCCAAAGCTCTGATCCCACCATGCCAAGCAGACAAGACCCACATCACGCTGGAAGAAAAGCTGGTCCCAAACGATGTCCTCAGCCTTCTCCAAGGGCACGGCCCATCCACGCCACAGCTGCTCCCAAGCACTTCCCCATCCAGACTGGACCCCACCTGGAAAGCTTCCTCTAGAAAAACACACAACAAATGATTGAAAATAGATTACAGACAAAAAGGGGAACAAGAAAAAAGGTCCAAAATCTTATCTCTGTCAGAGGCTTGAGGAAGGCCCAACCCCTGCATGCCAGGGAAAAACCCACCCACAGGTGAGGGAAGCCCAGGCTTTTCTCCCTTCCCCCCTGCACTGCCCCCCAAAATAACGGTGATCCCAAGCAAACAGGGGCAGTGGAGCAGCCCAAGCCCTTCCTTGCCTGCAAAGCAAAGCAGCCCCTGCACAGGTTCTGGAGTCCCACCTCTGCTCCCACCATGGGGGTTTGTTTGTGTCGGGCTGGCTGCCCCAGCCCCAGCCCGGGGCACGGTGGGTGCTGGGGCTGTTGGCAGGGCCAGGAGCCCACTCCCATTTCATCAGCACCCCAGCCCATCCCCCCAGCCCTGCCAAAAGCAGCCTGGCAGCGGACTGAAGGATCAGCTGCATCCGCCCCAGCAAAGGGGGGAACCTTTGGTTCCTGGCCAGGCTGTGCAATGCCCAAATCTGGGAGCATCCCCCTGCGTGTGGACTCATCTGCACATTCCCTGTGCAGCCTGGCTTTGGAGAAGGTGCCAGAATCAAAGTCCATCATCCTCAGCTGCCGGTGACCAGGTGGAGGAAGAGGTTGTCATCCTTGATGTCATCCTCCGTGTCCCCAGCAGCAGCAGCCCCACCTGGTACAGCTTCTCCAGGGGCTCCTTCTCCTTCCCTGGGGTGAGCCCAGGCTGTCAGGGTTCTGCCCAGGGCCCCAGCTGTCAGGGAACCAGGACAAGCAAAACCAGCTCGGATGGTGGCCACCAGTGCTAGGCAGAGCAGCTGAGCTCCAGCACAAGGGCTGCGTGTTCCCATCTGATGACCCCTGGGCAGTGACACAGGCAGGACAAAATGTCTGGGTTCCTTTGCTTCTCATTGCCAAGGCATGTGTGGAGCTGTAACTTACCAGGGCCTTGCATCAAAGCGTGCCTGTGGCTCTCTCCCTTCTTCTAGGGCAGATCAATATCCTGCAGCCAGGGATCACAGAACAGCTCTTCTAAAGAGGGCCTGTCCGAGTGCAGCATGGATAAACACCGCCTGATCAGATCTTGGCACTCTGGGCAGAGAAACCAGAAACCGCCGGTCAGTTGGAGAAGGCTCCTGTTGGCTTTGCCCCACTATTCCCGTGCCCAGGCCATGCTGGATGTGCTCAGAGCTGGGCCTAAACGTCCCCATCAATTCCCTGTTTTGGAGGAGAGCAGGAGAGCAGGACATGTGCCACCTCCTCAGCAGCTGCCAGAGCGGGATGCTCACGAGCTGCTGCTGTCTCCCAGCACTGGTATTGCCCCCGTGGCCAGAGATGAGGATCCACCTTGAGAGAGCCGTCCTGGCAGCGAGAGTTGATGGTCCCAGCTGATGTTCTGGCTCCTCCTGAAAGGGTGCTCCCCGCAGACCATCTGGTGCAGCAGGATGCCCAGGGACCAGATGGTAGCTGGCTTGCCGTAGTACCAGCCAAATTGGGTCCATTCTGGTGGGCTGTATGACCGTGTTCCTATGGAATACAGATGGGGTTCATCAGGGGGACGCTGCTGCTCCCTGAGCCTGGCCCCAGCATCCCTGGGTGTGTGGGGGCTGCCCCAGTGGCACACGGGGTGACCGCTGCCCTCTCACCAGCACCTGGGACTTGTGTACAGATTCGGGGATGGAAAAGAAGCCACTGGTGCTGGAAGAGGGCAGCAGAAGTCCTGTCAAGGCCCGACCATGACGGGAAAAAACCCACTCATTGCTTGGGAAAACCATGCCCTCATCCTCCCTGCCTGCACTGCCCCAAAAACATTATGAATCCAAACCAAACCAGGTGAGTGGAGCAGTCCAAGCCCTTTGTCACCTGCACACCAAACCGGCTGGGACACAGGTTCCGGCCCCCCTCTCTGCTACCCCCCACCCACGGGTGTTTTGTCAGGCTGGCTGCCCCAGCCCCAGCCCCAGTCCTGGGCAGAGTGGTGGGCAAAGGCTGCCAGCAGGGCTGGAAGCTGTCTCCCCACCCAGCCCTGCTCAAAAGCAACTCAGCTGAAATCTCAGTGCCATGAAGGGCAGCAAAAGGGAGAATCCCCGCTGCCACACCCAGCTTGGGCTGTGAGGTGTTGGGCCCTGAGATGACGGGACTGAGAGCACACCCCTGCGTGGGCTCACCTGCAAAACGAGTGTAGGCTGTGTCTTGCAGGTAGGTGCCGCAGCCAAAGTCAATCAGTTTGGCCTGCCCGGTGGCCAGGTCAACCAGGATGTTCTCTGGTTTGATGTCTCTGTGCAGGACCCCGCAGCTGGTGCAGTGCCGCACGGCCTCCAGCACCTGGCGGAACAGCTCCCGCGCCAACTCCTCAGACAGGAACCCCCGTTCCTGAATGAAATGGTGCAGGTCCTGGCACCTCTCCGGGCGTTCCAGCACCATCAAGACATCACTGGGGAGCTCCTTCCACTCCAGCAGCTGGACGACACCGGGGAAGCCAGTGGACACCTTGGCCAGCAGCACGACCTCCAGGGGTGCGCTGGTGCCGTCGGGCTGCGGGAGGAGCGCGATGCCGTCAGTGGGGCTGATGCCGTGCCGGGGGTCGGGAACCCCTCACCCGGCCCGGGATGCTCTGCGCCTTGCGCTGGCCCCACGCCTGCTCTCCCTCGAGGTGTCCTGGTGGCTTCCAGCCTGCCGGGCCTCGGCTCATCCCCGCCCAGCTTCTGCCGCTGGCCCCGCTCACTCACCAGCTCGCCCCAGTGCCGGACGCGGTTCCTTGGCACCCTTTTGATGGCCACCTGCAAGCCAAGAGCAGCAGCGGGCTGAGCTCGCCACCTGCCCTGCCCAGCCCCCTCCTCCCCCTCCTTCCCTCCTCCTCCACCTCCTCCTCCTCCTTCTTCCCCTCCTACCCCTCCTCCTCCTCCTCCTTTCCTTCCTCCTTCTCCTCCTCCTCCCCCTCCTTCCCTTCCTCCTCCACCTCCTCCTCCTCCTCCTCCTCCGCCCCCTCCTCCTGTGCCTGCCGCCGGCCCCGCCGCTCACCGGGGCGCTGTCCGAGAGCCGCGTGGCTGCGAAGACGCTGCCGAAGCCGCCGCTGCCCAGCAGCGAACCCAGCCGGTACCGCTCCTGCAGGGCCTCCTCCTGCGCCTTCCCTGCGGGCGGGACGGGGCTGTCAGCGCTCGGCCCGGGGCCAGGAGCGGCCCCCGAGCGCTCCCCGAGCGCCCCGGGCCGGCCCTCCCCAGGCGTTCTGTCCCTGGAATGGGACAGCGGCGGCTCGGGGCCGACGGCCGCGCTGCCGAGCGGCGGAGCTCGGGCCGGGGAAGCCGCAGCGGGGGCGGCGGGAGCGGCCGCGCCGCGTGTGTCCTCCGCGGGGCCCGGGAGGAGCCGGGGCCGGGGCCTGGACTGGAGCCCACGTCGGGGCCGGGGCCGGGCTCGGGCCAGGCGGAGCCAGAGGGCGGCGGTGCCGCCCGAGCTCCAGGCACTGATACCCGCCCAGCAGCGCCACCGCCAGCACGGCCAGAGCCGGGCGGAGGCGAGACCCCGGCGGGACGGCCGGGGACGGGGACGGGAACCGGGGCGGGGACGGGGCCGGTGACGGGCTGGGGACATGGCCCAGGCCAGCAGGGGAGAGGGAGACTGGGAGAGGAGGGGACACCGTGAAAGGGAGAGCAGGAGAGGGTGCGGGACTGCGGGAGAGGGAGAGGAGTGCGAGGGGGTCGATAGACTATCTGCTTTCGCTGCTGCCGCTGCTGCCGCTGCTGCTGCTGCCGCTGCTGCTGCCGCTGCAACTGAAGCTCCGGGGCCGTTTGTCCCCGTGTCCGTTTTTCCGTTGCCCGCTCGCCCCCGCGCCCAGCCCCCCGCTCCCCAGGGGCAGCCCCTGAGCCTGTCCAAACACGGGAACTTTGCCCTGGTCAGCCCAGACCCAGAGTCTGGACTCCTACACAGGGGAACAGGAATCCCCTTGAGCGCTGCTGTGCCTTGTCCCCGCTGAGGATCAAACCCTATCGGAGCACATTCCCTGAATGCAGAATTTGTACCTTACCCAGGCACTGCACTTACCTCTCCAGCAATGATTAAAAAAACAAAAAAACCCCAAAAAAAAACCCAAAAGAAAACAAAAAAAAAACCAACCAAAAAAACCAAAAAAAAAAAACCCAAAAAAACCCCAAAAAAAACAAAACGAAAATGGGGAAGGCAAACTGTGAAACTGTGTGTAGCTCATGGTATTTTACAGGGTCTAAAATTCGCCAAGTAATGAATCTTAGAGATGAGATCTATTTGGATTAAGGGGATGGAGCAGTAGTTCAAGATGGAAAAGAGGAGCATAAAAAAAACAGAGAAAAACATCTTCAGTTGTTTCTTGCCATTTTCATTTCATTTCTTAAAAGCTGTTTCAGTTTTCCCAGAATCTTCTCCACACTCCTGTTTGCTCTTTCCAAGAACCTTTCCTGGAGAACAAGGTGCAGCTTCTGTCACAAGATGTGCCACCAGCTGCAGTTTCTCTTGGCTTTCCACAACGTGTGTGCAGCTCAACTCTTGCAGCATAGCAGGGCAAATGTTTGAAGGATTTGACAGCTTGTTCTTTCTTTTCCTTGTGGGCTGGGCAGTTGTGCCATTGGTAAGGTTTTCATTGTTACTGTTTTACCCTAAGAAACCATGAGGGGGTACCAGGAATTGTCAGGGAATGCAAGCCGGACTGAATGCAGAGAAAGAATCTGCAGAGCCTGCAGCCAGAAATGGAGAGCTGTGTGATAATCATTGCAACATCCCCATGGGCATCTTGAAAGTGATCTAGAAGATGAAAATGCTCTGACAGAGGGCATTTGTTTCTGAGTTCAGTGTAGAGGATTCCACATCTAGTGCATTGGTTCATAAATCAAGAGTTCAGTCAGTTCATGGAAAGCACCAGAACAAGCACTAGGACTGGGACACACTGGGAGCCACTGGAAATGTGCTGGGGGTAACTGGGACCACGCTGGGGGCAACTGGGGACAAGGGTGAGTGACTGGGGCCCTGCTGGGAGAGACTGGGATCATACAGGACTCATACAGGGATCGTACTGGGAGTGACTGGGACTAATTTAGGGGCAACTGGGAGAACTGGGAAAACACTGGATGGCACTGGGAACAACGGGGACAGCGCTGGGGGCAAATTGTATCATAATGGGGAGTGACTGGCAGCAACTGGGCTCCTGCTGGGAGCAGCCCCTGGCGGCCCCGGGAGCCCTGCACCCCTTTCCTGGCCATGCCGGCCCTCCAGCCCCCAGAGCCCCCTTTTCCTTCACCCAGAGACCCCCTGGACCCCTATTCCTGCCTTTCCTAGCGCCCAGCCCCTCCTTTCCTCAACACCGAGGACATCCGAGACCCCTATTCCCAGCCAGCCTGGGTTTTCCCACCTTTTGCTGGGAATGGGGACACCGGGGACCCTTGCAGTCCTCTTTGCTGATGATAGTGACACAATTAAGCTCACCCAAACTCCTCCTGGATCTCCCCTAAGCCCCCAGTGGGGATTCCTGGGAGTTCCCCTGTGTTTACCCTTTCCCAGGACTTTGGGGGTCCCCCTGACCTGTCCGTGCACCCCCAGATTTCTTCCACAGCCCCCTGTGATGGTGGGGGTGGGGGCCGAGTGCTGGTGCCCCCCTGCCTGCAGCAGATCCAGCGGGGAGAGGAGTTTGGGGGGGTCCCTGAGCACTTGGGGTCCCCTGGGTTTTGGGGTGACCCCCGGGCCCCCCAGGATCTCCCTGAACACGCTGACGCTGCCCGTGCGCAGTGAGAAGGTTCATACCCGGCACGGGGTCCCAGCTCAGTCACCGGCATCGCCCAGGAACCCCCAAACCCTCCTGGGACCCCCAAACCCCCCGGGACACCTCGACCTCCCCGGGACCCCAAAACCATCCCTGGGCCGTCCAAAAACTCCCCAAGACCGCAAAAACCCCACAGAGACACCCCCCAAACCCTCCCAGGACATCAAAATTCCCACAAGACCTCCCAGCACGCCCCAGACCCCCCTGAGAAGGTTCGGTCCTGGCAGGGGTTCCCCATCTCTGTCACCAGCAGGTACCCCAAACCAGCCTTGGGTTTGCCCTGGGATTGCCCAATCCCCCCCTTTGGGAATCCCTAAAACCCCCCTGGGAATCCCCCCAAAATCCACCAGGACCCGAAAAACCCTGGAGATAGACAAAACCCCCCCAGGAATTCTTCAGGGAAGTTTATACTCAGCACGGGGTCCCCATCACCATCATTGGCATCACCCGGGTACCCCCAGATCCTCTCGGGACTCCCAAACCCTCCTGGGACCCCCAAACCCTCCCAGGTACCCCTAAATCCTCCCAGGACTCCCAACCCTCCCCGGGCTCCGCTGCCGGAATCAGCAGGAGTGGTGTTCGCCTCTTCAGGGGAGTTAGAGTGGGACCCGACCAGAGCGGGGGCCCTTAAACCCCAAAAATCCACCCTGGGGGGCAAAACATCCCCTACAGCGGCTTGGAGTGAGTCCCCCAGAAAAATGTCACTTAAAGCTGTCATGATCACCCCTGAAAAGGGGCTTGTGGGGCTGTGGCCCCACAAACACCTGAAAATGGGGAGGAAAAAACACCCTTGGAGGGGTGAGGTCCCCCCAAACATCCCTAAAAAGAGAAAAACTCCTCTTCAGAGGGGCCTGAAGACCCTTCAGGGCCCTCGAGGAGGGACAAGATCCCCTCCTCTGCTGGGGCCTCTCTGAGCCGGGAGCTCTCCCGTTGGCGGCTGCCCTCGGGGGAGCCCCGAACGACGGCGGCTCCTGGGCTGAGCCCCCCTCAGCCGGGGCTGTGGAGGGAACTGGGGGGGCTGGGACGGGGCCTGGGGCTCCTGGGGTGACCTGGGGGAGCCTCAGTGGGTCCCACCTCCCCCTGTGCCCCCTCTCCCACCCCCTTCCCAATATTGCCCCCAAACAAAAGGTTGTGGCTGTGCCCCCACCGACCTCCAGCCCTGGGAACCTGGAGCAAGCGGAAACCACAACTTTGCAAATGCTACCTGTGCCTGAAGCAAATGGAAAGAGAACTGGGGTGTGAAAAATAAAGCTTGTTTATTTTCAGAAAAACAGCAAAGAAAACACAGAACACATTTACATTGTAAGAATATTTGTAACAACAACTATCTATGGAACGTATATACCCAAGAACATATCTAACAAAAGTCTATGAAACGTATTTACAGAAGCCAAAAAGAAGCCCTAAAACCTATAGCCTAAAGACAACAACAAACTCCACAACGTATGTACAAAAGGGTGGCATCTCTGTCCGGGATCTCCATCATCCTTGAGGAAAAGCAAGAGGCACAGTCACTCCAATCAGGCAGAGAGGGCTCTTCCATGTGCCCCCAGGCTGGCCCAGCAAGCGCAGCACAGGCTGGGGATGGCCACCAGAACCCAATGCACCGGGTCCCACATCCCTGAGCAGGGACCACCCAGCCCAGTCCCAGCCTGGCAGCAGGGGACCCGCTCTGCCTGTGGGGACCACATGCCTGTCCTGCTGCTGGTATTGCTCTTCATCCCAAGATCATGGCCTCTTCCTCATCTTTCTCATCAATGTCCATGTCCTCAAGGTACTCTTCCATTTCCATGTCCATCTCCTCTTCCACATCTACCTCCATCTCTTCTTCACCAGTCTCTTCTCCATCCACTTCCATCTCCTCCTCTGTATCCATCTGCATGTCCACCTCCATCTCTTCCTCTCCACTCTCTTCTCCATCCACTTCCATCTCCTCCTCAGTATCAATCTCCATGTCCACCTCCATCTCTTCGTCTCCACTCTCTTCCCCATCCACTTCCATCTCCTCCTCGGTATCAATCTCCATGTCCACCTCCATCTCTTCGTCTCCACTCTCTTCCCCATCCACTTCCATCTCCTCCTCGGTATCAATCTCCATGTCCACCTCCATCTCTTCGTCTCCACTCTCTTCCCCATCCACTTCCATCTCCTCCTCTCTATCAGCCTGCATGTCCACCTCCATCTCGTCCTCTCTCTCAGTGACAGCCTGCAGAGGTAGCAACACCTCAGAGTGGGGTCCCTGTCCCACCCCATCCCCACAGAACTCCAGCCCAGCCGGGCAGCTGGGGGGTGTCCACCTCCATGGAATGGCACTGTACCTTCCTCAGGACAAATGTGAGCATCCTGCAGGGACGGATGACAAAATCCAGGCAACAGAGAGCTTTCAGGACTGATGGGAGTATCAGGGCGCAGGTGACGAGAAGAGTGACAGGGAACATGGTGAAGGGTGAGCTGGCACGAGGGCTGGCACAGGGTGGGCTGACACAAGGGCCAGTGGTTGTGTTGTGCTCTTTGCTGGACGCTGGAAGTTCCTGCTGGAACATCACATCTGTGACATCACAGTGGATCTAAAGAGCATCTTGTTCCGAGCTGAGCAATCTTCCCCAGCCCATGCTGCTCACAGCCCTGTTGCCAAGGATGGGGCATCCACAGCCTGGGCCAGTGCCTCAGCAGCCTCCGTGTAAAAGAGCAGCTCCCTCAGATCCAACTTCAATCAGCCTCCTGCAGTTGAAAGCCATCCCCCCTTGTCCTGTTGCCACGGGCCCGGCTGAACACTGTCCCCATCTTTCCTGTGGGACCCTTCCAGTCCTGCAGAGCTGCAGGGAGGCCTCCCCAGTGTCTCCTCTTTCCAGGCTGAGCATCCCCAGCCCCACTTGGACAGCAGTCAGGTAGATCAGGGGGAGTCAAGGCTGAAGTCAAATAGCATCAGGAACTGAGAGGTGGAAGCTTTAGGCCCAGGTTTGCCTCTGTAATAACAGTGGAGGGGAAGATGGTGGGACACTGGCTCTGTTCTAACCGGTGAATATTTTCTTTTTTTTTTTTTTTCCCTTCTTTTCTGTCATGCTGATGCAGGTGTTGCTGTTTGCAAGGAAGCTTGGCACAATGTCCATTGTCTTCTCCATTTGTGAAACACCGAGCAGAGTCTGGGCAGGCTGATGATGCAGAGCAAAACCTGCAAATACACCGGTGATCCTGAGCCTGGAGGATGCAGCTAAACCCGGCCAAAAATAATTTCTGGAAAGTCAAGCCTGGTTTACATTTTCTTGAATTTGGCTATTCCTGAACCGGGGGAGGGGGCTTTCTGGGGAGGGGGTACCACAGGGGTTCCCCTCCCCCGTTTTTGGGGGGTCTCCCATGGTGCCCCCTCCCCAAAAAGCTCCGCGGGCCCCCTGAAGTGGCTCCTGTTCCACCGGCTGGTGCCCCCTGATCCAGGACGGCCCCCGGTGAGTCTGGGGGGCTCAGGGGGGATTTTGGGGGGATTTTGGTGGCATTTATGGGCTTTGGGGGATTTTGTTGGGAGATTAGGGGGAATTATTGGATTTTGGAGAGAATTACTGGGTTTGTGGGGTTATGGGGATTTTGTGGGATTTGATGATTTTGGATTTTGGGGATTTTTTTAGGGTTTTGGGGTGGTTATTTTTTGGGGGGTTTATTGAAATTTTTGGGAGTTGGTTTTTTTTTTTTTTTTTTTAATTTTCGTGTGTTCCACTGGGATTTTGTGGGATTCTTTGGTGTTTAGGAGTTTTTAATTGGGATTTTTGGGGGATTTTGGGGGGGTTTTAGAGGAATTCTGGGGGGCTTTGGAGTTGTCCCAGGGTGTGGGGAAGGGCCGAGAGGCACCAAAATCTGCTTTAAACCCCTGAAAGTCCCAATAAACCCCATGAAATCGCAATTAAATTTCACAAATTCCCATTAGAACCCCCTCGAATCCCAATAAAAGCTCACAAAATCCCAATTAAACCCCACAAATCCCCCCCCCAAAATGTCTCCAAAACCACAAGAAGCCCCACAAAATCCTCACGAGACCCAAAGAAATCTTGGCAACACCCAAAACAACCCACAAGCCCCCCCAAATCCCCACTAAAATTCCTAAAAAACCCAAATCCCCAAAGAATCCCACTAAATGCCCCCACAATTCCAATAAAATGCCTCCAAATCCCCTAAAAATCCCAATAAACCCCAGAAATAATTCCAGAGGATCCCACAAAATCCCCACAAAATCCCAGTAAAACCTTCCAAACTTCAAAAGAAAACACAAAAAATTTCAATTAACCCCCAAATACCCCCAGGAAAACAACTTCCCACTCAAAGCACCAATAAAGCCCCTCAAAATCCAAACTCCCCAAAATCCCCCAACTGCCTCCAAACCCAATAACTCTCCCCAAAAACCCCAACAATTCCCCGTAAACTCCCAACACGATTCCCAAAAGCCCAAAAAAGCCCCAGATGCCCAAACCCCTCCCGAGCCCTCCCTGGTCCCTCCCGGTCCCGCCCAGGCCCGTCCGGGGCCACGGCCAAAACTACCCGGAGCGAACGCGGAGGTCCCGGAGCCACCCCGGAGCCGATCCCGGGCTCGGCCTCGGGCTCGGCCCCTTTGGGGGATTTTGGGCCGAAGCGGGCAGGTTTAGGGTGGGCTTCAGATCCCTTGCAGGGATCCCGAGCCTTTTCGGGTGGATTTTCAGCCCCTGTGGCTGATTTGAGGCCGAATCTGGTGGGGTTTAGGGGGGATTTCAGACCCCTTTGGATGATTTTAGGCCCATGGGGGTGGGGCTGTGGCCCATTTGGGTGAGTTTAGGAAAAACGGGGCCCATATGGGTGAATCCTAATCCTGTGTGGGTGATTTTAGGTCCCTTTTTTGTGTATTTTGGGCCCATTTAAGTAGGGTTTTTTGCTTCTTTGGGCAATTTTAGTTTGAACCAAGCCTTTTTAGGGTGATTTTAGGTCTTCTTGTGTTGGTGTCAGGGACATTTTGGTGATTTTAGATACCTTTGGATGATTTTAGGCTGGACCAGATACTTTCAGGGTGGATTTTAGTCACATTTGAAAGATTTATGGGTGATGTTAAGCCATTTCTTGAGGGTTATAAAACACCTAGGGCAGTTTTAAGCCCCTTTGGTTGGATTTTAGAGCCCTTTGGATACTTTTAATCCCATTTGGTTGATGTCAGGCCGAACCATGTGGATGTAGGCTGCATTTGATGCCCTTTTGGGTGATTTTGGGTCAAACCGGGCTTTTTTAGGACAGTGCGTCCCCTTGGCCCCGGCCCTTTCCCTTCACGATTCCGCCCTTTCCTCGCTCCTTTCCCCTCACGGTTCCGCCCTTTCCTCGTTCCTTTCCCCTCACGGTTCCGCCCTTTCCTCGCTCCTTTCCCCTCACGGTTCTGCCCTTTCCTCGCTCCTTTCCCCTCACGGTTCAGGATCTGGGAGCGGGGGAGGTGGAGGAGGGCGGGAGGAAGAAGCGCAGCGGCAGCAGGGAGCAGCCGGAGGAGAGGAGGGAAGGAATCGCGTGGCCCTGGCGCTGCCTGAGCTCGCAGCACCCCGGGAGCATCGCCCCCCATCCCGCAGGTGCCCGGGGAGGGGGAGCTCGGCCCAAATATCCTGGGGGGTGCCTGAGTTTGGGATTTTTTTTGGGGGGATGTTTGGAGCTGGCAGGGCTCCAAAGCCGAGCCGAAGATCCAGGGATCAGATCCAGGCCCTGCTGCTGCTCCCTCGGGATCAGCCCCACTTTGGGTGTTGCTGTCAGGGCCAGCAGAAGCGGTGGCTGGAGCAGCGGGTGCTGACGGTGCCCCAAGCCCCGGGGCTGGAGGGGTCCCTGGGCTGGGGCTGGCAGGGAGCTGCTCCAGCCCGGAGTGCACTGCTGAGTGCTGTGCTCTGGGGCTGGGGCTCCCCGCACAGGGGACTGGACTGGTGTGCCACAGGAGACAGAGAAGCTGCAGCTTCAGCCTAACTTAGGTGGGTGCGTGGGCTGGGAAGAGTGGGGAGGCTCAAGGGGATTCACTGAGCTCATTCTCCTGCAAGGATGAGGAAAAGGGAGTGGGAACTCAGCAGTGAGGAGAGCTGAGGGCTGGAGAGCAGCTCTGAATGACACTAAAATCCCACTGGAGCTCTGAGACATTGCTGCTCCTCAGCCAGTGACAGGATGAGTCCCTAAGCCTGGGGCTCGGCCTTCCTCATGGTGAGGGGCACCAAGGAAGGCGACAGTGTGATGGAGACTGCCATGGGCTGGGAACTCCCTGGGGGACAAGAGGGAGCAGCTGGGAAGTAAAAGGCAGGTGGGGAGAGAACAGTTCAGAGAAAGGCTGAGCTACAGCTTGAGCAAGCTGCAAAATGTCATTTGGGTCATCCCAGATTGATTTCATTTCAGAAGTTATTGAACAAGTTTAATTTTTGGGTGGTGTCATGTTTGTCCTTGGAGGTGTACACTCTGCACACTTGAGCTGTGTTGCTGAAATGCTCCAGCAGGTCTGTGCTGCAGGTCACCCCATTTCTTCTTTGGCTGATTGCGGCCCGGTGCTGAGCTCCAGCAGAGCCCTGGCAGAGCCCAGAGCAGCCTCAGCACCCGCAGAGCCCGGCTGCAAGGAGAGAAACCAGAAAGCGCCCGTCAGCTGAAGGCTCCTGTCCCCTTTGTCCCAGCCGCCCGCGGTGCCCAGGCCATGCTGGCCGTGCCCAGAGCTGTGCCCAGAGCTGCCCATCCCTGCTGCCTTTGGGGAGCAGAGCAGGAGGGCAGGACATGTGCCCAGCCTGCAGCCAGCCACGGCACATCCAGCCCTCAGCAGCTGCCCAGAGCAGGATGCTCCTGTGCTCGCTGCCATCTCCCCAAAGCTCTGATCCCACCATGCCAAGCAGACAAGACCCCACATCACGCTGGAAGAAAAGCTGGTCCCAAACGATGTCCTCAGCCTTCTCCAAGGGCAACGGCCCATCCACGCCACAGCTGCTCCCAAGCACTTCCCCATCCAGACTGGACCCCACCTGGAAAGCTTCCTCTAGAAAAACACACAACAAATGATTGAAAATAGATTACAGACAAAAAGGGGAACAAGAAAAAAAGGTCCAAAATCTTATCTCTGTCAGAGGCTTGAGGAAGGCCCAACCCCTGCATGCCAGGGAAAAACCCACCCACAGGTGAGGGAAGCCCAGGCTTTTCTCCCTTCCCCCCTGCACTGCCCCCCAAAATAACGGTGATCCCAAGCAAACAGGGGCAGTGGAGCAGCCCAAGCCCTTCCTTGCCTGCAAAAGCAAAGCAGCCCCTGCACAGGTTCTGGAGTCCCACCTCTGCTCCCACCATGGGGGTTTGTTTGTGTCGGGCTGGCTGCCCCAGCCCCAGCCCGGGGCACGGTGGGTGCTGGGGCTGTTGGCAGGGCCAGGAGCCCACTCCCATTTCATCAGCACCCCAGCCCATCCCCCCAGCCCTGCCAAAAGCAGCCTGGCAGCGGACTGAAGGATCAGCTGCATCCGCCCCAGCAAAGGGGGGGAACCTTTGGTTCCTGGCCAGGCTGTGCAATGCCCAAATCTGGGAGCATCCCCCCTGCGTGTGGACTCATCTGCACATTCCCTGTGCAGCCTGGCTTTGGAGAAGGTGCCAGAATCAAAGTCCATCATCCTCAGCTGCCGGTGACCAGGTGGAGGAAGAGGTTGTCATCCTTGATGTCATCCTCCGTGTCC